>NC_050573.1:132315727-132629477 GCF_011100635.1 Trichosurus vulpecula | reverse complement strand
TCTGCACTTGACCATGCTTTTCATTTGTCTTTTGTTTCTGAAGGATTCCATCTATTATACATAGTTACTAGGAATTCATTGTCAGTAGTAGTGGTAAAACTGAAATAATGAGTTAAAATAGTAATTATTAAACTTAGCTCTTCTCAACAATGCAAGGTTTTAAGACAGCTCCAAAAGACTCATGATGGAAATCCATACTCAGGGAAAGAGTTATAGAGTCTGAATGCATATTGAAACAAACTATTTGCTATCTCTCTTTTTTTATTTTTTCTTCTGTTTTTGGTTTTGTTTCTTTCTCATGGTTTATTCCATTGGTTATAATTCTTCTTTACAGCTTGACTATTGTGAAAATAAGTTTAATGTGAAGGCATATATAGAACTTGTATGGGATTACATGCCATCTTGAGGAGAGAAGAGCAAGGAGAGGAAGGGGGGAAAATTTGGAACTCCAAAACTTGTGGAACTGAGTGTTGTAAACTAAAAATAAAAAATAAATTTAAAAAATAGTAATTATTACTGATATAAACTTTTAAGTTTTATGAAAAATTTGGAATTTTTGGTTTTGGGAGGTCAATGTCACACACAATATACATTATTTTATTTGAGCCTCACCATAAAAATCATAAGACATTTTTTTATTTATGTTTTGTTTGTTTCCTCATTTAACAAGTAAGGAAATTCAAGTAGAAAAAAGCCAAATTGCTTGTTCATGGTCAACTGAGAAAGTATACAACCAAATCACCATTTCAATAAAATAAATGACACTAAATAACATGTGTTAAGAGGTTACTTAAGCCATAGAGCTGGATCTTCAGAACACACACTTTGAATCAACACTGCACTTGGAAACAAGCTAAACCCAGTTTTGAACAGGAAAAGCAGATTGGACTAGCTAGGTTGTCTCTGTGGAATTGTTTAGTCCTTTCAGTGATATCAAATTTTTCTTAAAACAAAGGTTCATCATACAAACAGCAACATTTTTTTAGCAATGCTATGTAGGTTTGAATTATAAGATAGCCCAATTTCTAAGTAATAAATGAAAGTTAAGGGTCACCACTCCTTTAACCCAGGATCAAGAAATTAGAATAGAAAATAATATTGAATCCCACAATAGCTAAGCCTTTACTTCTGTTGCAACATACATACTGTTCTGTAACTATAAATTATGAAAAGTAAAAGAGAGTCCCATGGTGGCTACATGTAGCATGCAGCATGTTACCAATCAAGAACAGTCCAAGAGAATTAGCATTAAGAATATCATCAAAGAGACTTGTGGCTGGAAGAGACAATGGGTCAATTATTTCATAAGAGCAGAGTACAATTGATCAATAGCCTCCATGTATCATTGAGATCTTCAAGACATCAAGAGAAGTTAGAAGAATACTTTATGATTATCCATGGAAAATTTATTGAAGGATATATGCAAAAGATATGCAAGATGAGCAGGTGTGAATAGATACATTGGAAGGATAGCATACTGATAAGATCCATCATAGCTTGATATAACCCTTCAAAAGTGTATAAGATGTATTTTTTAAACTCAATATTGAAATTTAAATTTTATTTACAATTAATTTCAATTATAATTAAAATGTGTACTTGGGAATAAGGTTGTAAATATAATCAGGTGATATATTGAATTATGAATTCCACACAATTTTTCTAAAAATCACAAATATGACCATTTGCCTCATGGATAATAAGATAAAAAGCACTTACCCTAATATTCCATAATTAATGACATGGGAAATAATTATATAGTATGCAATTATTTAGGACTCCATCAGCCAGCACTTCTACTTTAATTGTGAGTCTCTCTATTAACACTTTTTGGGGAATAACCTTGGAATGGATCAAAATTATTCTTTATCTTAACTAATTCCATGCTTCCCCCTGAATTGCAACTATCTTCTTTCTTGCTGTCTATGTATAAATTCCAATAAAGGAAATTAATTTAACATTAGCCTACATAAATATTATCTTAGCATATCAATTTTATTTTCCAAGTTATTCATCTTAGTTAATTATGCAATTTACAGCATACTAAATTATTTTAGAAAATTAAAAATGATATTCCTAGGTTCACCAAGATAACAGTTAAACTGTTCCAAATACAATTGTCTATACCAAAAATTCATCAATTTCCAATAGGATAAATGACCCAAATCATTGCAACTATATTGTTTTAGACACTGCATTGCAAAATGAATCATGAGAATATTGAAATAATTTGTAAATCATTCCCTTCTGCTATCAACTCTACTGTCAACACATTCATGTATTGTTTAAAAAAGATGTCTTCAACTACAGAAGCCCATTATGAAATTTCAAGACCACAAAAATCACTAGAGATGTAGGTATTATTGGGAGATCTTTGCAGGATAGCCATAGCCATGCATAAGATTTGGAGTCAGGAGATCTAAACTTGAACGCCTCTTCTGGACCTGAAACCACAAGTTACCAGCAAGTTTTTCTTGGCCAAATTGCTAAACTTCTTTAAATACTGATTTCCTCACCTGCAAAATGTGGTCTAATAAAAAAAATGTCCTTGACTTTAAGGAGATTATATTTTTTTTCCAAAGGAGACTACATTTACATATCTAAATATACAAAATAAACATATGGGAATTTCAGGGGAAAGGAACTCACAGTTAGCAGGATCAGGAGAGAACTCCCATAAGGTTTGAACTTTAAAGGAAACCAAAGATTTTAGGAGGTCGAGTGAGGAAGGACAGCATTATAGGCCTGGAGGACAGCCTGAGGAAAAGAACAAAAATTGGAGATTCAATGTTTTCTGTAAGGAAGAATAAAAAGACCAATCTTGCTGACCACAAACTGCTCAAATAGATATTTCAAATTGCATTTAGAAGGTGGGTTGGCCCCATGCCTTTGCAGAAGTAAGAGGTCCACAAGTGTTGCTTACTACATGTGGTTTCAGAACTATTTGATGTATTGATTAGTTATGCTGACTTCTTTTGTCTTTTAAAAATACCATAATTATATGAGATGATTGGGAAGGTGAGGAATAGTGGAGGAATTTATATTATTGGAATAAAGAACAAAGACATCAATCAAATTTTATTTTTATATCATAAAATAGTTTTTTTTAAGTAGCTTGGGTACATGGATTGGCTTAATGGATTGGACATGAATGGCTTAAATGGAGTTTTAAATTTATACTAGATACAGTGCAATTTTGTTGAACAAAGGAGTGATATGGCCAAGCCTGCCAAGCCTATTTTAGGAATAATACTTTGGATGTTATATGAATGATAGATTGGATGCCAAAGAGGAGATCAAATAAAAGAATGTTACAATATGTTTCATGTAGCCAGTCATTTTCCTTTCCAAGGCAAACCCCTTTTTATGCATATTTTCCCATCCTGTCCTGTCTTCTCCAGCACACTATCACCTCTTTATCTTCAATGACTCTCTAATTTTCAGACTTTCCATCTCTACAGGCCCCTTTCCTAATGACTATAAACATGCTCATGACAGCCCATACTTAAAAAAAATACTCACTGGAGCCCACCATCCATGATGACTATTGTTCTATATCTCTCCTGCCCTTCTTGCCAAAATTATGTGAGAAGACTGTCTATAATCAGATACTCCATTTCCTCTACCCTCACTAGATTCTAAATGCTCTCCAACTTGATTTGTTATTCAACTGAGAGTTATCTCTCTAAAGTCACTATGGATCTCTTAATTACCAAATCTAATGGACTCTTCTTCAGCTTCATTCTTCTTGACATCTCTACAGAGATATTTTAATACTGATGACAGCCTTTAATACTGGTAACTGCCCTCTTCTCCTGGATATTCTCTCTCCTCTCTAGCTTTTTTCCTTGTTTTTGATTTTGACACTGCTCATTCCTTGTTCTCTTCCTAACCTGTCTGATTGCTTCCTCCCATGGTCACATAATTACAGATTTCTAGAAATTTCACAAAATAAGGGGGAAGGGATTGAGTTGATTGCTTCCAAAATATGTGTCTGTGATTTAGAAGGGAAGAGGTGGTAATTTCCTTTTTACAATACTATTCTACCAATCACACTGCATGACTGACAATATCAGAAGAATCTATTTATTCTCAGATTTATTTAACTAGCCTTATCCTCTTATGACCTCACCTTACATTGGGCATCTCAAAATGGATGGCTATCAACATATAAACTTTCTGATTTAAACTAAACTAAATAATTTTAAACTAAACAATTTGAAACACCAATTCAAACATCACTTATTGTTTGCCTCCCCCAGTTCCCTCCCTTATTTTTACTTTTCTTGTTACAATCAAGGAAACCATTGCTGCTCCAGACATGTAGGCTCCCATCCTTGGTGTCATTCTTGGCTTCTGTGATTGGGTCCACTACAAATTTGTTACATAATCTCAGCTGTGCCCTCCAAGCAGTAAGGCAATCATTTTAGATCTCCATAATTAACTTACTATCCTACTCAATGTAGTAGTTATTCCAAATTCTTTCATTAATTTTCAAATCTCTCACAGCTCCCCCTATGCCAGCCCCTCAGTTGTGAATCTTGCCTCATATTTCACTGAAAAAAATAGAGGTCATTCTCCAAGACCTCCCCCTTCTCTCTTTCCACTCATCTCACACTACCCAGATGACTTCTGCCACTATTTCTTCCTTCAACCCAGCCTCACATAATAAAGCATCCCTTTCTGCTTGCTAAGGCTAATCTACCTACATACACAGATCATCAAATTTATAACCAGTCTTCACAGCTGAATTCTCTTCTCTATCATCATCACTCTCTTATCTTCAATCTCTCCCTGCCTTCTGGCTAATGGCCTACTGCTGACAAACATACCTATGTGTATCACATCCCCAAAATGAAATGCATAAATAGATCAATAGATAAATGAATAAATGATCAAATTGATGTATAAAAACAAACAGCAGTAACAAAAACCTCACTAAATCCATCCACCCCCACTAGCTGTCTTCCCATATCTCTCCTGCCTTTTGTGACGAACTTAAGAAAACCATCTGCAGTAGCATCTTCCTTCTTTTCTCACACTCTCTTTTTAACTTCTCACTGCTTTTCTCTTCTTAACTCTCTAAAGTTTTACTTCCAATCTTCCATTCAGAATGTGGTGGAAACATTGTAGAGAGAGTAGGTGCTTGATAAATGACTGCAGATCTTTTTATTGTTCTTCTCCTTTCTCACTCATTTCTCTGCTTCCTTGTGTTCTACCTTCAAACAAGGGGAAAAATAACTTCCTCAAGATCACTATAGCCACAAAGTAAACTACTTTATCCTGAATGCCTGTGAACAATCTAGCTCAAGATCCCTCTCAAGTCTCTACGATGCTTGGTAATCATTATCTCTGAGAACACCCTCCATCACTTTTGTGATCTTATTAATGATACAGCATTGGAATTCAAAGTCTTTGTGATTTCTGAGAAGCTCTCAAAATTCTTTGCAATCTGGCCTGCAAAGCAATCTTGAAGAACATAACAAAATGGAAAATAAAAGAAAGGAAACACACTTAATCCTAATTGCCTTACCTTTCCCCCCCTTAAAAAAAAGAAAAGAAATGTAGCACTTTTTGAAGTGGGTAGGGAGACTGTTAAATATCTACAAGGAGAAGGTAAAACTCATTTTTTACAGGAAAAGGAGAAAGTTTTGGGGAAAACATAATGAGTTCTGTTTTGGGCATATTGCTTTATTGGAATGTTGGATATATTGGTATTGGATATGTCTATTGAACACGCACATTTAAATGGCCAAAAGATACTGAATTTTTGAGACTGGATCTGAAGACAGAGAATAAAACTGGATTAATGTATTTGGGAATCATTCTTCCATATATACTTATGCCTATAGCTAGAGGGTACATAGCAATTATTTTTTTCTCTTCGTGCCAGAAACCCTTTGGGTCTTACCCTCCCAGACTGATTCTTTTGGGAAGTCAAACTAGGCCATTTTTGCCTCAATTCTTACCTAGCCTTTAATCATTGAATGAATGTTGCCTCAGACAACTCAGACAACACTCAGAGAGTGAGGTTGATGACTTTGTATACTCCTGCCTCACTTAAATCTAATTCACTTGCAAGTCAATATATCACCTTCCTGATGTTGTTGGTCTTCTTTCAGAATAAAGAACAAACAACAATGCCTCCAGTTATACCTATTCCTATGCACATACATATACAGATGTACTGTATATTTATAAATATTCATACAGGTATGTACATATATAAATGTATATTTATAGGTATGCGTATATGTGTCTATATGAATATATCTATCTCTATCTAGTTATATGAGTGTCTGTTTGTATGTGTGTGTGTATCTTGAGTTTATAAATCTATTTATTCAGCACTGTGTAGGTAGATACACACACAAACATATACGTGGATATACATTGTACATATACATGTATATTTGTTTTATATCTAACTCGCATAAGTTTTTGTCTGTTTTCATATTTGAACCACATGGGAGATCGTTATATAGATGCAGTTTTGAAGGGTTCAAGACCCCTCAAGGACAGAGGTGTAGGACAGGATTGTCTGGGGAGAATTCGCTGACTCAAGCATTCTTTAAGTCAAGTTGGCAACAGTTAATTTTTATCCGGCAAAAGTTCTTAAGGAATCTGTGACCTTAGAGGAACAGTTAAAGTTTATATAAGAAAAACTATAGTAAAACATGTGCCAAGTATGATAACTAAGTGATTCAGGATGGGATCAGGGAGTGGTTAAGGAGTGGTCAGCTCTTAAAGGAACATGCACTTTTTGTATCTACTGTAGAGGCATTTTACCCAGAGTTCACCAGGAAAAGCCCACGAGGTAGGGGTGGGTTGGGAGGGCACAGGGAGGTGTGGTTTTAGGCTGCTATGTTACTAAGTTAGCTAGTGGTCAGGACTGACTGAGAATTGCCCAGTCTGCCACCAATCAATGTCTTATTTGACAAGATAGATGTTGGGAGCATACATATGCCTAAAGGAGATGATAAACAAAATGAGGAGTCCAGGATGCATAATGAGGTTGGGAATTCATATAGACAGTTCAGTGAGTACTGAATATCTATATGAGGCACTACAAAGCAGTTCAAAATAATAATTCCTACAGATGTGGTTTGTTACTATACCAGGGAGAGAGATAAGTATTTTTCTAGGGTCCACTTATGAGTAATTTCTAAGCATAGCATCTTTGGGCTGGGGAGAAGCTGCCAGGGATAGTATTTTGAGGCTAGGGAGAAATATGGTCTTGGCATTGGGATCCAAGCACAGGCACCCAAGTACCCCACCAATATGACTAAGTCAGATAGTGAAAGGGAAAAAAGAAAATGGTCTAGGATGAAGATACTTGTGATTCATCAGTATGACCTTGATAAAATCCAGGAAAAGACTAAGAAGGAACTGTCAGGTAGGTAGGAATAAAACTAGGAGAGACCAATGTCACAGAAACATAGAGAGGAGAAAGTATGGAGAAGAAGAAAGTGATTGGTAATGACAAAGCCTGAAAAAAATATTAAGAAGAAGGATACTTGCAAAAAGGCCTTTAGACTTGACAATTTAAGAGATTAGCTGAAACTTTAAAGAAAGTATTTTCAGTTGAATGACAAAGTTAAAAGTTTTATTTTAGAGGCTTTAGAATCTGAGAGTAGAGAAATTGGAGGTAGTAAATGCAGTTGACTTTTTCATTATGTTTAGACATGAAAGGTAGAAGAGATATAGGGTTATAGTCAGTGGGGATGATTTGTTTAAAGGGTATTTTTTACTTATTTAAAGGATGAATATGTATACATGTTTATAGGCAACAGGAAAGCAACCAGTAGAATGAAGATTAGTGAGAATGGTGTCGATAACAGAGAAGACAAGATGCCATGGGATCAAAGTTTTGAGGAGAAGGTTGGCCTTGGCAAGCACAGAACTTCTTAATTATTTGAGAGAGTGGTGAAGGAGGATATATTTTGAAATGTGAGATACAAAGTGGGGAATAAAGGAAAAGGGGTATCTCAGTGAAGTGTAAGACAAGATTGTCTCCTTAGAGGATAAGGGAGTTGTGATGTGGAAGTCCGAGGAAGAATTAAAAGGTTTATAAGATCTATGCTGGTGAGTGGAATAACAATTATGTTGCTTTGATGTATTGAGGGCTTAACTGAGACTGTGTAACATTAATTTTTAGTGGACTCAATCAATATCAACTTTGATGTGCTCTGGCTCTATTCAGCAGTTTGTGAATAGGAGTGAAAGCAATGGATGGTGGGAGTAATCCAAGTTTTGTGATTTGAGAAAACTAAATTGACTGATCATAGAATTTTGAGGCTCATAAATATGGAAGTAGGCCATGTGTGCATGTCATAAGATCTTGTTAGGATATTTTTAGATCCAGTTAATGGGTAAGTAGGCAGTGGACCCAAGTATAGAGGATTAGTAGAGCTGAACTCGTTCACTAAGGGTTTAAGGTAGGGAAGGGAGAAGAATATAACCATTTCATGGGTGACAGCATGGAGAGAACTGAGTTGCAGAGGAACTGGATGTCGTAGTAAGAATTAAAAACATAGAGATTATAAGGAAGAAGGAAAAGTGGAATGACAAGATATTATGATCAGTCAAAGGAAACTATAGTTCATAAACATGGAGTAGAACACTGTGTATATTGTAACATTTTGGACATATGTGAGATTTTGGAGTCCTTATGACTTAGTTCTTAGGCCCCTTGACTATAATTATCCCTCTCTTATCTTTGTTTAGTCACTCATAGCTGTACTTACTTAGGTAGAGGCATTCTGATGTGGACCTTAAGGTTAATCTATGTGAATTCCCTAATAGTACAAGTATGTTAGTTGAGTCTCAGAGAGGTTGGGTGACTTTTACACATCTTTCTAGATCTAAACATGTTAGAAGAATTTTGGGATGGAAGCAGAAAGTTACTCAAAATTGGCATGTCATATGTCCTGTTTATTAGCATTGTAGATGCATAGTACGTATATAATCTAGAATGCAAAGCAAAGTATTTCAGTCTGAACTTTCTTAAAACTACCTTTTCAAAGTCATCTGCTCTCTTTTTTCCCTGAAAATGACAACTTTATTAGGAAAAAATAAGACAAGAGCATTTTATCCTCCATCTGTGTATAAGGCCAAACTGATTTATTATGGCAGACAATCAAGACATGTCTCATTTTCTGTCTAGTCAAATTAATTGTGGGATAATTGCTTCCATCAATATCCTACAAATTTTGACATTCAAATAACCAGCTATTAAACTGAGCTTAGCCATGAGGTTTGATGAAAACGTGCCAGACCACTTCTAGCTATGCTTTGCATGTTTGCTGTGTAAGAAAGTAGTTTAATGTTAGGTTGACCTTGGTTTTTGGCTTGGTTTGATGGCCTCCTGATCTTTAATATCAGATACAACAAAAAAGAAGGAGAAACATATTCTCTTAACTTGTTTACCACTATCATGAAGAAGATCCAAAGTAGAAATGAAATATAAATTGGTGAGGTCCTCCAGATGTTCTTAATGGTGGATGACACTGTACTTATTGTATCAGGCCACAGAACAACACAGACTAGGATGAAATATACATTCGTAAGAGTTTGACCCCACCTCTACATCCAAGAAAAAAAGTAGATAAAGAATGCCAGTGGCCCAGAAGATGATCCACATAGGCTCATGAACATGCAGAGATTTAGAGGCAGACACTAGAAAAAGACATGAATTGAGAATATACATAAAATTTAACAAGAGGAAGACAAAGAAATTTCTTTTATTTTCTACATTATTTAAAGGATCCCAAGTTTTTCCCTGATGTGTAGGTTTGTCTTTTTATTGCCAGCATTCTTCCGTTAATGTTGTATGGCTATGAGCCATTGAATATTGTAGATTCTGAAGAAGTGAAAATGCTTATCAACCAGAAGGCAATGGAAAGGTTTATAGAAACCATGAGGGATAACATCATGATAGTAACAAAGAATTAACAAATTAAAGTGGAGGGAAAGATGTTATTAAAGAAATATTTGATTGAAAAAAGGTGAACTGGTCATATATAAACAATGAGACATTACCAATGGAACACCTATAGTTCCATTGATGTGTTCATGTCAAGCAATTAGTCAGCAAGCATTAGGTGGCTTTCATGTCCTGAGAATCAGCAAAGTGATTAAAAAGTGTTTTAAAAAATGGTATTGAATCAGGGAATCCAAAGAGAGAGAGAGAAAGAGAGAGCACTTAAGTATACATACATATGTACATATGTATGCATATATACCTATGCACATACTTACATGCACAAATACATGTAAACATGCATATATACGTACACCCAACATGGCATACTAGTTAGAATGCCAGACTTTCAAAGATAGTAACACCTAGGTTCAAGTCCTAACTTTGACACATATTTGAAATGTTATCCTAAATGGGCCACATCATTTCTTACTGACCTAGCCAGTACTCTAAGGCTATAAATTTCAGAGAGACAGACAACCTGAGTTAATACAAGTTTCCTAATCAAGGTTTTCCTCATGCCACTGAAATCTCAGGTCCAGCGCATTTCTTCATGCCTATTTCTGAACATTCTGTTTACCTTGGTATGATGTAAACTTGTTGAAGGCAGATGCTATTTCATTTTTGCCCTTGTATCCCCAAAGCCTAGTGTGGTACCTGGTGCATTTAATGATTTCAGTGTTTGTGGCTCAATTAATTGAATAACCAGTTGCAATTAGAGCTAATTATGTTATTAAAACCCTTTAATTAAATCTTTAAAAGTGTTCACCTTTTTAACTTTCCATGAATAAAAATTATGTTGTTTGATGGAGGTTTTGCATCCAGTTGATAGATGCTAGGGTAATGAAACGCTAAACTGGATTCTGAAATTTTTCAATGCAAATTGGCAAAGTAATACAGGTCAAAAAAAAGAAATGAATCTAAAAATGAGCATGTGAAAAGGCATCAATAAAAATATAACTAAAATGATAAAAAAATTTATAAAGTTAGCTCTACAATTAACAACCCTTCTTCTTCCCCATCCCCCACAAATCACCTACCCCATCCTATACCAGACAGGCATTTTTCATTCCAAAAATCAGAGAATATATAATCCTTAATACTCCTTCCCTGAAAAAATTTTGTCCAGAATCTTCCTCCCTCCCTACCCTCCTTCTCTAAGATACTACTGTTACACAGTTTTTCCCTTGGCAAACTTCGAGGATGTTGCCACCTTCCGTAAAGGGGAAGAAGCTACTGCAATATGTTTAGCCCAGAGAAGACTGGAAAAGAAAACAACTTGCTCGGAGTTGCATATCAGATAGGGTCCTGGGTAGCTGGAGTGCAATTTCCACCTATTTTCCAGCCCAGATCTAATCCTCACCTAGTTTTATGATAACAAGAATACTAATAAAGCACCTAGACAGGTGCTTTTTATGTAAAAAAAAAATATGTCCTGTTGAAAAGGATCAAGATTAGTCCATCTTTGGAACAATGGTTTTCTACTCCTGAATGATATCCATTTCCCTAACCTAGGCCAGAGTGGCTTCCTCAATGCCTATGATGATGGACCTTCAGCTTCCTTTTGTGTAACCCTGGGTAACGTTCCCTCACTACTATGTTGCCTTCACTGCATTGGAGGCAGATGGTCAAATATTTTCCATCTGTGTCTATCCTCCAAAGCATCTTCAACCTCTAAAGCCACTTTATCATTCTATAAACCAGGGTTTCTGATTTCTTTATTTGGATAAGGTCTGCACAGCATATCATTATCTTTTGAGCAGAGCTTCACCCTCCCCAGTCATATGTGTTTTCTGAGGACCACAATAATAATCCCTTTTCTCCTTTCATTTGCAACCTATCCAAAAAAGGTGAATATGGTCATTTGCTTTAAAGTTGTTGGTGACTGATTTCATCTGACCAAATGTGTCTGAGATGAATATCCAAGGCAATTGAGTTCTAGCTCCCTTCTCACTCAACCTAGCCAGGAGAATTTCATTCCTTAATAAGCATAATTTATATTCCAGAGCTGTGTGTTGGTTTGTATCTTCACTTCCCTGATGTGACTGCAAGCTAACCACACAGTAAACTTCCTAACAGGAAATGGCTTGAGAGATTAACTATCTGGCCTCCAGATGACTAAACTCCATTCCTTCCTTCAAGAGACTACTCAGATGTTATTTCTTCCAGGAAACTTTCTCTAACACCTTATCTCAAGGTGAAAGTTACTTCTTTTCCAATGTTTCTTATTATGAATTCCTCTCTGTTACTATCATAATTTTTTTTTCTTTTTTGTGTGTTGTTTACTGATCTTCCCTCTATCAGAGTATAAGTTTCTCGAAAGTAAATGTCTTTATTTCCCACCTTATTTTTTCCAGAATTCAGCAATTATTTTTACAAATACTTTAGAACTAGAATTCTTTATCTGTTTTCTATGAATTTTTAAATTATTGTTATTTTCATAACTATTTCAATATAATTGCTTTCCAATTTAATTTCATGAATTTAATTTTATACATTTAAGATTATTATTCTGAGAATAAGTTTATAGGCTTCATCAGACTGCCAAAGCAGTCTGTGGTCTAAAAAAAATTAAGAAGCCTTGCTGTGCAATATTCTTATTAAGTTTTTGTTCATTTATATTGTTTCAAAGGTGTTAATAATGCCTACCTACCAATATATAAGCTGCTTAGAAGGGAAAAAAAAATCTCTTACTATTCCTCTTTGGTGTTTCCCACAGTGCTTCAGCTTTCCACACAGTATTGGACATACAGTGAATACTTAATATACAGTAATTTATTCTAATTTATTGATGGAACTGAATAAACATGAACATTTGCTGTCACATAAATCATGAGTAAATTATATTGTACTATAGAGTCCATGCATATATCTCTGAAGTTCTCCACATATTCCTCATTCCCATTATTATTTTCACATGTTTATTAATATAATATTACAACACTATAATTAACTCTAAGATTAAATACAATGCCATTTGACATTTAAAATTCTTCAACTTTGGCCGCTTCCTACCATTCAAGTCTCCCTATTTCTCCAAATCATATACTCTACAGTTCAGCTACACTGGCCTACTTGCTTTTCCATACACAGGACACTCCAAATCCTACCTCATGATTGTTCATTGGCTGTCCTCCATGCCTTGAATGTTCTCCCTTCCCAACTCTGTCTTATAATAGCCTTATTATGAGACAGTTTAAGATGTACCTTCTTCAATCTTTTTTCCAGTCCTCTTATCTGCTAAAGAGCCTTCCCCTCAAAGAGTACCTTCCCCCTATTCTGTATGTACTTGCAGGTACTTTTATATTTACATGTGGTTTCTCCCATTAGACTGTGAGCTCCTTGAGACCAAGGATTGATTTTAATTTTCTTTAAATCTGTAACTCTTAGGAGAATGTCTGGAGGATGGTAAGCCCTTAATATGTGCTTGTTGATTGAACTCTTCAATGTGAGTAATCACTCTTTACATATGCATCTGTACATGCATATATACACTTAGGCCGACAGAGGTAGAAAGGCAGAGGAGAGAGTGTGAACACACAGGGTGGGGGGTGGGGGTGGGGGTGAGACATTGTTTTGGGGACCAGGAAGGTTGTCATGTATAAAGTGATTTGAGCTGAGGTTTGAAGGAAATTTGGGATTCTAAGAGTTGGAGATAAGGCAGATGTAGATTATAGTTACAGGAACTGCCTATGCAAAGGCAATAGAGACAAGAAATAAATATTATGTGTGAGGAGCGGGGAGATAGTTGTGAATAGTGTGATGAAATGTTCAGTCCAGAACAGTTTCTGTTATGTTGTTGTTGTTGAATCAATTGTCAGTCATGTCTGACTCTTCATAACCTTGTTTGGGGTTTTCTTGGCAAGATACTAAAGTGGTTTGCCATTTCTTTCTGTAGCCCATTTTAGAAATGTGGAACTGGGATAAAAAAAAAGTTAAATGATTTGCCTAGGATCACATAGCTCGTAAGTATCTGAAGCCGGATTTGTACTGACAAAAAAAATCATTCTTCCTGATTCCAGGCCTAACACTCAATCCACTGAGTGACCTATGACATATCTGTACCACTGGGTCTATCTTAGACAACACAAGTAATCTCTAGGATTTAGAATTTGAAATACAATTTACACACAGCATATTCTAATCTTTCCTCTTAAAGATCTCCTAAGCAGTTTAGTTCGGTATTAGATAATATTCCCTTTCATGATTTCATACACAAACATTAATACATATGTATATATCTCGTATTTCCAACAGAACTTCACACTCCTAACTTTGTTTTTGCATCTCATATTGGATCTCTTCCCTCCCCAAATTCTCCACCTTATTGCTTATTAGACCGTAGATACTTCTACCCTGAAATCACCTCATCTCATTGGGGAGTCTCTGGCTCAGTTTACTTCATCTGCTAACTTCTTGCTTTCCAAATAGTTCCACATCTTCCCCATCAGCCCTGCCCCTGGGAGTGAACCTGGCCTATGCCGGCCATCTTTCTGGCCTTTTTCAATGTGTTGTCTTCTCCAATTAAAATACGAGTTGTTTGATGCTAGGAACTTACTTTTTTGCCTATATTCTTATATCAGGTACTTAACACAATCCCTGGTACAGTATCAATACTTATTAAATGCTCCATTTGGGAGAGGATTCTGGGAAGATGGAAGAGTAGGTCAGAAAATTCCAAAGTTTCCAAATTTCCCTCACAAACAAGATAAAATAGAGCCTCAGAACAAATGTAGAGAGGAAAAAAAATAAACAAGAATTGGACCATATTACTGGTCTTCCTGGGGTAATTGGAGAAGATCCAAAGAGAAATCCTCAGAACAAGGTTTGTTCACTGTGTAGTGTAAATACCTCCAGGTTAGTTACACTGAAACAACAAGTTGTAAGCCTGGGGACTAGCTTAGTTAGGAAGTAGTATCATTTCCAGAAACAGGAATTTTCACACACCACCCCCTCTCTACATCCTCCCTACACTAGGGGAGTCAGAAGCCTTAGCAAGAATAAGATTGAGGGAAGTTCTGCTGATAAGGGATGTCAAGCACAACTCTGCTGGCGAGACAATTCTGGAGGAGAACGAATCAGCACAACCCCCAGTGAGTGAAGAAGCAGTGGGATGGGGCATTTACAGGAGGGTGGAGTTCTTAATTTCAGTTCCAGTCCAGAGGGGAGAATTGAAGGAGGATCTGAGGCCAGAGGCACCATCACCCATACTGCAGTGCTAGAGGTGCTTACAAAAAATAAGATGCTACATATATATGTATGTATGTGTGTATGTATGTATGTATGTATTTAATGAGCAGGCAAAGGAGAAAGAATCCAACTATAGAAAGTTACTATGGAAATAGAGAAGACCAGGGTTTGTCTTCAGAGGAGGATACTGAAACAAAAAAGCCTCACCTACCCAAAAGAATAATGCTGAATGGTCACTTGGCCAAAACAAATTACTAGAAGAACTTTAAAAACACTTTAAAAATCAAATGAGAAAGATTAAGGAAATTTTTTAAAATAAGAATAATCCAAGAAAAATAAGAAGATTATTTAAAGAAAGTCAACCAGTTAGAAAAGGATATCCAGAATCTTGGGAAAGAAAATGACTCCTTGAAAATTAGAATTGGGCAAGGGGAAGCGAGCAAAGTTGTAAGAGACCAAAAAAATGGAACAAAATATAAAGAATAAAAGATAGGAGAGAATGTGAAACATCTCATAAGTAAAATAACTGATCTGGAAAAGAGATCAAGAAGAGAAAACATAAAAATAATTGGATTACCTAATGCTATAATTAAAAAGAAGGAATCTTTATACAATAATATAAGAAATAATTAAAGAAAATTGTCCTGAAACATTAGAATAAGAGGGGAAAGTAGAAATAGAAAAAAAACCCACTGATTACCACCTTAAGGTGACCCTAGGAGGAAAACCTATAGGAATATCACAGTCAAATTCAAAAATCCCCAGATCAAGGAGAAAATATTATAAGCAACAAGAAAAATATGATTTAAATATGGTGATGCCACAATTAGAACCACGTGAGACCTAGTAGCAGTGCCACTAAAAGACAAAGCTATCAAAGAGCAGAAGAACTGGGGTTGAGGCAGAAAATAGCATACCCAGCAAAGTTTAGCATTATCCTTAATGAAAAATAAAATGGACACAAAATGAATTTCCAGATTTTCAGGATTTTGTTAAAAAAGACTGAACTTAATAGAAAATTTGACATATAAGGTCCAAGAGAAATATAAAATACTTATCAAAGACTAATTACAAGGGATTCAATAAGGACAGACTGCTTACTTTTTATATGAGTAAATGTCAAATGTATGTGGTAGATTGTTGTAAGTAATTGGGTAGTTTGAAAGAAAGATTGGGACAGACCTAAGTGTGATAAAGTTTTGAAAGCATCTTATACAAGTGAGAGGAATAACTGACTCAAAGGAATTAGATGGGGGAGGAGAGCTGGTAGTTCTGGAACCATATGCTCATCGGGAATGGGTTAAAGAGGGAACAATACACACACACACACACACATTATATATAGTAAAGCATAAAAGTCTTCTGAATTCAGAAAGAAATGAAAGGGTAAGGGAACAGGGAGGGGGACACGATAAGGGAAGGCTTTTAGAGTGAAGGGGGAGGGAATAGGAAAATGGGGAGGAGGTACAGAAAGGTGTTTAGACAAATAGGAATGGGAGGATAAGGAAAGATCCTGGGGAGGGGGGTGTAGATTAAGTAATAGGATGCAAAGGTAGCAAGTAGAAGTAAAGAAGAGGAGTCCGGAGGGATAGGGAGGAGATACACACAAATATAAAATAAAGATAAGAAGTAGAATTTATTAAGGAAAAAGCAGGGTTAGCAATCATGATCTCAGACAAAGTTAAAGCTGAAATAGATTTAATCAAAAGAGAAAACAGGGAAACTAAATTATATGTCAATGGTATTAATTAATATTGTTTTAAAACTATTTAAAATGTCCAGAGAGTAAAAGGTTGGAATATTCTTGTGGTGTAGGAAAAGATGAGTTGGTGGACTTAGAAAAATATGTAAAGACTTGGAATTATGAAGGAAGAAGTTATCCACCTTCAGAGAAACAAAGGACAAATAAGTATAGTACAGTCTTATATAGATGCATATGAATGTATAAATCTATATGTGATTATGATTATAGATATCTAAGTATATGTACATTTATGTAAGTGTATGTATGAATCTATCTATATATGTATGTATATATCTTTGTGTGTATATGTCTATGTTTGTAGTATGCATATATGTATACGCATATGTTTATATGTGTGTATATGTGTGTATATGTATGTATGTGTGTGTATGTGTTTAATTGTAGTCTTCTGGAAAATGGAGGAAAAGAACAAAGTTAAAAACTACACAGCAGAGAACAAAAGAAAATCTACAGGGAAGTAAAAAAAATATAGACAATTCTGAACACAATGGATAGTATTTATTATATAGGCTTTCTTGAAATGGAAATTTATTGCTGTATATTTTGAATGCTCTCATGTTCTGCTGTTTACATGGAAGTGTTTTTTCTGATTTTATATTTTTCAGTATTTAAGTTTATAATTTTTCTTTTTCTTTTCTTATTATGTATTTAAGTTTGAAAAATAAATGCTCTAGCTACTTATCTATCAATTATTTACCTAGCTACCCTCTATACTTGTCAATATAAGCTTCATTAGTAGTTAAGTAGTAGTTACTGAATGAAATGTCATATTCGAAAGAAAACTTTCATGCACACAAATGAGTATTCATATTATTACATGCATACTAACAACTACTTTACAGAGAGAGAGACAAGTTACATTTTCACAACAAATGAAATAGAAGAAAAACTTCAGTGTTTTGGTTGTAAACATATTATGTGTAAATTAAGGTGACTGCTTCACAAAGAAAATGAATCGCATAAAAAATTATTGAATAATTGACCATATGTAGACATGGCCAAGCCTATGGAATCTCAGAATATAAAATTCTAATGAACACAATTTCTCTTCTTCTTCTTCTCTTCTTCTTCTTCTTCTTCTTCTTCTTCTTCTTCTTCTTCTTCTTCTTCTTCTTCTTCTTCTTCTTCTTCTTCTTCTTCTTCTTCTTCTCCTTCTCCGTCTCCGTCTCCGTCTTCGTCTTCATCTTCGTCTTCGTCTTCTTCTGTTTTCCTTCTTTCTTTCTTCCTTTCTTCCTTCTTTTCTTCCTTCTTTCCTTCCTTCCTTCCTTCCTTCCTTCCTTCCTTCCTTTCTTTCTTTCATTCTTTCTTTCTTTCTCCCTTCCATTTTCTTTTTTCCTCTCTTTCCCTCTTGCTTTTTCTCTTTCCCTTTGTCTCTCTGGGTTTCTATGTTTGTATGTCTCTCTGTTTCTTTAAATGTCTTCGTCTCTATCTCTGTCTCTGCCTCTCTGTTTTTCTCTTTTTATCTCATAGGCAGACACACACACACACATACACTACACACACACACACACACACACACACACACACACACACACACACACGCTCCCACCAAATAAGTACTTCACTATATCCACTATTCACTCCAGTCTTCTCATTTATTCTATTGACTGTGAAACTTAATCTGATCATCCCAAACCCATATAATGTCTGGCCAAGGTAATAACTTCCTTAACGTGAATGTATTTCTATTTACTATAGTTCCTTTATAGATTAAAATAAATCCTCTTATTCTTACTATATACTTTGGGATTACATGTTTCAAATACTAAAAGAAAGTCCATTAGTTTCAGGGATGTTTGAATATAAAATAAAATGAAAATAATCATAATTAATGTACTATTGCTAATTGATCTATTTTCAAGCCATAATCAATACTATCTCTGGCCCTTAGCTGAATGGAATATTTACCTAGAGTGAAGAGCTCAAAGGGATTTAGTGTTAAAAAGAAACTAAATATGGCTTTAACTAGAATTACAGTTTAGGCAAGTTATAGGCTTATATAATCTTGTAAAGTGACTCTATTTTAACAAGATTTTAAGAAGGCTTGACATACAAAATGCCACAGCATTCACCAAGGACAAAGCCTTATAACTTTCTGGGAAACTTAAGAAACTTTATTAAGGGATGAAATATATAGAGGTTAAATTAAATGAACTAGAGAAATTTATAGAATAAATTCTGTACAAAATTTAAACATTACCTTAAAATAACACTAACATAACTGAAAATGAAGGTGTTAATTGTATTACAAGCCTCAAGATGATTAATACAATTACAATTAGTTGTTTTCTTTTTTCTTTCACTGATGGAAGATTCAAGGAGTTTATCTAGAGGCAACTAGGTAGAGCAGCCAAGTTCTGAACCTGGAATCAGGAGACCTCAGTTCAAAGTTGACCACAGAAACTTTTTAGCTGTGTGACTCTAGTCAAACTTGCCTTGGTTTTATCACATGTAAAATAAAGATGAAAAATAGCACCTACCTCCCTGGATTGTTTTGAGGATCAAATGAGATAGTATTTCTAAAGCTCTTAGTGCAGCACTTGACTCATTGTATATAATAAATAAAAAAAAGTTTCCTTATTTAAAGAGCAAAAAAGTAGTATCAGAAGAAAAAGTGAGTAGATCCCTTGGTATGAGGCCCAAGTGACTGTAGCACCAATGAGATATTCATAGCACCTATGGTTGCTATGAATACGCTGGCATAGTTCTGAATCACAAAATATAACAGGCTCTCTTCATTGAAGGCAGAACCAAAACATTTATTCAAACACCAGAAAGGCAAATCTTAAACACCAGAAAGCCAGATTCATCATAGCAAAAACAAAAAATAAATCTATACATATTAGCAGTGCAGGGGGTACTGACATTCCCTAGCTTTCCCTGCTTCAGGCCTTCCCACAAACCAAGCTCCCATAGGCAAAATACCCCTCTCTTGTCCCACACTAGCTACTGCTCTCTCTGTCTCCTCTCTCTCTCCCCAAGCTATAACCAAAATCTCTGACTTCCTGTTCCACCCCTTCCTGTTCCATCTGTTTGGCAAACTCCTCTCACCACAGGCTCACATGACTCAGGCTTCTATGTGACCCAGGCAGGTCACATGGTCTTATTAATGGATCGGAAAGATCTTCCCACTTATATTACCATTGCAATGACCTAAAATAATCAAAAAGTGTACATGGATGGAAATGCTAGGAAGATAATCAACACATAGAAAATGAAACACATTTGTCAACCTTCCTATTTTCATTGTCGATGACAGTAGAAAGACATCATTTGAAGCCTAACAACCTAGTCATTGTTGGACTTTGTAGAAGGAAGTTTAAACAGGATTTTAGATAAAGTTGGAAAGGTTGGACTGACCATAGCAAGAACACACTGAGAAAATGAATGCCAGCAGGGAAATAATATGAAGAAGACTGAGTGATTATGTTACCAGATATTTTAGGGAGCTGAAGATGTACTCAAACAGAAGAAATATCATGGAAAATGTTAGTACAAAATCAATTAAAGGATTTAAAATTACTGACTCCTATGCCTACTTTGTCATCTCTATAAAATCTTTATGAGAAATGTCTGTGCAAGCATCTAGTATACCCTTGATGAATATATAAGAAGGAAAATCAAGGGGTTTTACAAATGGTCCAATATAGCACATTATATCTTAAGTTATATGAACAACTGAAAGGTGGAACTAATACAAAACCCTGTTTTGTGTATTGTTTTTATAGATTACACAATCAAATTGTTAACTTTGTAGAGAAAATACAGTCTTAAAGACTCTCTTTCAACAAGAAATCTTGAAAACATGAAATCATACAAGATTCCTTAATTAATGGGACCACAGTTTCACTGTTCAGTGATATCTTGATTACTAGTATTACACCATGAACAGATAGTTCACTTGTCGATGGTGGCCCCAATTGCCATAAAGAATGTCTTAAACAAATTACAAATGAAAAAATAAACTCCATGTAAACTTCGAGGTCCTCAAATGGTTCTATTTGTACTTAATATGGTGCTGATTGCAATAAGTCTTGAAATAACACAGGACCTTCTCAATTAGACTAATGATTACTCAAATGATATTGTCATAGCCCTCTGGACAGGACAAGTAAATTTTATGAAAATATCTAATTCCAGGAATCTAGCATGAAGTTTTATTCTTATCCCATTAAATATGTACCCATATTCGACATGGCTGAGACAAGAGCTGCAAATGGACAATGAGCTGAGTGTAGAACCAAAATGGACAAAGAAAAGACAAATATTGATATACTTTTAGTGCCTCTAAGTAATATGGTCAGTCAGTCAGAAGTTATTTATTAAGGGTTTACTATGTGCCAGGTACTGTGCTAGTTACTAGATATGCAAAGAAAGGCAAAAAAAGCAGTCTTTGTCCTCAGAAAGCTCACTCTTATAAGGGAACCTGACATGCAAACAACTATACAAACACCCATACATACATAGATGAATACCAGATAAATGTAGCATGAATAGGGGGTAGTCTCAGAGGTACAGTGCTAGCATTAATGGGTACTAGGAAAAACTTTTTGCAGAATGTGAAGTTTGAAGGAATCCAGGGAAGCTGAGAGGCAGATGACAATAGGTGTAGCATTCCTAATTGGAAAACTGAGCAGCAATGCACTGAGCTGGTAGATGCAAGGTCTTATATGAGAGACAGCAAGGAAGTTATAGTCACTAGATCAAAGAGTGCATTGGGGTTGAGTAAGTTATTAGAAAAGTAGAAGTGTTGGAAGAGTCTAGATTATGAAGGTCTTTATAGGTGAACAGAGACTTTTACATTTGATATTAGAAATGAGGGAACAATTAGAATTTGATGGGTAAGAGGGTGACATAGTCAGATCTGATCTTAAGCAACACATGATATGCTAGAGTGAGGAGAGGCTTGAAGATGGAAGAACCAACAAAAATTATTTTGTGATAGTCATGGTGTGAAATGATGGTAACATATGGATGTTATCAAAAGCAAAGGAGAGAAAGATTACAATAGATTAGAAACAGAAGGTAAGAGAGAATGAGAAATTGAGGATGGCATCTAGGTTGTATACCTGAGTGACTATGTGATGATGGTGCCACTGACAGTAATGGGGACATTTTGAATGTGGGAGGATTGGGGGGAGGATAAAGAGTTCAGTTTCTGACATTTTGAATTTAAGACATCTATGAGACATCCAGTTTAAGGTAATAAATAAGACATTGGAGATGTTGAGACTGGGGTCATGAGGGAGGTTAGTCTTGTATAAAAACATCTTAGAATCCACACGAGATGATAAAATCACTAAGGAAAGTACTATGGGGAGGAAAGATAAGTAGGATCAGGAAGGAGCTTTAGAAATTACCAACACTTAGTGGGCCCAATCTAGTGAAAGATGGAGGAAAAGAGACTCAAAATGAGTTGTCAGATAGTAGGAGGAGAATCAGGAGAGAAGAGTATCACAAAAAAATAAGAGAGAAGAGAATATCAAATTGAAAAGGGTGGTTGACAGTGTCAAAGGCCATACCCAGGTCAAGAATAGTGAGTATTGAGAAAAAAGCTTTTAGATTTAGCAATAAAGAAATGATTAGTAACACTAGAGAGAGAAGTAACAGTTGAATCATGAGGTCAGAAGCCAGACTGCAGAGAGTTAAGAAAAGAGCTAAAGGCAAAGAAGTGGAATCATCAATTATATACGGCTTTCTCATGTAGTTTAGTCATGATAGGGAGGAGAGATATAGAATGATAGCTAGTGGAGACGGACATATGAAGTAATGGATATTTAAGGATAGTTATGTTTGTAGGAAATAGGAAAGCAGTCAGTAGAAAAAGAGATATTGAAGGTTAGTGAGAGAATGAGATGAAAAAGAGGGCAATCTGATAGACAAGGTATGATGAAATTGGATCACTTGTACATAAAGTCATTTGTCTCAGAAAGGAGAAGAGCCAACTCTTCATATAAGACAGATGTAGAAGAGGAGATACTGATGAGAAACATCTGACTGATAAGAAATGAGGTGAGGTGGAGGAAAGAAAAAGGAGCTCTTGTTGAATAGACTCAATTCATTTAGATAAATATGAGGCAAGTTTTCTAGCTGATTGAACTGGAGTGAGGGAGCTATAAATATGGAAAAGCTTCTATGGAGAATGGGATACCAATTCAATTAGAGAGACATAAAATTATTATTTTGTAATAGTGGGGAACTAGCTGAGATCATGCAATATAAAATTTAGTTGACCCAAAAAGCTGTTTCATCATTTTGTCCGCCTCCATTCATCAGCCCAAGAATAGAAGAGAAGGGAGTAAATGGTGGCAATACTCCAAGCCTGAATCTTGGCAGAGCAAGGATTTTGATAGGATAAGGAGAGAAGGGACTTGAGTGTAAAGTGTATTTTAGTATTGAACTGGTTCACCAAGGGAGAAGAATTCAGAAGGTGTATATAGCCTGAAAGAATTGAGGGGTAGAGGATTTGAAGGCCCTCACAAGGACAAAGGGCTGCTTTAGTGATTGTGAGAAAGAGGACAAGATTTAATGAAAAAAAGATGATGGTCAGCTAAAGTAATTTGAAAGTTTATGAGCACGAAGTAGAACAATTGTGGGTGATGGCAATGTAAATGATATCTTTGTGAATCAACTAAGCAAGAGTCATTTATATGTCATTATAAGGATGAAAAAGGAGAGGACATCAAAAAAGAGGAGAAATTGAAAATGATCTGCAAAATGTTTTTAACAAAGACTGTTCTACCATCAAGTATAGTGGAGCCACCACACTTGGATTTTACCTTCACGTTGCTGCATACAGTTACAAAGAAAGTAGAAGTGGAAGCAAAGACAAAAAGACAGAAAAAGCAGGTGGGTTGGACCAAGTTTACACAGAAGAGATCAATATTGGCACATGTTTAGGTGCAGTAAGGAATCAATTCATGGGGTATCTGGAAGTAAGGAATATACCAAAGGTCTTGAAAAATGATTGAGACAACATCAACAACCACTAGCATATATACCTACTTTTAAACTTTAATATTTTTAAATGAAATCTTGCTGATTGAATTTCTGCCTTCTTCAACCCATCCTTCACAAAAACTTCATATAGGCAGCATAGCATAGTGAATTGGAAGACTTCCTCAGAATCATAAAAGACCAAGATTAAATGTCCCCTTAGACACAAACTGATACACAACCCTGAGTAAGTCACTTAATCTCTCAGTGGGATAGGCAAATCTCTAAGAGCATAAATTGCATAGCAGATTCCAACCTAAATTGGATGTGGAAGTTTCTTTTCTAGAAATTCCCTCTACCAATGAACTTATGTGTCTAGTGCAAATGTATATCTTAATGAAAATAATCTATTGCTATCAAGGGCATATTCAAAGAGACTGCTAGTAGCAAATAGGCAACATTTCACAAGCACCATTCCACAGGTAGAGAATGACAAAATATAGGCTGAATCAGGATCAGGAACTTTTCAGAGTCGTCTAAAAGAAAAATTAAACAATTCAAGAGTTTATTCTAAGTAGCCACCCAAGAAAATCTAAGTGGATAAAGAATGTCAGTGCTATAAATTATGACATGCATTTAGATGTACGGCTCATTACAGTTCACATTCCTCTGTGCCCATGTATGAACACAGATACACATATGCACTCTTGACTACAAACACTTTAAATGGACAAACATTTGAGATCCTCAAAATTAATGGAGAAGAGACTGTCTAGATTCACCAAAAAAATTAAAAATTCCCTTTAAATGATATTGAGCTTCTCCCTGAAACTGTTTTTACACCAGTATGTTACCAATGTTGTGTTTGTGAGTCAGTTTCCAAAGCTACTAAGAACAGAAAATACAAATGGAAAAGAGATTACAATCCTTGCTCTCAAGGAACTCCTATTTTAACTGGGGAAGATTGTATATGAGAGGGTTTCAGATGCAGGTTACATGGAAAGGACCAGTGGTGCTTACAGTACACATCTAGGGTTGAAGACAAGATCCAGGGGACCACATGGTATTGCCATCAAGTCAGATGGCAATACTAAGTTATCTGAAGATTCAGTGACAGGGTATATGGTGAAGGAGTGAAGGACAATGCTTACTGTAAGGCACTGTGGTCCTCCATTTTAGGAGAAGGATTGTAATCATGATTATCATTAGAGCTGTATAATTGTTCAAGTATACCAAAAGAGAAAGGGAAGGGACTAACCAATTACTAACACCTACTGTGTGCCAGGCATTATGCTAAGCACTTCACAAGTATTATCTCATTTGATCCAAATCAGGGCAGGGAGGAAGTTGAGGGAAGCTGATCCAGTGACCATCAATAAGGGGGAGGGGGTCCAAAGGTCAAGAGCAATGGGCCTCTGGAATCCCTTCTGTGTTTTCTGGGAAGAAAGGGAGGGTCAGAATCCAACTAGATGGTGAAAAAGGAAAGAGTTATTCGACAGAATTAGGATTACATGCTTTTTTGTGACAGTTTTCTTGAATAAGCATGGGAGGGTGTAGGATTCCCCTGTTTACCCTTGCTTTCTAAGACTTGCATCATAGTGACATCTTCCCCCACTGGAAGCACAGATATCAACAGGTAAGTCCTTGTCTGGGTGCCTGGTTCATGCATAAAGAAAAGCCCATGGTGCCAGCCAGAGATATGAATTCATATAACACATAACTCACAAAAAACATGGTGCTCCATTGGGGAGCTCAGAGATACAAGTCTACTCAGCTGGGAAGGTGTATTCCAAAGAGTTCTTCTGAGAGTGGGATACTTATACCCTAATTTTGCATAGCCCCCTGGAACTGGTCAATTTTCATATTAGCGTTTAAGGCACACAGAGTATTTGGGGGATACACAGTCACAATGACCTCAAAATTGTTATTACCAGTACAGCTGTGCATCCACAAACAACGCTGCTAGTATTTTTGCAAGTACAGATTTTGTAAGCTACAGCTTCCCCTTAAAGGGAAACTGTCATATTAGCTTTAAGTCCACTAGGCCTATTCTTATATTCCAGTGGGATCTGGGTAGTAGGTAAACTGGACTGGAGAAAGGAATGAGATTGGGGAAGGTCTTCTTTTTCCTGGCACATTATTAGCCCTCTATGGTAGGGTAGTGTCTTTGACGATGCTTACAATCTATGCCATAGAACTTGATTCAGTGCTTTACATTGTTTGAAATTATTTCAAATGTGTGTATTTTGCCTTCATAATTAGACAAAAAGATCATTGATCTTTTATAGGGTTAAATCAGCTCTAAAGATAGTTATTAGATCCCTTTTCCACTAAAAAGAATCTTAAGAAAAATTTACTTGATACGTTTTAGTATATATTGTTATATGGCCATTAGAAGCAATAAAGAAAGATTTTCTATTTAATATGAATATGGATTTTCTACAAAGTCCTTTCAAATTACTATGCAATTGGTGAGTGTAACATAATTGCAATTGCCATTATAATTTTAATATAAAAATTATTGGAAAACAACTAAAAAAAGTGCTAAAGCTTGGGGCATAAAGTTCTTAAAATATATAGAAACAAAAAAGAAAAAAGGGATTTTTTATTTCATAGCTACTGGACAGGAATGATTAATTTTATCTTTTAATTCAACATAGATAACTGTATTCTCTCAGTCACAAGATACTCAAAAATACCTATTAAAATCCTGAAATTCATGTTTGTCATGAAAAAAAGTTGATCCTTCAGTCATCAATTTGTACTGTTTATCTCTTCAAGGGATGGAGCACTGGGCTTAGAATGAGGAAGACTCATTTTCCTGACTTTAAATCTGGCCCTAGACACTTATTAGCAATGTGACCCTGCACAAGTCATTTAACCATATTTGCATTAATTTCTTCCTCTGCAAAATGAGCTGGAGAAGGAAATGGCAAATCACTGCAGTATCTTTACCAAAAACAGAGCATAATAACAAAAAGCCAGCTATGAATACTATTATATAATTCAAACATTTAAAAATTATGAACTGTTCATTACTGTGATATCTGAAATAGCATTATAAAATCATAATGATGTGATAACAATGTGATTTAATTTTCAAACTTATATACATTGAAGGGCTACAAAAAATTAGGATGCTAATGATGACACTGCAATGTTAACTCTGTGATATAGTTTGTGTTCTTAAACTTAGGGCACTGTTAGTATTCACTTAAGAATCAAATACAAGAATTGGAAAGTAATTTTCCAGTGGAAAGAACTTTCTTTCTTCTCACTGGCTATTTATTTTTTTATGATTCTTATTATTATCTTCTGTACTTGGTATTTTCATGGAAGAAAAATTGGGGAAGGGGATCAGCATTTATAAAGACCTATCTGCCAGGCTAAGTGCTTTAGAAATAATATATCATTTGATCCTCGAAATAACCCTGAGAGTTATCCCTATTTTGAACTGAGGAAACTGAGGGAAACAGAAGTTAAGCAACTTACCTACGGTCACATAGCCAGTAAGTGTCTGAGGCCAGATTTGAACTACTGTTTTCCTGAATCCAAGCCCAGCAGTCAATCCACTGAGCCACTTACCTACCTAGATGAAGAAGAAAAAGAAGGTAAGTTAAAATGATTAGATACAAAAAAATTAGCATGTTTTTAGAAATTTTTTTGAAAGAAAAAACTCTGCAAGTATTTTTAAAAAGTTAGATCTGGTTTAATTGTTTCTTTTATAAACTGGATAAAAAAGCATTTCTCTCTATCTATTTTTCTCTCTGTCTCTGTCTCTCTCTTTCTCTTTCTCTCTCTGTATGTATACATGTATACATATATAAACTATATATATACACATATATGTGTGTGTGTGTATACATACACACATCATATTTCTAGTGGGGTGTAGTTTATTCAAACTGATTATGCATGTGCAACCTTCAAGCTGCCAATCTCTTAGTTTATGCTTAGTTATTCTATTTTATTGTCATTCAAATCCTTAAATAGAAATTGTGAAGAGATTTACACTTATTCATAACTGCGTTAAGTAATATAAATAACTTTTACATAGCACTGTTGTTTTTCCTTAATTACCACAGTATAAAACCAAATTAATGGTCATTTGGATTTCTCAATGAGTGTCCCAATGAAAGATAACATTAAAAAAAGGAAATATCATTTCTTATACCTAGGAGTCAGAGTTTTTATATGGGAGAATTACACCAAAAACTCAGTCATACAGAAATCCCTTCTTTAACACATACAATGTGCAGGCCCTCAGCTAGGCACAGAGGATTCAAAAAGAACCATGTAAAATCTCTTGCCCTTAAATAATTTACATTCTACTGAAATTATTCAAATTTGAATTGCTCCTGATCATAAAATATTCCACATAACTTGCACTAAATCTCCCTGAGGTTAATAACCATGAAATATTTCTATTCTATTTAGCACACATTGCAGGTTTTATTCTCAACAAATTATTGTTGTCTTGTTTGAAAGAGAAAAATATTGCTCAATGACCGACCTGGGTTAGTTCAAATAACCTTTAGATTTTCATACTTTGAGCCAATTAATTGCTGTGGAAACACCAGAACTTAGGCTATGTATTTAGCATACCATAGTAAATGGAACATAGCTTATACAGTGTTCAACTTGTTATATAGTCAGTCAGAATGATAACTAGGGAAAGGTAGGGGAGACTTTTACTCAGGAAGCTAAAATATAAAAGGTACTGAAGATATAAGTATTCCATTGACAGAAACAGCTGAATTTAACAACTAGATGGCCAAAATAATTAATTTAAATAGATAGCTAACAGTGGCCAGACCTCAGAGGTCTTTAACCACCTTTGGATCATTCTGCTCCCTTCTCCAGGCCCCAAGTGTCCTGGGAGTCTCATCCCCCACGGGTTCGTTTGTTCCAAGGTCCAAAGTCTCCTCACCCTCACTAAACTTGTATGTTTGTGGGATTTTCCTGAGCACCAGAACCACTTATTATGGCTCTGTCACCCATCACTATGATTTGTTGTTTTATACATTAATGATGAATACAAATTTATTTGAAATCTAAGTCAACTCTGTCATGGACTGAACAATAAATCAGAGAAACTGTTGAGAATCATAGTGACTAATATTTGTAAGTCCATGGAAGAGCCAATGAAATGTTCTCTTAGAGTATGGCAATATATATCTAACACATTGTCTATGCACTACTATGGTAATAATTATAAGCCAAAGGGACTCTGGTACTGAGAAAATAGGAGAAGCAGGACCTGGCCTAATTGGTTTATCAGTCTTCCTTCATTATTTCTAAACCAACATAGAGTAATGGGGAAATTGTTGGATTAGGAGTCAGAATTATACCTGGGTTAATAAGATCTCTTCTATTAACTAGTTGTGCAATTCTGAGCAAGAAATTAATTACACTGGGCTTCAGAATGATTAGAGAGGAGGATGATAAAATTGACTATAGAAAGAAGTGGTAAAATTAGATGACCACTAAAGGCCCTTATAACTGTTAAAGCAGATTATTTGATCTTTCCTAATTAGCCCAATGTATTCAGAAAATCAGTATGTCCAAAACTGAACTCATCTTTTCCTCCAAACCATCCCCTCTTCTACCTTTTCTATTACTGTCAAAAGTAACACATACTTGTAGTCACCCAGGCTCCAAACCTAGGTACCATCTTCAATTTTTCTCTCTCTGTCTGTCTTACTGTCTGTCTGTCTCTTTCTGTGTGTGTGTGTCTCTGTCTCTGTTTCTGTCTCTGTCTGTCTCTGTCTCTGTCTCTCTGTCTCTCTCTCCCCTCCTCCCTCCCTCCCATGTCCAGTCACTAGTCAAATAATGTCACTGCAACTTTCATAGCATCTCTCATGTTTGTCCCTCCTTCTCTGACACTGCCACGAACCTGCTGCAGGCCTTCTTCAATTCATGCCTGGTCTATAGCAATACCTTGATGCTTGGTCTTCCTGCCTTTCTCCCCATTCAAATCCGTCCTCCCCTCAGCTGTCAAATTTATCTTCTGCCAAGAGAATTTCAAAAGACTCATGATGGAAAATACTATCCACATCCAGAGAAAGAACTGATGGAGTTTGAATGAAGATCAAAACATACTGTTTTAACTTTTTGTGTTTTTTTTATTTTTTCCCTTTTGTTCTGTTTCTTCTTTCACAACATGACTGATGTGGAAATATATTTTACATGACCGCACATGTATAAGCTATATCAGATTGCTTGCCATCTAGGAGACAGGAAAGGGAGGGAGAGGAGGAGGGGATGAAGGAGGGAGAAAAATTTGGAGCTCAAAATCTTTTTTTAAAAATGAATGTTGAAAAGTGTTATATGTAATTTGAAAAAATAAGATAATGTTAAATTAAAAAAAATTATCTTCCCAATATATAGATTTGACTATATCAATCCTCTATGCAATGAACTACGGCAGTCCACTATTACCCTCAGGAACAAATATAAAATATGTTTGACTTTTAAAGTCCTTCACAACCTGGACCTTTCCTACCTTTCTAGTCTTTGGCATTCCAGTCCTACTCCTTTCCATGCACTCTGTGATCCAATGACACTGGCCTCCCTCCTGTTCCTCACATACATCACTTCATCGCTCAGCTGAGAATTTTCATTGGCTATTTCCCAATACCTGGAATGCTTTGCCTCCTCTTTTGTGAATCCAAGCTTCAATGACTTTCATCAAGTTTTAGTTAATGCCCCAACTACTCCAAAGCCTTTCCTAGTCCTTCTTAATCTTAGTGCCTTTCCTTTGATATGACCTCCAAAGTATCCTCTTTTTTTTAAACACATAGTTGTTTGGATACTTTCTCTCCTATTAGACTAAGAGCTCCTTGAGAGGGGGGACGTATTTGTTTTCTTTTCTTGTATTTTCTTTTCTTTTTATCCCTTGAACTTACACAGTGCCTAACACATGGTAGGCATTTAATAACTTAGTTGACAAAATAATTAACTGACTATAAATATCATTTTAATCTGATTATACTGAAGAGATATTTCAGAGAGAATTTCTAAGATTTAAGCAAATGGAAAGTCAGTAGGATGTAATAGATAAATAGCAAAAGCTGCCCTTGTAGACAAGAAGATATAGGTTCGAACTAGGTTTCCAACACATGCCTGTTTTACCTTGGAAAGTCACTTAAGCTATCAGTAACCCCCATTTCTCTCTAAGATGATAAATTACAGTTCAGTTTCCTAACTATTCCTAACCCAGTCTGTACACTGGGTTGAATTTATGGAATCCCTTTTCCTTGATAAAAGCCCAAACCCAGACCAAAAGTTACATTCAAATAGAGCTCCTAAAATCAATTTCAGAAACTGTCAACTCCTGATTCAGAGTCTTGGCCACTAACTCATACTAAATGTTAATGTATGATTTTTATGTCTAATACAGTAGTCCACCCTAATAAGTCACATCTATAGAACACTTCTGAAATTTGCAAAGTTCTTAAATACTTCATCTCATTCAATATAAACAACCTTCTAAGACAAGTTTTACTATCACATTTTTCATGAGGAAAGAGAAGCGCAGAGAGATTAAGTGAGTTACCAAGGGTCACATAGTGAACAAGGGTCAGAGGTAGGATTTGAACCTTGACTCCAAGTTTAGAGTTCTATTTACTCTATCATTATGCACCCCATATTGAAATTAATATAATAATATCGTGTAAATAAAGACTAAAGTGGCACGTTATTATATCACATCACCAATGAAGATCATAATTAACATTATAGCGTTTTGTTCTAGGAAGCATAAAGTTGCTTCCTCTGTTTACACTTCATTGTTTTTGTTTAGTAGATTGTTCATTTCTCAAAACAATATAGATGCTTCAGCTAAATATCTTAATGCTTTCTACTTCTAATTTAGCTCATTACTACATTATAACTGATAAGGTATTGCATCTTTTTTATAATTGTATGATGCAAAGCACAGATTGCTGATATTCTTGAACACCTCTTTAATAAAATAAGATAGAACAAATAATAAACACCTGCTATGTATAGGGTATTGGGTTAGGTGCTGAAACTCACAAGATTATGGGATCATGGGCCTCAAAGATGTAAGGCATTGTACAAAATATGTAGTTTTCTCCTTTTTTCTATACGTGAGGAAATTAATGCTTAAATAAAGGAAACTTTTCTCCCTGAAAATCTCTTTGATAACAAATTGGTGAAGTTTAAGAATTGTTATTTTTGTGGGAAAACTATGGGGGTCAATAATTGAAGAAGATAATCAAATATGTGAGCATTCACATGTATTTTTAGAACTCACAAATAATATTTATAACTGTTTGGCATATCTTCTACCACTACAGTTTATGAATACAAAGGAGGACTCAATTCAGAAAGAGAAGCTATTCATTTATATTTAAAGTTATTTGAGAGTGTTCTTAGGAATATCATTAAATATTTGCTGGGAATTGATAAACGACATATTATTTTGCACCAAAATTGGAAAGAACACTCAGATTAGGGAGAACAAGAGCTGCAATTTGAGCTCACAACTCAACATGTCTTCTCATGCTGATTTTCTCTGCAGGTAGGGAAGGTAGCCATGGTGTCTCATAGATTAAGAGGGAGTAGTTATAGCTTTTCTTTTATCATGAACCAAGAAAAATAAGGGCACTTCAGTGCATTGTCACCAATGTATGAGATTCAAACATGGACTAAGAGGAACAAATGAAACAGTTTTCCTTGAAAATATATATATCTGTCTACTTGCTATGAAAAAAAAAAGCCAATGTTTCATTCAGTAATCCAGAGAGGTTAAAGAAAAGAAAATGTAAAGGAAGAAGAAATATGGAAGAAAGAAAGCAACAGATGTTTCCTGATGTTCAATGTTTCTTTTTTAAAAATTCTTATATTTTCAAAAGTGCAATGCTAATTATCTTTCTGACTGAAAAGGAAGTGGAGAGAGAGATAGAGAAAGGGAGAGGGAGAGAGCATAAGGGCAAGCAAAGTGGAATTTTTTGCTGTTTTTTTTTTCTTTTGGAGTTAAGTTTGTGTAACACATTAAGTGGTTAATGTAAGTTTAATTTAATTAAGTGCTGACCTCCAAACTTCTCAGCACAGAAAGTGCCTTTGATTGAGTCTTGCCTTTGATTGAATCAAGAGTCTTTCATTGACAACAGTATACATTGCATTGCTTAAGAGGGAGAGAGAGAGAAGCAGAGCTGGGAGAGAGAAGCTGAGGAGAGAGAGAAGCAGAGCTGAGAGAGACAAGTGAACATCAGTGGTCTAGGGGAACTTGCTTGCAGGGAGGCCTAACAGAAAGACTGTTTGTGGTGCTGGCATTCTGTCTCTTGGTCTGTATTAGTTTCTCAGACAGAAGTCCTGTCTGTTGATTTCTGTTAATTTCTCAGACAAAAGCCCTGTCTGTTAGTATTTATGAGTGAATTGAGATGATGGTGCTGGTAATGTGTGTAAATATTGTTGTAGCCCTGTTAAGCTTTGCTTTCCCAGAAACACAAGCAGTGGGCAGCAGCCCCTGGAGACTGTTGTTAAGGAGACTTGGAGTGGAGCAGGCCCTGGGAGCTGAGACAAGGAGCAGGAACAGAGAGCTCCCTGTATGTGAACCCAGGGAAGAGCTGGGAGCAGTTGGCCCATGGAGAAGTCAACCGCCAGTCAAGTTAAGGGAGGACTTTACTTGGACACTCTGTATTGACTGAGGAGATTTGTAACTCGCTGTGACCTAGGCATGGATGGTGTGTATATTTTCTGCTACCTGTTATGGATGATGTGTTGTGTTAGGGAAGACCTTGGCCTGGGACCCCTCGCTTGTGTAAATGAGTATTTTGGGGAAGGCTATTGAATGATGTTTTGCTTAAGGATGTTGCTATGAATGTCATGGTTTAGTTTGTTGGACAATGATATATGCTATGCTGTGTTGGTATTCAAAGAAATGCTATAAGATAAACTGAAAGATATGTTTTATTTAAGACTATGTGGCCACCTTATTATGCATTTTTGTTCAGTTGTTTTTTTCAGTTGTGCCTGAGTTTTTGTTACCCTATTTGCCATTTCCTTTTCCAGCTCATCTTGTAGAGGAAGAAACTGAGACAAACAGAGTTAAAAGACTTGTTCAAGGTCACACAGCTAATAAGTATATGAACAATGGAAGACGAATCTTCCTGACTCCAGGCCAGACATTCTATCCACTGGGCCTTCTAGCTGCCCTGTACTTATGCATATATAGATACATATATACAACTGAGGATTAAGGGTAGATAGATAGATAGACAGATAGATACGTAAAGACACATCATACATATACATACACATCACACATATATATATACATATATATTCCCTAAAAAATACCTATAACCCACAATTCCTCAACTTATTCATTTCTTATTACTTACTCCTTCACTCAGTCTCAAATATATAGAAATGGTCAATTTTTTTCCCTCTCCATCACCAACAAATATTCTACTTCCAAATTCAGGAACACTGAAGTTCCCTTAGTTGATCACCATCTGTTGTCATTCCACTTCTCCACCTCCATTACAACCTCAAACATTGTTCTTCATCTGCACCAAGACCTCCAGTCCCTCTACTTTTCATTTCTTTCCCACACCATAACCCAATTCACTGTCAATACTAGCTTCCATTCCCCACTAGGTGAACCAGTTCAACTCTACACCATCCTCTTCACTCAAGTCCCTTTCCTCCTTATTATTTTGTCAATATTGCCTTGCCTATCCTCAGCATTAGATTGCTCTTATCATCTAATGCTTTCACACCAACTCATGATGAAAATGCTTGAGAAAATCATAGAATCATACTGATAAGACTACTATAAATTTATTTTACATTATGCCCCTAGAACAAAAGCTCATGACCAGAAAATTCATTATCCCCAAAATGGCTTCAGCTTTTGTACTTGTATCTCATCTGTTTTTGTAGTAGCTTCTTCCCTTCTGACTGGAGGGCAGAGTGAAAAATTCCTTAAAAAGCTTCTGTTTAAAGAGAGCTCATACCCCTGACATTTCCCATCACCTGCCATTTAACTTCCATTATCATCGTGCCTGCCACCCTGCTTTTCAGCTTCCTTTTGTGCATTGTCTTCCCCTAATACATTGTAAGCTCTTTGAGGGTAAGTACTCTCTTAACTTTTCTTATTTGTATATCCAGTGCTTAATGTAGTACCTGAGTACAGTAGGCAATCAATACATGTTTATTGAATTAAATTGAATTACATTATCTCAAGTAGGCCCTCACTATGCCAAGGTAATCAGTTTATAACTCTTTAATTGATTCACTATACCCCACAATGACTTTTCCAAGCTCTTTCATTCTTTATCAAAACTTTCAAAGCCCTCCTACCCACCCAACCTCAGAACTGATTACCTTACCTTATATTTGCCTGAAAAATTGAGGTCATTGAATGAATCAGCCAATTACTAAACAAACCATTTCCTCTTCCTAATTTCCCTATGTTTTTGAGAATAAGGCTACCCTCCCAGCCACCCAGCCTCAAAACCTAAGTGGCTTCCTTGACTTTTCACTATCTCTTACCCCGATAATCAAGTTGTTGCTAAGTTCTATCAATTTTAAAATCTTTTCTGCTATATGAACCTTTCCTCTGATACTTCCACCAACCTATTACAGTTTTTATTTTTTAATCACCTGACACCATGCCAATTGTAATACCCTTTTGGTTGGTCTACCAGCAGTAAGTCTTTCAGTACTCCTATACATATTCCAATCATCTTTCAAATTGATATTGCCAAACCATTAGTCTGACCATGCCACTCCACTATTCAGTAAACTTCTCTTGCTCCTTATCACTTTAATGATGAAATATAAAATAATCTGTTTGTCACTTAAATCACTTTTTAAACAGAGTTTTTCTTAACTTCCTAGTCTTCTTACACTTTATTCACTCAAAAGTACTCTAGGATCTTGTGACAGTGTAGAAGAAAATCCATTTCCAGGGGGCAGCTAGGTGGCTCAGTGAGTAGAGCACTGGCCCTGGAGTCAGGAGGACCTGACTTCAAATCTGGCCTCAGGCATTTGACATACTTACTAGCTGTGTGAACTTGGGCAAGTCACTTAAACCCAATTGCCCAGCCTTCCCTCCCGCAAAAAAAAAAGAAATAAATAAAAAAATTTTTAAAAATCCATTTCCAGACTCCAGGCATCTTTCTAGGCTGTACTCTTTGCCTTGAATGTTCTCCCTCCTCGTATCTCTGCATCCTGGCTTCATACCTTACTTCAAGTCTCAAATAAAACTTCTTTTTAAATTTTTTATTAAGATTTTTTATTTTTAGTTTACAACACTCAGTTCTGCATGATCGTGAATTCCAGATTTTCATCCCCCCCCACCTCCCCTCCCTCCCCAAGACAGCATGGAATCTGATATATCTTCTACATATAATTTCACATTGAACTTATTTACACAATAGTCAAGTTGAAAAGAAGAATTATTACCAACGGAATGAATCATGAGAAGGAAGAAACAAAACCTAAAATCTCAAAAACAAAAACAAAAGAGAGAAAAAAAACAAAAGAAAAAAAATAGGAGAGCAGACAGTTTGCCTCAATCTGCATTCAGTCTCCATAGTTCTTTCTCTGGATATATAGATATCTCTCTCCCTCACAAGTCCTTTGGAGTTGTCTTTGAACCTTGTGTTGCTGAGAAGAGCTAAGTCTATCAAGGTTAGTCATCACAGAATCTGCATGTCTGTGGCTGTGTATAATGTTCTCCTAGTTCTGCTCCACTCACTTAGCATTATATTGTTTTTCCAGGTTATTATGAAGTCCGTATCTTCCCCATTTCTTATAGCACAATAGTATTCCATTACATCCATATACCACAACTTGTTCAGCCATTCCCCAGTTGATGGGCATCCCCTTGATTTCCAATTCTTTGCTACTATAAAAAGAGCCGCTATAAATATTTTTGTACATACAGGTCCTTGTCCCACTTGTGTGATCTCTTTGGGGTACATCCCTAGAAGTGGTATTGCAGGGTCTAAGGGTATGAACATTTTTATAGCTCTTTGGACATAGTTCCAAATTGCTCTCCAGAATGGCTGGATCAGTTCACAACTCCACCAGCAGTGTGACAGTGTTCCAATTTTCCCACATCCTCTCCAGCATTTATCATTTTCCAGTTTTGTCATTTTAGCCAATCTGACAGGAGAGATGTGGTACCTAAGAGGTGTTTTGATTTGCATTTCTCTAATCAATAGTGATTCAAAGTATTTTTCATATGCCTATAGATATCTTTAATTTCTTCCTCTAAAAACTTCCTTTTCATATCCATCGACCATTTCACAATTGAGGAATGACTTGTATTCCTATAAATTTGACTCAGTTCCCTGAATATTTTAGAGATGAGGCCTTTATCAGAGACACTAGTAAAGATTTTCTCCCAATTTTCTGCTTCCCTCCTAATCTTTGTTGCATTGGCTTTGTTTATACAAAAACTTTTCAATCTAACATCACCAAAATTATCCATTTTGCATTTTGTAATGCTCACTATCTCTTGTTGTGTCATGAATTCTTTGCTTTTCCATAAATCTGATAGGTAAACTATTCCTTGCAATCCCAAATTGCTTGTAGTATCAGTCTTTATTCCTAAATCATGAACCCATTTGGACTTTATTTTTGTATATGGTGTAAGATATTTGTCTATGCCCAATTTCTGCCCTACCATTTTCCAATTTTCCCAGTAGTTTTTGTGAAATAGTGAATTCTCAGCCCTGAAGCTGGATTCTTTGTGTTTATCAAAGAGTAGATTGCTACAGTCATTGACTACTGCATCTTGTGTACCTAACCTATTCCACTGATCCACCACTCTGTTTCTTAGCCATTACCAGGTAGTTTTGATGACTGCTGCTTTATAGTACAGTTTAATAACTGGTATGGCTAGGCCACCTTCCCTAGCATTGCTAGATATTCTAGACCTCTTGTTCTTCCAGATGAATTTTGTTATTATTTTATCCAGCTCTGTAAAATAATTTTTTGGTATTTCAATGGCTATGGTGCTGAATAAATAAATTAATTTAGGTACAATCGTCATTTTTTTATTATATTAGCTTGGCCTAACCATGAGCAACTGATGTTTTTCCATTTATTTAGATCTGACTTTATTTGTGTGAAAAGTGTTTCATAATTATGCTCATATAGGCCCTGGGTTTGTCTTGGCAGATAGACTCCCAAATATTTTATAGTGTCTATAGTAACTTTAAATGGAATTTCTCTTTCTATCTCTTGCTGTTGGGCTTTGTTAGTAATTTTATATCCTGCAAATTTGCTAAACTTGTTTATATTTCCAGTAGTTTTTTTTACAGGTTTCTCTAGGATTCTCTAAGTCAATCTTCATATCATCTGCGAAAAGTGATAATTTAGTTTCTTCTTTGCCTATTCTAATTCCTTCAATTTCTTTTTCTTCTCTTATTGCTACAGTTAACGTTTCTAGTACCAAATTGAATAATAGAGGTGATAGTAGACATCCTTGTGTCACCCCTGATCTTATTAGGAATGCATGTAACTTATCTGTATTACAAATAACGCTTGTTGATGGTTTTAGGTAAATGGTATTTATACTTTTAAGGACCACTCCATTTATTCCTATGCTTTCTAGTGTTCTTAATAGGAATGGGTGCTGTATTTCATCAAAGGTTTTTTCTGCATCTATTGAGATGATCATATGATTTATGCCAGTTTTGTTGTTGATATGATCTGTTATGCTTACAGTTTTCCTAATTTTGAACTAGCCTTGCATTCCTGGAATAAATCCTACCTGGTCATAGTGTATTATTTTCATGATAAGTTGCTGCAATCTTTTTGCTTATATTTTATTTAAAATGTTTGCATCAATACTCATTAGGGAAATTGCTCTATAATTTTCTTTCTCTGTTTTGACTCTTCCTGGTTTACGTATTAGTACCATATTTGTGTCATGAAAAGAATTTGGTAGGACTCCTTCTTCACCTATTTTCCCAAATAGTCTATAAAGTATAGGAATTAATTGTTCTTTGAATATTTGATAACATTCACATGTAAAACCATCTGTTCCTGAAGATTTTTTCTTAGGGAGTTCATTTATGGCTCGCTCAATTTCTTTGTCTGAGATGGGATTATTAAGGTATTTTACTTCCTGTTCTGTTAACCTGGGCAATTTATATTTTTGTAGATATTCATCCATATCCCCAAGGTTGTCAAATTTATGGGCATACAATTGAACAAAATAATTCCTACTTATTGTTTTAATTTCCTCTTCATTGGAGATGAATTCACCCTTTTCATTTTTGATAGTGGCAATTTGATTTTCTTTCTTTTTTTAAATCAAATTAACCAAAGGTTTATGAATTTTATTGGTTTTTTTTTTCATAAAACTAGCTAGTGGTTTTATTTATTAATTTAATAGTTTTCTTGATTTCAGTTTTATTAATCTCTCCCTTGATTTTCAGTATTTCCTATTTGGTATTTAATTGGATTTTTTCAATTTGTTCTTTTTCTAGCTTTCTGAGTTCCATGCCCAATTCATTGACCTCCTTTTTCTTTATTTTATTCATGTAAACATTTAGAGATATAAAACTTCCCGTAAGAACTGCTTTGGCTGCATCGCATAAGTTTTGGTATGTTGTCTTATTATTGTCATTCTCTTGAATGAAGTTATTAATTGTTTCTATGATTTGTTCTTTGGCCCACCCATTCTTTAGAATTAGATTATTTGGTTTCCAATTAATTTTTAGCTTATTTTTCCATGGTTCTTTGTTACATATAATTTTTATTACATCACGATCTGAAAAGGATGCTTTGACTACTTCTGCCTTTCTGCACTGTATTGAAAGGTTTTTATGCCCCAGTACATGGTCAATTTTTGAGTACATGCCATGTACCACTGAGAAAAAAGTATATTTCTTTTTATCCCCATTCAGTTTTCTCCAAAGGTCTATCATATCTGCCTTTCCTAAAATTCTGTTCACCTCCTTAACTTTTTTCTTGTTTATTTTGAGGTTAGATTTATCAGGTTTGGAGAGGGAGAGATTGAGGTCCCCCACTAGTATGGTTTTGCTGTCTATTTCTTCCTGTAATTCCCTTAACTTCTCCTCTAAGAATCTGCCTACTATACCACGTGGTACATATATGTTAAATAATGATATTGCTTCATTGCTTATGGTGCCTTTTAGCATGATGTAATGTCCTTCCTTATCTCTTTTAATTAGATCTATCTTTGCTTTTGCTTTGTCTGAGATTGGGATTGCTACCCCTGCCTTTTTTTTACTTTAGCTGAAGTACAATACTCCAGCCTTTGACCTTTACCATGTGTGTATCCCCCCATTTCAAATGTGTTTCTTGTAAGCAGCATATTGTAGGATTATGGTTTTTAATACATTCTGCTATCTACTTCTGTTTTATGGGAGAGTTCATGCCATTCATATTCACAGTTATGATTACTATCTGCATCTTTTTCTCCATCCTATTTATGCCCTGTTTATGCTTTTGTTTCTCCCTTTACCCTTCCACTCCTCAACATAGTTTTGCTTTTGACCACTGCCTTCCTCAGTTTACCCTACCTCTTTATTCCCCTCCTTTACCTTACCATTTTCCCCTTGCTACTTCTTTCTTCCCTTCTGACCACCCATCTCCCTTTTTTCCCTTTTCCTTCCTGCTGCCTGGAGCACAGGTTAGATTTCTATAGTTATCAGGGTATGTTATTCCCTTCTTGAACCAAATCCAATGAGAGTAAAGCTCAAATACTGATCTTCTCCCTCCCTTCCTTCCCTCTATTACAATATGTTTTTGTGCGTCTTCTTGTGATGTAATTTACCCTTTTCTACTACCTCCTTACCTCTTCTCCTGGGACCATCCCTTTATATCTCTTAATTGTATTTTTTATCATTATCGGTTATTTTATACTGATACCCACAGTCTGTGAATATCACTTTCAATTGTTATAAGTATACAGTTCTCAAGATTGACATATATAGATAACAATATATATGTATATATGTAATATACATAATATAACATATATATATATGTATAACAAAATAATCCTACATCATGATGTAACTAATTAGCTTTATTGATTAACTAGGGGTTTTCTTTTCCCCCATTTACCATTTTATGTCTCTCTTGAGTTTTGTATTTGTGGATCAAATTTTCCATTGAGCTCTGGCCTTTTCATCAGGAAGGTCTGGAATTTCTTTATTTCATTGAATGTCCATCTTCTTGCCTGGAAAATTAGACCCAGTTTTGCTGGGTAGTTGATCCTTGGTGGTAGTCCAAACTCCTTTGCCTTTCAGAATATCATATTCCAATTTCTTCTGTCATTTATGGTAGAAGCTAAAGATCCTGCATTATCCTGACTATAGTTCTGTGATATTTGAATTGTTTCTTTCTAGCTGCTTGCAGCATTTTCTCCTTGACCTGGTAGTTCTGGAATTTGGCTATAATATTCCTTGGAGTTTTCAATTTGGGTCTTTTTCAGGGGGTGATCAATGGATTCATTCGATGAGAGTTTTACCCTCTGGTTGTAGGACCTCAAGGAAATTTACCTTAAGGATTTTATGGAAGATACTGTCCAGGCTCTTTTTTTCCTTATAGCTTTCAGGTAGACCAATAATTCTTAGATTGTCTCTCCTGGATCTATTTTCCAGGTCAGTTTTTTTTACAATAAGATATTTCATGTTTTCTTCTATTCTTTTTTCATTCTTTAGGTTTTGTTTGACTGATTCTTGATTTCTCATAGAGTCATTAGCTTCTACTTGTCCAATTCTAATTTTTAATGATTTGTTTTCTCCCTTTATCTTCTCTATATCTTTTTCCATTTGGTTGATTTTACTTTTCAATGAGATATTTTCTCCATTTATATTCTGATTTTCCTTAACCACTTTGCCAATTTTACCTTTTAAAGATTTGTTTTCCTCATTGAATTTTTTTCCATTTTTTTCCATTTTTTCTTTTACCTGCCTAATTTGGTTTTTAAAGTCCTCCTTGAGTTCTTCCAGGAATGTTTTTTGGTCTGGAGACCACTTCACCTTCCCTTTTGAGGTTTCAGATGTGGGTGTAGTGTCCATGCTGTCCTCTTCTTAATTGGTATTCTGGTCTTCCCTGTCTCCACAATACAAATCAATCATCTTGGGCTTCTTAGCATGTTTTTTCATGCTGTTTCTTTTTCCTCCCGGCTTCTAAAGTGGATCTCTGTTTCTGAGGATCAGTGGGCTCTGTCACAAGTTTCTTGTGTTGGAATCTGTGGGTCTGCTCACTGGCTTTATGTTCTATGGCCTCTAGTTTCTTGAGGTATGGGAGAGGGATGATCTGGCTGCTGGGGGGGGTCTCCTCTTCCCCAGGACTGTTCTACAGAATGGGTGGTCTCAGCTCTTGTTTGTGCTGGTGTCTGCCACTTCCCCTGGCTGTGCAAAGCCCAGTCTGGGCTCCTGGCATTGACATTTGTTAGCTCCACCCCCCGGGGCTCAGTTACTCTTGTTGTTCTGCTATTTTAACAACCCAGCTGGCAGCTTCAGTGGGGGCATAAGATCCCTCCCCCACAGCCAGCACCCAGGGGTTTGCGGGCACCCAGGGGGCTGTCAGGACCCAGGAGGCTGCCGGGACGCTGGGAAAGCACAGGTTCTTTTTATCCGCTTAAACAAGAAAAGCACGGTGAAGGGGTTGACCAGCTTACTTTAATCCAGCATTCAGTTAGCATACAGACAACATTCATTTGGTTCAGGGGAAAATGCTAGCATTCAGTTAGCATTCAGTTAGTTCAGCGGAGCATACAGACAAGCATCAAGAGACAGACCAAATACAGATTCACTGACTTACTTCAGGGGAAAAAAAACAGCACCCTGAGGTTCAAAACATTCATTTAGTTCAGGGGAAAAACAAACCAGCACCCTGAACCTCAAAACCAAAATACAAACAAATTACAAATATCAACAGACAGACCCAATACAATTCATAGTTACCAACATCTGGGCTCGGCCCGAGAGCAAGGGCTGGCCCAGAGTCACACTTGCTTGCCGCTGCTTCCCACACCAACTGGAAGAGGAAAAAAAAAAGGGAGCTTCAAGCTGTCCTCTCCCCTCTTATAGAGTTTTTGACATCAGCAAGCGCCACCTGAATGACCAGGGCTGATTGGTTCTTGACTTGGCCCCTCCCTCTAGCGTAGACGTTAACACCTCCCCTCAGCCAGTCCCATGACTCATCACACAGGAAGTTTTCTGCTTCCTGACATGCTCTCTGGGCTTCCTGCCCCGGAAGAGCAAGCCACAGTGTCCAGAGGCTCAATGAGGTAAGCTGAGTCATTCAAAGAAAACAAAGGCCATTCTGGTTACACTCCACCCCTCACAATGTTCTAGGATGCACAATCCAATCATAATTTAAATTAAATTATATATCCTAGAACATTGTGATCCAATTACGCAGGAAACTAAAACATATCATTCACAGTAAAGCAAAACATATCATTCAGTGACATTCCCAAACATTGGTTTATGATTCAAATGCGATCCACCCCTAGATCCCAGCAAGATAATCTCTTCAATCAATCATCCCCAAAATAATTATTAATAATTCAAATGTCCAGAATGTAACCAGTGTAACCAGAATGGCCTTTGTTTTCTTTGAATGACTCAGCTTACCTCACTGAGCCTCTGGACACTGTGGCTTGCTCTTTCGGGGCAGGAAGCCCAGAGAGCATGTCAGGAAGCAGAAAACTTCCTGTGTGATGAGTCATGGGGCTGGCTGAGGGGAGGTGTTAACGTCTACGCTAGAGGGAGGAGCCAAGTCAAGAACCAATCAGCCCTGGTCATTCAGGTGGCGCTTGCTGATGTCAAAAACTCTATAAGAGGGGAGAGGACAGCTTGAAGCTCCCTTTTTTTTTTCCTCTTCCGGTTGGTGTGGGAAGCAGCGGCAAGCAAGTGTGACTCTGGGCCAGCCCTTGCTCTCGGGCCGAGCCCAGATGTTGGTAACTATGAATTGTATTGGGTCTGTCTGTTGATATTTGTAATTTGTTTGTATTTTGGTTTTGAGGTTCAGGGTGCTGGTTTGTTTTGTCCCCAAACTAAATGAATGTTTTGAACCTCAGGGTGCTGGTTTTTTTCCCCTGAAGTAAGTCAGTGAATCTGTATTTGGTCTGTCTCTTGATGCTTGTCTGTATGCTCCGCTGAACTAACTGAATGCTAACTGAATGCTAGCATTTTCCCCTGAACCAAATGAATGTTGTCTGTATGCTAACTGAATGCTGGATTAAAGTAAGCTGGTCAACCCCTTCACCATGCTTTTCTTGTTTAAGCGGATAAAAAGAACCTGTGCTTTCCCAGCGTCCCGGCAGCCTCCTGGGTCCTGACAGCCCCCTGGGTGCCCGCAAACCCCTGGGTGCCGGCTGTGGGGGAGGGATCTTAAGCCCCCACTGAAGCTGCTAGCTGGGTTGTTAAAACATCTGCTGAGGTGAGGGCTGCTGGGACACCTCTCTTCCTGCACTAGTCTCCTTCTGCCACCACAAGAAAGGTCCTCTTCCCCACTTCTCTCACTACTGAAGCCCCCCTTCTGGCTCCTCTGTTTCTCCTGAGGTATTATTCTTTCAGTTTATTCAAGGGAGAGATAAAAGCCATTTTACCTGCACATCATGGCTCCTGGAAGTTCAAGAAGGCAAATTTCAAACTTTTAGACTGTAGGTTAGATGCCTCCAGGCTAGCTGCTCCGGAGGCAGCAGGCTCTGCACTCTGACAGACTCCCTTCCTGGGCTGTGAGGCCTGGGGCTCAGTCGCAGCCATAGCCAGTACTTCTGCCCTAGGCCTGTTCCTGCTCTGGCATTTTGCTGGCCCAGCACTCTCCCAGACTTTCATGCTGGCTGGATTCCTCTCCTCTTCCAGGTTGTTTCAGTCTGGTGCCATTCTCTATGCCCAGTACTCCTACCCCTCTCAGTGTACTAGTGGCTTCTGACTCTCTCAGATCTGCTCAGATTCACTTAGATTCACTTTTTTAGACATATCTGACAGAATTTGTGAGAGAGTTCCAGTAGTTCCTTCCTTTCAGAGTGCCATCTTGGTCAAACATCTCCTTTTCTTTCAGACAATTCTCATATGGCATGATCTTGAGGTCTTTCACCAATATGGTGTCCTTTCTCCTAATACTCTCTAGTTTCTTACCATCCTTGCTAAAATATGGTACCCAGACCTGAACACCATCTTTCAGATGTGACTTGATCAGGGAGGAGAACAATTCTGTGGGCTCCTTGTTCAGGAGTACAATGGCCCTTAGCGATAGGTATGATTGTATTCATTATTTTCCATCCAATGATATTGGTAAAGAAGCTAGAGCCAGATATACTCTCTTCAGTTGTTTGTATGCATTCAAAGACCTTTGATATGTTGAATTGAGGAGTACTATCACAAATCTCTGCTTTGGGGACAGCCTTGCATAAGCAGAAGGAACACCATTATCAAGTCTTGGTTTGTCCACTTACTCTTCTTATAGCCATGGATAAGTCATTCAGCCTCAGGACACCAAAAAACAACGGCTGTGAATAGTAGAGAAAACTTTCAATGGTAGCCTTTTTTTCCCTCCACACCCTCCCTTCAGAATATACCATTTCAAGTCTTAAGTCTCTGCTCAGCACTCTCTCCTGCGGTTCTGAAATTCCCTCTTGTGTTCAGCACTCTCTCCTCTGCATGCTCTGGAAGCTGGCCCTGGGCTCCTGAATCCTGCTGCTCTTCGTTTCTCGGTTTCTTCAGCTTCTCGCTTCTAGTCCTGTTTCTCAGTTTCTGCAGCTTCTGCTCCTCCTTTCTCGGTTTCTTCATCTTCTGCATCAAATAAAATTTCTATATGCAACCTCTCCAGATCCCCATTAATGCCAGCACCTTGCTCCTGTTTTTAGTCATCTGCATTTTGTTTTCCCACTAGCCTATGAACTGCTTGAGAGGAGAAGCTGCCTTCTCTATATCTTCAGCATCTAGCACAGTGCTTGGCACATAATAGGTGCTTCATAAATTCATGTTGACTTATTGACTAACTCTAGTAAGATGTTAAAAGGAAAATTTAAACCAGTAATTTGTCTAGGTTTTATATAACGAAAGGCAACATAGTATAATTTATAGAGGAACTAGCTTCAGAGGTAGGAAGAACAGGATTAAAGCCCCACCTCTGAACACATGCTAACCATGTGACTCCCTGGGTGAGTCACAATCTCTCTGTGCTGTAGGTAAGATCCAGGCCAACTTTGCTGTACTGAAGTTAGATCCATGTAGAATCTCTTTCCAATATATATAAGATTCTAAGTGGAAGAGAAGGGACCATTCTGCAGTAGTAGAGGTAATTCCTTCAACTGGGAGTACCCTATTCCAATGAATTCTAGTTCTCGTCCAGTACCCTATCCCTGTAAATGATAAAATATATGAAGATCATCTTATCATTCGTGGTAAAAACTGGTGTGGTGAGCAGATGAAGAAGAAAAAATGACACTGAAACCACCCCTCAGTTCAGATACAGAAGCATTCTCTGAATGAATGGTATTTTGGCTGCTTCAGAACTATATGGAGGCATGTGCACACATGCACACACACATAAACACAAACACACCTGCACACATGCATACATCCCATAAAGTACAACAAAACTAAAATTCTTTTCAGGTGAAATGAAAATCAGCCAGTTCTATTTTAGGACACACCATCTGTGACAGTTCTGTTTTGAACATCAACAAAATGCTGACACTGCATTACTAAAATGAATGAGACATGACATAAGAAGTAGTCCCAGCCTGCTGCCCTAGATAAATATGGCTCATATTCAACTCCCTTTTTCCTCATTTTGTTGAGAAGTCTGTCATTATTAATAGCAAAACTCTAAAATTCAGGGTGTCATTTTAAAACCTGTTTAAACTCTTACAACCCTGTCAGAGATTAATGGAAGGCATTCAATGAAGGTGTAACAGTTGCCTTTATGTGGCCAAGTTTGGTAACTTGGCCAAAATAACAGGTAAAAACAGTCTGGATGACTACAATGCCTATGAGATTACAAATTAAATTAATTTTATAATTTTTAAAAATATATACTTTTTAAATTATCATAGTTTTCCAAATTATAATGATTATTTCCTTGCCCTTAATTTAATTTCTTGGGCATGAAAATAGGTTCTTGACTTTAACATACAGATGTTACTATAATTTTAATATTTCAATATTTTGATGTCTCTATGACCTCATTCATGGAGGATTTCCTCCAGTGAGAAAACTCACACCCAACTAATTTTAGTCTCTCTTTGAAATCAGTATTATAATGTTTCTATATACAAAATATTTTAATGAAATAATAGAACTTGAAGTTAGATCCACATTGAATCTCTTTCCAATATATATGGTAATTTTCAATATTTTAAATCCCTCTAAAAGAAAATAACACACAACCAATAATATACACTGCAAAATTGCAATGAACCCATGTACACACTCTCTTCAATGCTACAAATCACAACACATTCATTCAATCCATTGCACTTTATGTCCATGGACTCATAGAACTTCTCCCTCTTCCCAAAGTTCCAGCTAAAATAATTTAAGCCTTCCTTTCTTATTTTTTACTATTTTATGGATATCAGTGCCATGTTAGTTCTATTCATCTGTTTTCTCTAATTCTCATTATTCAACTGACCTTCTTATTTTACAGACATCTACGTCTTTGATCATGTCTTTTTCTGCCACTGAATTCATATGACCCCGCCCTTGGTAATAAGCTGCAGTGTATTTACACATACCATGCTATTTTCCATTACTCTTGATTCCTCTTAAATTCTGCTTGCTTATGTTTCCTCATCTACAAATGGGAATAATAATAGCACCTAACTCAAAGGCGAGAGTGCTGGGCCTAGAGGCAGGAAGATCCTTCCTGAATTAAAATCTGGCCTTAAACACTTAATAGTTATGTGACCCTGGGGAAGCCACTTAATCCTGTTTGCCTCAGTTTCCTCACCTTAAAAATGAATTGAAGAAGAAAATGGTAAACCACTCCAGTATCTTCGTTAAAAAAAAAAAAAACCTAAACGGGGTAAAAAAAGACACAGCTCAACAGCTCCCATATTTGATGTAAGGATCAAATTATATGATACTTGTAAATTGCTTTGAAAAACTTAAAATGCCATATGTGTTGTTTTTGCTACTGCTGTTGTTCTTCATAGAATAAGTGTTTTGCCTACTTTTTTCTGTATAGAGAAGTAAATTGATTTATTTTGAGTTCTTTTTCCCCCTCGAACGTTAAGGAACTTGATGACATTTATACATATATATGTGTATATATATATTCTCAGTGTCCTTTATAAATAGATGAATTTGCCAAATATTCTCATCAACAAAGAATCACTCTCCTATTTTGGAATTGAAAATAAAATCTTCTGCAAAACTAGGAAAAAAGAAAACTTAGGGTTTGCTTCTTTTATGTTTTATTTGATATTCTTAAAGTACAGACCTCAGATTTTACTGCTGTGGGGAACACCTGGTAAGAAAACTACTAATACAGATAAGCAATTGATCTGTAACTTTTAGTCTTAGAGAGTTTCCTGGGCATAATGGTAATGTAAATTTGAAGATCTTCCCATCCATTAATAGGCCTGTGTGACCTGCCTGGATCACATGTAAGCCTAAGTTACATGAAGCCTGTAGTGGGAGGAGCTTGCTGAAAGGGTAGAACAAGAAGGGTAGAACAGAAAAGAGCAGGAAGGGTGGAGCAGAATGGAGGAAGGTAGTCAGAGCAGTTAGAGCTGAGGGAGAGAGAGGAAGCAGGCAAAGGCAGTTTTTATTTGTGGAAAGGTTCTGGCAGAGGAAGCCTTGGGAATAGCGGTGCCCCCTGCATTGTTATTGTGTATGTATTTCTTTGTTGATGTGATGGATTTGGCTTTCTGGTGTTGGAATTTGGCTTTCTGGTTTTTGAATAAAAGTTTTGTTTCTGTTTTCCATATATAGAGTCTGTTATACTTTGCAATTCAGAACTATGCCGGCATATTCATAGTCACTGTCGACACTGTGAATATTGCGTTGGTCATACACTGGGTCACTGAGAAATTAAGCTTACTCAGTATCGTAGAGTCACTATGGGTCAGAAGATAGTCAACTTGACTCCAAGACTAGCTCCCTATCACAACTTCATTCTATCCCACATGATGTTGATTTTTAGCAGAAAATCGAAAAACATATTTTTGTGATATTATTCAAATGGCAAGGTATTTACATTCTTTAACGAAAATTTAAGTGATCTATAAGCATTTATTGATAGCAGAATAATAATAGCAATAGACTAATATTTCTATCTTAGAGATGAATAAATTCAAAAGAAAAATGAGTAGAGGAAAACACAGAGATGAACAAATTGATAGGGAACATAGATTTGAAAGCTTTGTAGTGATACATAAATGTGAATAATAAATATCCATATTGTGCAATATTTGTAGCATCTTTACAAAACTTGGCTCCATTTTAGAGAAAGGAAAGGAATAAACACTTATTAAATGCTTAATATGCGCCAAGCATTGTGCTAAGAGTTTTGCGAATGTTATCTCCTTTAAATCTCACAACCCTGGGATGAAGGCATTATTATTATCCCCATTTTAGACATGAGGAAAATGAGGCTGAGAGAGGTTGAGTGATTTACTCAGGATCATATAGCTAGTAAGTTTCTGAGGCTTCATTTGAACTCATCTTCCTAATTTCCAACCCAGTGTTTTATCCACTCTGCCACCTAGCTACCTCCTATTCTAGGGTGTAAATGAGTCACAGGTGTAAAAAGTATAGTTATAATAATAACAATCATCCTTTACATATCATAATACAGAAAAAGACATAAATTAGCAAAATACAGAGACGTAAATTATGAGTAAGTAAAGAAATGGTGAAAAGTGAGTGTATCAAAGACAATGGGTAATAAAGATTAAAAAAAGAAAATAGAGTATTGGATCATATTAACAAGAACCAGAAGCAATCAAAGATAGCTTTTGACAAAGCTAAAAAGGTAAGCCATCATGAAAAGGAATGGATATTTTAAAAGGACAACTGGAAAAAACCGAAGAGCAGTCTTGGAGAAATTAGACTTAGATCAGAATTTTATATCATATATTATATAAGACCCAAATGGATATTCAATAAGAAAGGAAAAAGAAAGTAAGAGAGAAAGAGAGAGTGAGAGAAACAAGAACACGAAAATGAGAAGGAGAAGGAGAAGGGGAAGGAGAAGGAGAAGGAGGAGGAGGAGGAGGAGGAGGAGGAGTAGGAGGAGGAGTAGGAGGAGAAGAAGGAGAAGAAGAAGAAGAAGAAGAAGAAGAAGAAGAAGAAGAAGAAGAAGAAGAAGAAGAAGAAGAAGAAGAAGAAGAAGAAGAAGAAGAAGAAGAAGAAGAAGAAGAAGAAGAAGAAGAAGGAGGAGGAGGAGGAGGAGGAGGAGGAGGAGGAGGAGGAGGAGGAGGAGGAGGAGGAGGAGGAGGAGGAGGAGGAGGAGGAGGAGAATCTGATTACTCTGCACATCCCTCTCAGCTAGATGAAGAAGAAATAATAGTATGTAATAAGGAATACTTCAAGAGATATGGTATCTTCAGAATTAAATAGCAAGATATCACATCCTTTGAAATACTTTTTATTGCAGACTACACCTTATACTTCTTTCTCCTCCTGTGTGACTTAATTTCCCCAATAATAAAATGAGGATAATAATAGCACCTACCTCCCTGTATTGTTGTTAGGTTCAAATGAGATAATAATTACAAAGCACTTAGTACAGTCCCCAGCACATAATTAGTGCTACATAAATCCTAGTTGTTGCTGTCGTTATTGTTATGTTATCCGAGTGTCTCTTACATTAAGGAAGCTGAAGTAACAATACATGAAAAAGAGAGGCATGCAGGGAAAATTTTTGTCAATTAATTAGATGTTACAAAGGACCCAACAGAATGTAATCTTGAGAAGCAGCAATAGATATAATGAATATTAGAATAAGTAGGGGATTATTCTGCTCTATTCTTCCTTGATCAGAGCACTTCTAGTATGCTTTATTCAGTTCTCAGGACTGCCCCACTTGTACTCGATCTCATGAGTTGGGTCCTGAGATGGACACAGGGACATATGGATATAGGAGATGCTTGAATCTGATTGGAGTGGCCCTACGAATGTGTAGGGCTGATTTTAGATTAAGATTTGAAAGAAAGCTATGTGGGCAAGCAGTTTAAATTGGTCTATGACATTGGTTGACAGAGATTTGGAAGGCAGTCCCATAGCTTGTAGGCTGGTGTAATGGTAATTAAAGCGGGACTTTTTACTTTTTTCTCTTTTGGAGCACTGAGTGCTCCAAAAGAGAAAACAGTAAAAAAGTCCCATCTTAATTACCATTACAGCTGGTATGACATATTCCATTTTGAAAGACTTAAAGAATAAATGATTGGCAGAATAAAGGCATCCAAATAGTATTTCTGGTATGCTCAAGGGTCAATAAAATGTTTCACCATCAGTGTACTTTTGTCCTGCTAACTCCAAATGTTAATTTTCAGGAAAAAGTGACTGACAAACTTAAGTCCTTTAAGAGTTTCATGGATGTAATACTTTGGTTTTGATAACCTGAGAAGTTCTGATTAATGTGAATGAAGCCCCCAAGAAAAAGTATGCTTTCTATCCCTCATCCCTTAGAATTTAATTTAGTAGTTCTTATCAATAAAATCTGCATAGATTTTACAGTGGTATTAAAACATATCAATATGGTGAGGGAGAAGATAATCAAAACACAAAAAGAGTAAGGTAGAAAAATAAAAGGAAAAATAAAAGATAATTCAAGATAATTCAAAAGTTATTTTTTTAACTTGAGCAGAAAGGTTTTAGAGAGGATTTATACCTGGGTATACAATCCGATTTTCCTGCTGGCATTTGCAAGGGATGTTTTACATATCCCATAAGCTACAAAAAGCTCTGCTTCCATAGCTTTCTTAATCACTCTTTTAGTTCTATTTTTTTCTGATGTGGTTAGCAATTAATCACTTAGTCAACTATTACTAGAGCTCCAAAATTTGTGCTTCATATTATCTGTGCTATTGTTAATAAGAAGCAATAGAATTAAAGAGCTGGAACTGACCTTAGAGATTGTTTGGTTCAAACCATCCATTTTACAGAAAAGAAAAATGAGGCCCAAAGAGGTAAATTGATGTTTGAGGGGAAAAAATTGGGAGAGGATGCACATCTCATTAATTACATTAAATTCTCTCTAAACCTTTAGCTTATGACCAATTCTAATATAATGATAAATAAGAGAGCCTCTGATCAGTCAGAATTCCCCTACCTCCTCAATACTTGATGAGGTTGCAGTCTATGGAACTCTGTCCATATATAAATGAGCCATTTCTCACAGAGGTGAACATGTGAATTAGGCCTTCCTGAAAGAGACCTATAATCTTGTTTAAATGGCACAGGGGACTCTTGATTACTCCCCAGTGAAGGGGAAGAGGCCTTTTTAAAAAAAAAAGAAACATTCCCTTTCTGATTGTAGTTCAATAACTAGCAATCATGAGAAATGGTGGTAATCTCTTTGGTCAAGAATTTCCAAGTTTGGGGTTTGGGCTAACTAGAGAGGGAAGATTTCTGGAGCAACACAATTATCAGGTGTGCCAATCTCAGGCTTTCATTGTCACTGGGAACTTTGGGGGGTTTCTGAAAGAAGATTTTAAAAGACAGTGGAGCCTCACATTTATAGGCCTCAAAGGGGAAAGGTCCTTCCAACAAGTATCCATTCACCTTGATACCTGGCAACTCATTTTTAATCCAGATCTCTGACACTGAAGGTCACTGAAGAATTCCCTGTATTATCCAAGCAATTCACTAGGGCATATGTCTTTCAGCATGGGCAATGCATATGAACATATCTACAGGAAGCACTCATCTTTGTCTGCACAAAGTTCCAACCTTGTAATCTTAAACGGATGGGGGGAGGGAGTGAACGAAGATTGAAAAGAGGCTCTTTTGATCATACTGCTTCCCCTTATTATACTAATTTCTCCAAAAGATTACTATCCACCAGCATAGCTTTCACGAACTTAAAGTCATCATCTGTGTGCCATAATAAAATATGAGGAAGATTTTAGCAAAGGTATACTATAGCATACCAGTACAATTTCTAGCATGTGGAAAATAACATGAAAAGGAAAACAGAAAATAATTCATTGGACTTAACAAAGGATACTTTAATAGAGTCAAGAGATTCTAAACTGCTCAAATGCTGTCCTAATTTGGTTCCTCATCCATAAAATGGAGAAAATTATCAATCTCATAGAGTTGTGAAGGGAAAAACTGCCCATATAAAATGAGTTATTACTCTTATTTGGGACCAGACCTGAAATTTCATCAGTTCAGCGAAATCTCAGTATGGAAATTTCCTACTCTGATAAAAATAAGCATCCTGTGATTTTTAATCTCAGAGAGTTGATTGGGATAAACAGAAGTTAATTGATTTGCCCAGAGTTGTATAGTTAGTATTTGTCAGAGGCAGTACTTGAAACCAGGTCTTGCTGACTCCATGGTCAGCCCTAAATCCTCTACTCCATGATTCCTCATTTTTATTATTGTTGTTGATATTAGTATTAATCATAATAATTCTTTTGGAAAAATTCATAATATTCAACTCAATTGGATTCAAATTATTTATTAAACACTTATTGTATGCCAAGCACTTGAGATATAATACAAAGATAAAAATGAAAGTAGTCCCTGACCTCAAAGAGTTTACATTATCCTGGATCTTTGAAACTATTCATATGTTATAATGAATTTGAAAAATCCTTCCATTGACTCTTCTCTCTTTCTTAATAAGGAGTCTGGAATGAGTTTTCTAGTTAATGTTACTAGATAGGTAATTTTAGGTCTGGAGGAGAGGGAAGGCACTCAGGATCGGTGCTATGAAAGTCCAGAGGCTCAAATGGACACATAGTTATTCACAATAAGCCTTCCCCTCCCTAATTTTGCTACCAGTGCTAAGGCAAAGTTGAAAACTTGTCCTACACTTCAACAAATAACCCTCAGGCTGTTGTCATTTTGCGATTGCTTTTCTCCTTCAAAGGCGACTATAACTTAAACAACCTTCAGTTTCTGTAAACATTTTTTTTCTCCAGTGAGTTCAGCTTACTGGTTTTCTGTCTAAAAACATGAGGAGATCAAGGCACATTTAAAATTTGACCAGGCAGTTCCCAACTAAGAAAAGCTCTTCCTAGGATCTCTGGAACACAGAACACTTTGGAAAAAAGAAGATAATATCAAATCCTGAGGGAGTTAATACACTTTAATGGCACATGTTTTTTTTTTTTTTTAACCGGTCAAAGTAGATGGATAACATACAGAGTAATAACTGGAGTCATTGAAACTAGTAATATCCAACACGGGTAAAGTTTCCCTCAGAATTGCCACTGTGGGCTTTCTTGGCCTGTATTCAACTTGTTCTCCTTATGCTTGTAAGTTTTATTTGATGTCTGACATTTACTCCTTCCCTTTCTGATAGGAGAGTTCGTGTGAAGCACAGAGAATGAAAACACTAGCAGTCCTTGTCAGGAAATGACTTTGGTGATACTGAGGAGAATCCAATTTCCTGCTGAGGTTTAGGAGCCAAGGGCGTGATCTGTACATTTCCAAAGGGTGAGCTTTGAATGGGTGTTCTTCGGGTGACTTGGCTCAGTAGCAGCAAATGTCTTCTCATCTGATATCCCACTGTAGCACACTTCAAGAATGAAAAGAGAGAGTGATACAGCTTTTATATGAAGACTTGTAGGGGGAAAACAGTGTTTTCTTAAAATAGTATTTCAAGAACAATCTCAAGACAATAAGCAAGGACAAACCCATAAAAATATTGATCAGCATTTAAATCATGCTTTAAAGATTACAAAATGCTTTAAAAAGTTTTGCATTTTATCTTCACCATATCCCTGTTATGTATATGCTGTTACCTTTTAGAGATGAGAAAGCTGTCTTAAGCAATTTGCCCAGTGTCACAAAAATATTAAGTGATTGAGAAAAGATTCGAACTCATGTCTCTCTGATTCCAAGTCCACAAGTCAATCCAACATGACAACTATTGGTTTTTCCATTTCATTATTTCCAGATTTTTTATGAGTTAAAAGTGTTTTATTGATTTATTTTATTTTTATATTTCAAATATTTAGATGACTTCTGCTATTATTTCTTGTAATAAAGTAAAACAGTTAAGGAAAAGTAATAATACAGTAACCTCATCTGAAAGTACATGCAGCATTTCAATTCTATAACACCTCCCAACCTTCTATTTTTTTAATTAAGAATGAATATTTTTTATTTCCTATAACTCTTTATCTGTTAATATGTCTTTCTCCATCTCTTTGAGATCATTTATTCCCTCATTTCTTATAGCACAATTGCTATCCATTCTATTAATATTTCACAATTTTTTCCTGTGATTTCTCAATTTTTGGATGTTCTCTTAGGTTACAGGGTAGTTTGGGGGGATCACCTTAAAAAGATATATACATACCCACACCACACACATGTATATATACGTGCATATATACATGAATACATACACATACATATATACACACCCATACACACACACATACACACCCCAATGGATAGATAGATAGATAGATAGATAGATAGATAGATAGATAGATAGATTGATAGATAGATGCAGTCTGGATTCAGGAAGGCTCATCTTCCTGTGTTCAAATCAGGCCTCAGAAACTTACTAGCTGTATGACCCTGGGCAAATCACTTAACGTGATTTGCCTCAGTGTCCTCGTTTCTAAAATTAACTGGAGAAGGAAATGGCAGACCATTCCAGTATCTTTGCCAATAAAACCCCAAATGGGGTGACAAAGAGCCAGACATGACAGAAATGACTGAACAAAAATATATCTATATCTATCCAAATAGGTATATCTATATGTACACACATGTGGTATTTTAGATAATATTTTCATAATTTTATGCATTTATTATGTTATATACATTATATGATTTATATGTGTATAATTTATATAACAATAATGCTGTTGAACAACTTTGAAACAATTTTGAAAACTCTAAGAATAACAATCAATGCAATGATGAAATATGCTATCCATTAGAGACATTATATACATATACATGTGTATATATGTACGTACATACACACATACACACATACCACATATACATTGTATAACCTATTTTATATATGTGTATATCTTCCAAGTAATGAAACTTCATATAACTATAACTACACATATATATGCATATGTGTATATATGTATATATATATTTATATATTTGTGTGTATATGTGTGTGTCTTCTTTGTTTGATCTCTTTTGGGTATAGGCTTAATAGTGGTATAGAAAAATCTAAGGGCTTTCATGCTTTAGTAAATTCTTTTGAGTATAGTTCCACATTGCTTTCCAGAATGGTTGTCAACATTTACTATTACGTGCTGCCTTGCAGTTTATCTGTATTTTTTTGAGTCCTACAAGAGATATTCACTTAAGATGCATAAATGTTGGAACCAAATCTATTTTTCCCCAGGTAATTTTCCACAGAAATATACATACATAATTATTGTTCCTGATCATTGAGCTATGTCTGAAAGAATCATTGCCAGACAACAGAAAGGGAACTAGATTTGGAGTCAGAACACCTGGCTCTATGTTCTCATTTTGCCACTATGTGACTTTGAGCAGGTCACTTGAACTTTCTGACCCCTTTTTTCCTCATGTGTAAAATGATAGAATTGAACTAGATGAAATAAATTCTAAAACACTACAATTTTGAAATTTTTGCATATCACAGCATATTCAGAAATGAATTAATTTAAAGGAGGATAGATACCGCTTCCCTAGCCATGGCCCCTGTGCTGCTCTTGGTCCCTGTGGCCTTAGCCTCTTTCGTTCTGGCCTGTGGCACTGGAGTAGAATTTGTATGCTTCACATCTTCGCAACCACTAATCGGGAGCACTCAGAAGTTGAGACCAGATAGTCGACAGGAATGGCTGACTGCCCTACAGGACCCTGGCATCTTTGCAGCTCTAGCGCAGGACCTGGGGCTGGTGCTGCTGTTCATGGGGCAGCACAGTCTTATGGCAGCAGAACCTGTGAAGACATGGATGGCCCAGCACTTTGGGGTCCTGCAGAGGTCGCTCTACGTGGCCTGCACTGTCCTGGCCCTGCAGGTGGTGATGCATTATTGGGAGACAGCTCCAGAGGGCCCAGTCCTCTGGGAAGCACAGTCAGAGCCCTGGGTGACCTGAGTGCCCCTTCTCTGCTTCGTGATGCACATCATAGCTTGGCTTCTCATTTTGAGTATCCTCTTGGTTTTTGACTGTCCTGAATTCATGGGCCTCAGATAGGTATACTACCATGTGCTGGGGCTGGGGTGGGGGGGGTGGGGCCTTGGCTCTGAAGTCCCCCAGGGCACTGAAACTCTTTGAGCACTTGAGACATCCTGTGTGTGTGGAGCTCCTGACAGTGTTATGGGCTGTGCCCCAAGTGGGCCTTGAATCCTCTTGGCTGCACTACTCACCCCCTACCTGGGCCTGGCTCATGGGCTAGACCAGCAAGACTTGTGTTGCCTCTGTGCCCAGCTTCAAAGAAAGCTTCAGTTACTTGCTGGGCCTCATGATGTAGATGCTGAGTGAAATCTAGCCCCTAGGATGAAACTATTGTCCCTAGGCTCTAAAGCCTTGACTATCCCCCACCCCTACTCCCCATTCAAAGTTCTGTTCCCTGAAATCCAAGAGCTATCCTAGAGAATCTGTCTTCTGGATTCCAGGTTCCACTCCCAAATTTGAGGTTTCCACACCTACTCTAACTTGAGAGGCCACCCCTTGAAGCTTGAGACTGCATGCCTCTGGGTCCTTAGATATCTCTCCCACCCCCAAAACTCTATCTCTCCTGAATTCCCAGCTCTACCTCCTAGACTCCAAATTTCTCTCCTTGTGAACTCCAGGCACAGTTCTCTGGATATGGTATGGAGCTAGCTCTCTGACTTGGAGCCCACACTCAGATTCCAGATTTAGTATCTCTTAATCCAGGATCCCACTCTACTACCTAAGGATCCCTCAATTCAATCTAGAAAGAGATGAAAGACTGGGGGAGGAGTGAGGGTTTTGTGCCTGTCCCCAATGATAGGCCTCTTTCTTCCTATTTTCCTTTCCAAATCCCAGGGGAAAGAGGTTGGCCCTGATCAGTCCACTACCACTGATCCCCAAACCCATTCTCAGGGACCCCTCCTTTTTCTTTATGTCTTTACCCACCACAGAGTTAGACTGGAACTGAAGTGTTTCCCAGCCTCCAGACTGAAGTACCTTTCCTTAGCTCTCTACCTCCCATCCTCCAGTCCTTCCCTCAGCATCCTTGAGGGTCTTATTAGAATTTCTCCCTCACCACTTAGGCTCTATGTCCTCAGGGCAGATATTGGGAGGATGGGGCAGGAACCTCTTCACTCCCCATCCCAGTGCCTTAATGTTTCCCAGAGAACATGTAAGAAGCTGGCAAATAAATCCAAATACCATGTCTTTTCTTCAAAAAAAGATTAAAGGAAGATAAAAGAAAAGGAATAGGTAATAGTCTATAAGGACACTAACCTGAAATTTCTCTGGATCTCATTGTCCTTTTTGAGTCTGATATAATTCACAAATGTTAAAACTTTGAATACTTTAGTGGCTTTCAAGGTCCTAGCTCAGCCACAGCCCCCCCCCCCCCCCAGGTCTTTTTGCTTTGAACTATTCTCCAAAACTTAAAATATCCCCCATCGAAGTATTTTACATGCCATACCTACTAACTTGGTCATGCTTTGTCATGGGCCTATTATCTCCCTTTGTTTTGGTAACTCCACTATCTTCTCTGGGTTTCATGATCATTTCCATGTAGATAATCTAAATGCTTAGAGGTTAACTCTAAATGCTTAGAGGTTTATTCTATATATTCAGCCTTACTTCCAGTCCTGTGTTGCCTATTGCTTTTTGGACATTTAGCATCTCAAGCTAATTATATTCAAAAATAACTCATTAAATTTGCCCCCAAATCCTCCTGCCTTCACAACTCTCCTATTTCTGTTGTTAGTTACTGTAGTAACTCAAAAGAAATGTGAGATGTTCAAATTTAGAGACACCTCCAACTCCTAACGTTCATATGGACCATTTGTGCCTGACCTGTGGTAGAGTATTCTGAGCTTGTTAATGGGTCTGATGAGCCACAGCTGGACACACTATCTCTTGACCCCAACATAATAATGTCATTTTGGTCCTCTTGAAGAATAAAGGATAACAACCAACCAATCATTTCTGTTATAAGTACTTCCATGCTTCTAGTCACCAAGGTTTGTAATCTAGGAATTGTTCTTCATCCCACTCTCCCTTACCCCACCAAATAATCAATTGTCAGAGCTTGTTATTTCTACATCTACAATATTTCTCACATTCTTCCCCTTTTCTTCATTCACAAAGTCACCACTCTAGTTCAGATCCTCAACACCTTTTGCTTGGACTATACTAACAAACCCCTAATTAATTCCTAAGCCTCCAGATCCTCCCCTCTACAAACCATTCTCCAAAAAGTCACAAAATTGTAATCCTAAAGGAAAGTTCTAATAATATTTCTTCCCTGTTAAAGAAATACTAGTGGCACCCTCTTGTTTCTTGATTAAGATACAAACTCTTTTTTTGTTTAAACAAGTTATTGTGGATTGCTGTCCTTCACTTAGTCCACTAAACTAGCTGACTTCCTCTTCCCCAAACATTGCTTTCCATCTTCTACCTCCATGACTCTCTATAGACTGTATACTGTATGATTGAAATAAACTACCTTCTAACTTTAATCTAGTAAAATCTCTTAATTCTTTCAAAGTTCAGCTCAAGAACTATCTCCTAAAGGAATTCAATCCTGATTGTCCCCAGTAGCTAACATCTCCTGCCTGTAAATGATTTTTAAAATATATTTTATAATTAATTTTATTCATACTTGTTTTTTCCTTAGTTAAATGTAAGCTTCTTGAGAAGAGACTCTTTTTGTCATTGTTTTTGTATCTTCATAGTATAGGTCAGAGGTATCAAACATGAGGCTTAAGTGCTCCCTGAATCAAACTACAGGATAGTTAGGATATATAAAACAGAATAAATAAAAATAAAATGAAATACAGATAATATCACATTTCAAAACAAAGTCAATATGCTTCCAGCAGCAATATTTATGTATGGATTATTGGCCTTGATTTTATTTGAATTTTTAAAAAAGGTCAACTTAATTGCCTATAAAAACTTGTAAAAAGGTAAATTTTGTGATTTTGTGATCTCAGTTGTCACCTAGTCAATCCAATAGTACTTAGAGATGCAAGACTAGAGTTTGTAAGTTAAGGCTGAATAAGTAGATCGGAGGGTCATCTTCATGTGTATTGATTAGTTGTGCTTCCTTTTTGTTAACTCCCCCCACAAAAAATTGTCATATGGAATGGCTCTCACAGACAGAGAGGGATATGTCAAATACTATGGTGATATAGAAAAATCAATAAAAGTTATTTTTAAAAACTTAAACTAAAGCTCAATAGCTTCCAGTAACATATTTTTGACTTATACAATGAAAACTTGAGCATCCTAGTGTAGATAGTCTCTAAAAATGAAATCCTCCCCTCATACACATTGATTCTAGATTAAACAGCAAGACAATGGAGAATGGTTTTTCTTTTTAGCCTAAATGACTCAAGATTAACTAAAAGATGGGGCAACAATAAAAGGTTAGCATAAAATGAATTATCATGTTGGGGGAGGTTTGTAAGAAAAGAAAAGAAGTCAAAAAGATGATGTCCCTCATCCACTTGATTTTTTTAGCATAGGGAAGGAAGTTTACTACTGCACAAACTTTTCTTTCTAGAAGCTACGGATCTTTTTTTTTCCCGTGGCAGGCAATAAAACTCTCTCCCCATGGGAGCTTTTTCCACCTCGGTTCTATCTTTGCCCCAATAATCTGATCTTCATTACCATGGCTCCCAGACTCTTGTTTTTCCTCTATGTTGTCCAAGAGAAGTAACCACAAAATGTTTTCCTAATTTCTCCCCTTCTCTTTTATCACTCTTTTTGCAGTTTCAATCTAAGTCCAGTCTAGACCAGATGTTTAAGGTATATGATCATGTCATGGCCAGGAATCTAAAAAGAAATTCAAAATCCTAGATGTCTATGAGGATCTTGGCCATTCCTAAAGCATTTAGGGGAGTGTCATGTCTTCCTCATTTAAGAGGACTGTTAGGGGCGCTCTGGACCTGGGCCTCCTGAAAGGGTAGTGAGACGCCAGGGAGTCTGGACCTGCTGACGCAGCAGTGCCTGTGTGGCTTCTGTTACGTCAGTACCGGGGCGGCTCCAACTGGAAGGGCTCCACCTTCGGGGAGGAACTGGGGAGGAGCTAACCCGAAACTCCCAATATAAGGAGCACCCCAGAGAGGGTCAGGGGGATTTTTGTGTAAGATTTCTGGTACGCCATTGCAATAAAACTGCTTGTCGCATTCTGGTAGCTGCCTGGTGATTCTCCTCTCGCGTCCCCCGGGAGGAGCCGGAGACGTCCGAAGACCCGTGGGCAGGGTGAGTGTGAGGCGGTAGTCGGGGAGAACGGGGTGCTATTGTGGGGCACACCCGTCCGGCCGCCGACAGCTGGCGCCCAACGTGGGGCTTGACCAGTGAGGCCGCTCCTGCTCCCAATAGATAAGGGGAGCGGAAGACCAGGCAGAACCCAAGGAGACAGGTTGAGCCCTTGGGATGGGACCGAAGGTCTGTAAAGCCCGTGTTGAGCCGGAGGACAAAGGCGTACTCGCCTGCCAGATCTACAAGGTCTGTAAGGAGCAAGGCGTTAGAATTCAGATAAGAGCATGTAGAGAGTGGGTGGAGAAAGTTTGGGTAGTTAGCCCGTGGTTAGAACACACGGGGGTAGATCTGCAGAGATGGGGTTTGGTGGGCCAGCAAATGGCCTCTTACCATAAAACAGACCCCACATTCTTAGACCCCAAGGATTTTGCGATTTACTCGGTGATTGGGGCTGCCCTATCGCCCCAGCCACCCCCTATACGGGACGAAAGGGGGGCCCAAGTAGGGGCATCCCTGGCAGGCTCGGATGATGACGATGAGGAAGAGAAAACTCCCGAGCCAAAATCCATCTACCCTTGGGAGGCTTTACAGCAAGGCAAAGAGGACTTCCCATGTCCCCCTCCGAGGGAGGGGTTGTTAGCAGCCCCCAAAAGGAAGGAAGAGCAGAACTCCCTAGGCAAAGGAGGTGCTTCTTTACCGCCTCGGCACCTCTTCAAAGAGGGAAAAGAGGAACAGACAGGCTGGCATAAGTGGGAGGGAACTCATGAGTTCAGGGAGAAGGAGGAAGGGGCCACTGCCCTGCTGGCAGAGATGACACTGGGGCCGCGGAAAGGCTTTTCGTTCAGTACAAAGGGTGCAGCTGCAGCCCGGCCCCCACAGAGCCTGCTGTCCTTCAGCCTACGCCAGGCTGTGAAAGACGGGGAGGATGTAGATTGGGCAGAGTGGGACTCCCCGATGGCACTACCGGTGCTGATAGAAAATCCAGGCGATATAGACGAGGACAGATATCACCGACCTGTTCCCTTTAAGTTTATTAAAGATTTGAAGGAGGCAGTCCAGAAATATGGCCCAGGCTCAGCCTATGTACAAAAGGCTTTAGAATCATCCTGCCTTATGCTCCCCTGGACCCCATTCGATTTTCAGGAAGTTGCAGAGGCGATTTTTGAGCCCGCCACGGCAGTAGCCTTCAAGGCTTACGTCCGTAGGGAAGCGCAGAAGTTTATTGCAGAGCATAATATTGCAGACGAGCAGGATGCCTTAGACATGATTTTGGGACAAGGACCTTATGTGTCTTTACAACACCAGTTAAATTATGACGACCTGGTGAGGAGGGCAGTGAATACCTGCCACATTAAGGCCCTCCAAAAATTAGGCACTCCTGGGAGCAAGGTCTCCTTAACTTCCCTCAAGCAGAGGAATAATGAATCACCTCTGGACTTTATTAGCAGGGTGAAAACAGTAGTCCATGCCACCTTTGGCAAGACGGGCGCAGCACCACCTCTGATAGTGCAGTTGGTGAAGGGAGGGCTGTTACCGCAATATCGTGCAGCGCTTGCATCGCTGCCACATAATCCCTCCCTTGATCAAATTATTGAAAAAATGATGGATTTGCCACACCGAGACCCTATGACCATGATGGCTTCATGCCTGGAAAAACAAACTCAGTTGATGGCACAGTGGGGCGGGAATGGAAGGAGGCTTACTTGCTTCAACTGTGGGAAAGAGGGGCATATGAAGAACGCTTGCCGTGCGCCATTTAACGGCATTAAATGCTTCTCATGTGGCAAGTTAGGGCATGTAGCCAAAAACTGTCGTTCCATGCTAAGACCATTGGAACTATCCTTACCCAGTCAAACTGCCATTTCTGAAAATGAGATTTTAAAGAAAGAGTTAGATGCCTTGAGAGCCTTTTGTGATTCAGTTAAGCAAGATAAGATTAAGCTCCAAAATGAACTGGCCCATAAGGTGGCAGTATGCAAAGCTTTGGCATTAGAATGTGAAAGAGTCAAGGAGGATTCTGATGACCAGATAAAGCAGTTGGAGGATGCTTTAAAAGATGTGCAAAAGAGAATGTATGATTCAGAAGGTAAAATAAAGCAAATGCAGACTCATTTTCTTGCTCTAAAGGAGCACTTGACGAATGAAGCAGCTTCAGGAAATAACAGATTAACAGAAGAACTAAGGGAGCAATTGAAAGAAATGAAAGCAAAATATGAGGGAGCTTCTGCTGAAGCAGGAAGGCTAAAGAACCAAATCAAAAGAAATGAAAAGTTAGTAGAGGAATTTAAAAGGGATAAAGGGAGACTAGGAGAAGAAAATAAGCGACTACAGAAAGAATTTAGCATGTCTGAAATAGAGCGAGAGAAGAGAGGAAGAAAAGCCTTGGAGATGGAAGGCCAATTAAAGGAGTTAGCAACAAAGTTGGCCCTCTCCATCCCTACGGAAAAATTTGAAAACATGAAGAGCTTACCATCAAATGAAGTGAATGAGAAAGCAAAAAAGTTCGTAGAGATGGAAAGGGAATATGAAAAATCACAGGCTGAACTTAGGCAGTTAAAGAGAGAACTTGAGAACTATGAAGCTAAGCTTTCTCAACATGTTAGGCCAGAAGAACATGAACAACTTAAAGACAAATTTGAACAAAAGTCAGGTGAATTTGGAAAGAAGATCACTGAGTTAACTTTGAGGAATCAGACATTACAGAAAGAACTTGAGAAGGTTGGTTCAGATAATAAGCTACTAAACCAACAGTTGCAGAACTTAGAGATTGAGATGCTGAACACAAAGCCAATGAATGTGACACAAAAGTATAAAGAAAGAGAAATGGAAACTGAGAAACTTAAGCCACGGATCAGGCCACATTCATAAGAATCATATACAAGATGGCCAAGATCAGGGGTGTACAATCACTCCCCGAATTACAGATGTGGCTACCGGAACAGAGCAAGAGGAGGAATTTGCACACTTGGTAGACTCCAAGGACAAGATACCAGAAAAAGGCAACTTAGCATATGGTCCGAAGGAAAGAATGAAGTCTTCTTTGGCCCCTTCCCCAACTCCTCACTTTCTGAAGAAGTTAGTAAGAGAAAGCTGTCTCTTTAAGAGACCAGCCAGCGATCTGCCTCTGATCATCTTAAACGCAGGGTCTCCACAACCCCAATAAAGCATGGCACCTGGCCTCCGTTACATCAGAGGGCCAAGCAATTTGTGCATAGGATTCAAAAATCCTCTCTGTGTTTTTTGTCTCTGTGTCTGTGTGCTGTATCTGTGTTTCTGTGTGTGTGTAACCTGACACCCTGTAATGTCCACTGTCTCTTTCTCTCCCTCCCTGACTCCAGTCTCTTCAGAGGAGCGGGAGGGCAGGGGGGGAGAGCGGGAGAGAGGAAAATGTCTTCTTGTTTAACGGTTTATAGTTGTTGAAAATAATGCTCTTTCTTTCTCTCTTCATCCCAAATCTGGCCAATTTGGGATGTGAGGAGAGATAAGAGAGGAGGCGGGGACCTTTTCCCTGAAATTTAAAGAAATGTGTTACTCCTGATTTGATGCTTAAGATAAAGTCAGAATTTCTCATACCATTTGGCACTAAGGCAAATTTGGAAAATGCAAAAGGAAGAGACACTCTGAGTCTCCCAGTATGAGGAGAAAGGGACATGGTACCACTGGATCTTTTCCAGAGTCCCACTCACCTTAGACTGGCAAATTCAAAGCTCTCACTTCCAAAAAAGTTTTTAAGGAGTGAACACAGAAGTAAAATTTACTTGAGAAAATTAGAACCATTAAGATCTTGATTTAGCAGATTCTGTTGTAAAGAAAAATCAGTTTATAAGACAAAAGATATTCTGTATCCCCCTCCAATCCGTAGACTCCTTGGGGGGCTAAGAATTCCAGCTCTATGTCAGAAGTATATACAAAGATGTTTTAATTCCTGTGTGGTGAATGAGAATCACCATGAGACTAGTATAGATAAAAAAGTTGGAAAATATTTAATGACATAACGGTATTAAATCTATAGAGTTGATAAGTACTTTTCAATCTACAACTACAGAGATCCTCATGTGCAATTTAGTGACCCTCATTCCTGTTTGAATTTGAAACAAGTGGTTTAAAGCTTCCAAAACAGAGAAATGAAAGCCAAACGTGAAAGCCAATCTGAACATAGTGTACCCAAAGGACTGTTACTGACTGTTACTGTAGTCCCGAGAAACAAAAATACTTCTTCGGATAGGAATTATCTCCATAGATATAACCCAGTCCGCCCGGGTGAAAACATTTCTAGCTCGCTGTGATTTTCCTACGTTTGCTACTTGGAAAGTTTAAAGTGATTCGTAAATACACAATAGAGAGTTGGCTTCTTTTCAAAATAATTGCCCTGTGTACAAGCTGCTTTTTCTTATTTAGGCTCTTTTATTCTGATGTGCCTTTCCCCTAAAAGTCCTCAAATAAATTAAATCATAATACATAGAAACTGTAGAAATTAAAATACAACCCCTATAAGAAGGTAAAGATCTCTCAGGGACCCCTCAATAATTCCTTAGACCTTTAATTCAGGTGCTGGACTCTGCAGCTTCCCAGCACCTTCCCCCCTTTCAGTCCACAGCCAGGCTCTGCAACTATGAGGAGAAGAAAAGCCTCTATGCTTGGTAAGCCTAATGTATGTAATGATTTGGGAATGCAGTTAATGTCATCTGAAATTTTTCTATTGTACTTCTGAATTGTAGTAAAATTCTCCTACGTTGTAAAATTTAAGTGACTAGATATGAGATTAGACAAAGTGATCTTTAATTTGAATTTTGGTGAAACTACAAAATGAAAACAATTGTGTAAAACTGGTTAAGTTACTTTCTCAGCCTTGCTAACCCTACCTTGTTAAGATCACAGCTAAAACACTTCTGCCAGCACTTAGGAAACTTGTAAGATTGTTAACTAGGTTATTTGGGATTACTGTTTTAGTGTTAAAAACCAATTAAGTTCTGAAGAGATAAAAGAAATTGTGTCACCCACCTTTTGACCTAGATTTGTGGGTGGATTCTATTAAATTTTATACGAATATTGATTAGGGTAAAGATGTTGCTTATTATGAGTTGTTATGATTGCTGTTCAATTAATTATCAACCCCCTCTGCCTGGAAGGGAAACCGACTATACCTTCTTAGCAATGATTCAAATTTCTTAGGGCAAAAGAAGTAGTTAGAATACTGGCCCAGTACATTTTAAACCGATCTAATTATAATACGTGATTGCAAACTATTTGTACAACTTTCCCAAGAAAAATGTGAAGGGAACTTAGAAATTCATATTCGAATAATTAAGAAATTTATTAACTATATAGCCCCAAGAAAATTCTATTTACTGTAGTTTGCTGTTCAATAAGGGAATGGTGGTGGAATCCATTCCCAGGGATGTTACAAAGATCGCATAATTGTAGTAAGATACATGCTATTTAAATGTAAACTGTTTTAAGTTAAAAATAATTGCTTTATATTAATTTTATGTGGATTTTCTTCAATGTGAAGTTTTGGTAATGAGATGAATGATTCTCTGTCTTAAGCAATTTGGGGTCATATCTGACTGCGGTAAAGCCACCAAAATGGAAATTAATTGGTCTTGGTTTTCAAGTTTTAATGGATGATAATTATGGTTTTTTTTTGATATTTTGTTATACGTCTCAAATTTTTCAGCTATATCATCTGTGTTGTTAGAAACGCAATTTCTTTTATAATCTAACTGTTATTCGGTTCCGAATTGTAATTTGAGAAATCTTAAATTACCAAATTTTGTCTTTAATTGTTTTGCTATCATTTGGGAAATTTGTGAGATCATTACTTACGCTATTAATGTTGTTGCTTAGAGATAGTATTTATTATGGTGAGTTTAGTTTTCCTTTTTTTTAATTATGTGGGGAAGGTGGAAATTAATAATATCAGGATAAATTATAAGCTGTCTGAGAAAGAGAGATTTTTTATGAAGGAAAGTTTTGTGCACTCCTTTGCATAATTTTTGGTAAGACTCGACCTTGAATAAGTTTGCTCAGGGGAACAGCAACAGATAGCACACAGAGTTCTCTGTGTAACCCCTTCCTAGAGACCATGTTGCTTCTCCTTATTTTGTAACATTGCCAAGGCCCTTGGAAACTCTCTGCACTCTCTGCACGGGCAAGGTCATCAGCCCAGAGAAAGAACTTGTTTGAGTTATGTAGGTCCTAAACAATGCACTTGACTTGCTGAGGAACTGAATGTACAATAGATGGAAAGGATTCTAATATTTGGCTTTTACACTGGGATAAGTTTAACGTAGAGGATGAAAGATGTTTAATTAAATCCCTTATATATGTGAGTCCTATTCTCATAAAACAAAAAGGGGGAGTGGTGGGTAGGCTGACCCATGCGCAGCTCGCTACAGCTACCTTTACTGCCCATTTTTTATTACTGCCAATTTTTTATTTTTTACGATTTCGTGATGATGGCCTTACGCCTGCATTAAAGTACTATGCTGGGGACCGGTATGACAAACAGGAACCGGGCCCACAAGAGGCACCGCCGCCAACTGCGTGCCTTCAAGGCAGCACGGTCTGGTGGAAAGACGAAAAAGGGGTGTGGCACGGGCCAGGGAGGGTTGTAGTTAGAGGGAGAGGGTATCTTTGTGTCTCCACAGATGATGCCACAGGAGAACACGTCTGGGTGCCCCTCCGCCGGGTCCGTGAGGTCGCACCCCCAGCAGACGCAACGACGCCCCAGGGGACGGAGGCCACGACGAAAGAACAGGACTGTCTGGAAACAGAGGGCGGCCTTCACCAACGCCCTCAGCTGCCTGCTCGCCATGATCCAGTTGGTGACCCCGTCCACAGCTGCTCCTGCCATCTTGCCGCCCCTGGCAGCAAAGCCCACGCACTGGGCTGTTACCCCGAATCTCCCGATGTTCCAGTTGGTGACCTGCAGCCCATCCTGTCTGTGTAACCCCTATTCCCTACCATGTTTCCCAGTATGCACTATTAGAAAGACTTCTAGCACTGCCACTACTTTCACCACTGAACTGCATATGCTAGATGAGGTCATTGCGGCCATACAGAATGCCACTATACAATTCAATGGCGACTGGGAAGAGAACTATACCAATGCTAAGGCCTGGTGGGACACTCTCAGTGTCCACCAGTTGCTCCAATGGGCCTCCATTGGAGGACTTGTTCTCATACTAGCCTTTCTCATCTGTTTGTTCCTGCCCTACTTGATTTCTTGTATGATTGGGGTTTTGCGCCGCTCCTTAGAAGCTGTAAAAGCCGATGTCATTAAACAAAAAGGGGGAGTTGTTAGGGGCGCTCTGGACCTGGGCCTCCTGAAAGGGTAGTGAGACGCCAGGGAGTCTGGACCTGCTGACGCAGCAGTGCCTGTGTGGCTTCTGTTACGTCAGTACCGGGGCGGCTCCAACTGGAAGGGCTCCACCTTCGGGGAGGAACTGGGGAGGAGCTAACCCGAAACTCCCAATATAAGGAGCACCCCAGAGAGGGTCAGGGGGATTTTTGTGTAAGATTTCTGGTACGCCATTGCAATAAAACTGCTTGTCGCATTCTGGTAGCTGCCTGGTGATTCTCCTCTCGCGTCCCCCGGGAGGAGCCGGAGACGTCCGAAGACCCGTGGGCAGGGTGAGTGTGAGGCGGTAGTCGGGGAGAACGGGGTGCTATTGTGGGGCACACCCGTCCGGCCGCCGACAGAGGACTGCTATGATGACTTTGCTTTTTTGTGTTAACATAGCTGGCTCACTTTTCTTTTAGTCACACTTAATACATTTTTTATACAGACATTAGAGATTATGGTTTTTATTTTTGTTTATTTGTTTTCTCCCATAAACTTTTGGGCCTCCTATTCTTCTTCTTCCTTCTTTCTTCTCTCTACATTGTACTTTCCTTTTTGTGGTATCCCTCTTGGTAGTTATATATGAGAATAATTTCTCCACCTTGTCTCTTTGCAATTTAAAAGTTCTTTAATGAGATTCACAAAATTTCAGAGTTTGTTTTTTTTTTCTTTTAATTGTTACTAGGTATAAGATATCCCTAGCAAATACCTATTAGTCTTTTATAACTTCTGATCTGAAATTCACACCCCACACCACCCCCAGGCAGCTTTTTATCATCTTTAAGGGCACCTGCTTGCTGTTGTTTTCTAAGCTACAACTTGCTGGGATAAACAGGTAATGGAGGGCTTTTTGTTCATAGCCTAAGACTACTAATCACACACCCAGACTGACAGTGAGAAAAACCTAATAGCATCACAGAATTTTAGAACCTGAAGTGTGGAACGTTTTATGCCATTTTTTAAATTTCTGGAGTGCAGTCCCCGGGAGGCTCCTTGGCTCTCCTTGAGTCTTCCAACTAGGTCTGGCCTTCCTCTGGAGCCATCGGCCTAGCGTTATCATTGGGCCAGAATCTCTGCCTGAGCCTTGCCATTTATTGTTACTATCAAAATTCATGCCTTCCCCAGGCTTACCCCTGCTTAGCATTTTGGTTGGCCCCCTCATTTTATTGCTATGCCCCATCAGGTCGTTCCTTTTTTTCAAAAATTTGAACACCTCCATAAAAGAAAGTGGGAAATGTAATACTGGAAAAATCAGTTACCATTAGGAACCCCTGAGAAACCCCCTAGCTACTGACAAGCACCCCCAGAAAGAGTGGACTCAGATCTCTTCAGCATTTAGCAGATATCCCTGGGGCCCTGTGACTCCTCCAAGGAATGTCAATAGATGGGACCATCCCACTACAGGATAACCTGGCAGACCCTTTCTGTCTAACAGATATCCCTGGGGCTCCATGACTCCACCAAGGAATGTCAATAAAATTATCCCACTTAACGATAACCTGACAGAATCTTTTGATCAGCCAGGACCTTTGTTCCTGTTCCCCCCACCCTGTGACCTGGCCTGTAGGTTCCAGGAGATAATTAACCACTTTACCCCCACATGTCCTATATAAGTCACACCTTCACCCCAACACGGGGCCATTGATTTGGGTAGCAAGACCCCAATAGTCACCAGCTAATAAATTCTCCATTTAAAACTTATACTCTGTGGCATGTCTCACTCACTTCTGGTACAACAGAAGTTTACTAAAACCCTAATTGTTTTTGTTTGTTTTCAGATAAGCTACTATTTAACCATTCTTCCCACTTCCTTTACCTATCAACTTTTACTCATTTTTCTCTTAGCTCTGTTTCAAGACTCTTGATCTATGTCAACCATACTACTTATGGTTAGAAATTCCTACTTAAATCATCTTAAATTCCTTATTGTCAGCCTGCATCATTTTGGAAATTCGACCCAACAAAATCCTTCAGGATTTCTATGAGATCTAAGGTGATTAGATTTCCCCCAGCTTCCATATTGTTCCCTATTTCTCATGAGGAGAAATTTAATGGACTAGGTAAAACTTACAGAAGAAGCAATCAGCCTTATTACATATTCCTACCTTTATTATATATCTGCCTACAATAAAATTTTTCCTTAGTTAAATGTAAGCTTCTTGAGAAGAGACTCTTTTTGTCATTGTTTTTGTATCTTCATAGTATAGGTCAGAGGTATCAAACATGAGGCTTAAGTGCTCCCTGAATCAAACTACAGGATAGTAGTGCTGAATTATACCGGACAGAAACCTCCATTGCCTCCCTATTTTCAAACAAAAGTCCTTTAGTAAGGTCCTCAGTTCCTTTGAGTAGCCCTTTAGGGCAACTCTCATTTCAAACTGCTTCAAAAAGCTACTTGTTTTCTATTTCCTAACCTAGAGGTTCAGTCATACTTCAAGGTTTACTTTACTAGATGTCTAGATGAGACATCTTTTTTTTTTCTTAAATGACACCATTTCAGGAATCTTCTTTTAATTGTTAATTAACAAATCTCCATCAATTGTGCAAAGAGAATGAGTTTATCACCTCAAGCAGGTGGCCTGGAGCAGAAATTCAATCACCAGTAAGGTTTTATTTAATTAAAGCAAATTGTCTGCCTTTTGTCATAATGCCCATTCGACTTCCCTGATTATCAGACCACAACACTTTCCCACTTCTATGACTGTTTAGCCTCTTTTCTACCTCAGTGACTTGTGCAACCATGTTTTTGTGCTGTACTTTGGAGATAAAAGAGTGGATATAATAGCACCAACCATTGCTTATGCAGTTCATAGATTACTGTTGTTATTCAGTTATTTTAGTTGTGTCCAACTCTTTTTCACCCCTTTTGGGGTATTCTTGGCAAAGATACTGGAATGGTTTGCATTTTACAGATGAGGAAACTGAGGCAAACAGGGTTAAGAGACTCACTCAGTAAGTGTCTGAGGCCAGATTTGAACTGAGGAAGATAGTCTTCTGACTCCAAGCCCAGCACTCTATCCACCATGCCACCTAGCTGTTTGGCATATCCTTACTCACACATTGTCTCCTCAATGCTTGTTCTGCCCCTTCCAACTTGTTGAATTGGTCTATGTCTTCAGAATCTCTCTTTTCCATTCGGTTTAGGCTTTCAGCATTTAGTCACTTCCAACTCACTTCATCTTGAAATCTATTCTGTTGCTTATTAAATCTGTTGTCCCTGCTTGGGAGGCCACCTTGACTGAAGGTCTCCAAACACTCAGTGATGTTGATGTTCCCCTTATTATAGTTCCTTGTTCTTGGTCTCCTGGTAACAGTATGATCCCTTGATTTTTTTTGAGTAGGAACCTTGATGTATACAGATAGATTGGGAACAGAGTGTGGCATGATAATTAGTATACTGTTTTGACAAAGGAATTTTTTGGTCAATACTTTCAAAACATCAGTGTTGTCATAATTCACATATGTTATGCATTTGATGGAGGTTTAATGAGGTTATGCCTGTCTTGCCAGAAGTCTGAGTACCATCATCATTTGAACAATTATAAATGGAAGTGGTAATCCCAAATTCACCCCTATTTAGATTTAAAACCCAGTGTCAGTGTTATTCTACATTAGGCTGACCTTGCTATTTGTATGATTGTCAAGGATTATTTCTTTTTTCTATAAGGGCAGAATAAAGTGCAAAGTTGCTGAAAATGCATCTCTCTCTCTCCCTCCATACAGTATTTAGAAGTATCATCTTGAGGCTTATCAAAACTTGAAAGCAATTTGTATGATTTAAGTACTTGCTAGTAGGAATGGGGTATGACAGGAGTTAAAAAGGCAAATAAAACCTTATCAATGTCATTATTTCCAGCTTTATAAAAAACTAACCAGATGTCTTTAGTGTAAGGGGAGGTACACATTTTCTACCTTGGAACATGGAAGAAATATTTATTAGCTTTGACTGAAACTCTTGGTGAAAGGAGGATGAGTAGAAAACTAGCTAGATGGCTGCCTGAGTGTACTTTTATTTAGTTGATGCATGGTTAACAAATGAGCTGAATTGTTGATTTAGCTCCTGAGTTATGTTGGCCCAGGAAAATCTCAAAAAACAAGGAAGACACTGACCCATAAAGAAGTCACAGCAATAGATGGCAGAACCAGCAGATGGCAGCAGCAACTCAGCAAAGAAACAGATATAAGCAGCTTAAGAGGCAGAATGGAGTAGCAACACCATAAGCACCCCCAAAACATTGAAAAAGAGCTACTATGGGTGTAGGCAAGAAGCAGTGAGCCACTGAACTGTTAATATCTCATAGATGAGGCAGCTAGGCAAAGAAGTCTATGTAGAAAAGTATCAGACTTGGAGAGGAGAAGAATTGAGTTCAAACTCAGCCTCAGACACCTTATCCTGTGTTACCCTGGGCAAGTCACTTAATCTCTATAGAGCACCTACCTCCCAGGATTATTGTGAGGATAAAAAGAGATAATGTTGGTAAAATGCTTCCCAAACATTAAAGCACCATATAAATACAAGCTGTTGTTGCTGTTGCTGCTGCTGCTGCTGCTGTTAATGGCAAGGAGGAGCCTTCAACCTCATTTAGTCTCATCTCCCCATTTTACCTATGAGGAAACTGGGTAAGACAAAAAGAGTTAGTTATTTATTCCTGATCACCCAGCTAGTGAATGGTTTTCCAAAAGTCTTACTGCAGATTTAGATTGAAATAGCTTAAAATAATCCAGACATTAAAAGGAATTGAGAATTTTTTTAACTCTAAGTCATATAATTGACATCGACCAAGGAACTTTTAAGGTACCATTTTAAAATTGCACTAGTATTTTGGGAATGCCTTATATTATAGTCAAGATCCAAATCTAGGTGTTATCATTCTAAATACAGACTTCTTTCAAATGTTCCACGTTGACTATAAGGAGGAATTATGATATTTTGGGGCTAGAATGTTACCTTTCTATACTTGGAGGATGGTTTGCATAAAAAAAAAATTGTCTTCCTTACTGGCATGGGATTCTGTGGGAGATTGTACAATTTCACATATAGGGTGAGGGTGTTGAAAATTATAATAAAAAATAGTAACAACAACTAACATTTGTATAGTGCTTACTATGAATGGGCCATTGCGCTAAGCACTTTATAATCATTATCTCATTTGATCCACACAACAATCCTGAGAGGTAGGTACTATTATTATCCTCATTTTAATATTGAAGAAACTAAGAGATTAAACAACTTGCCCAGGGTCACATAGCTAATAAGTGTCTGAGGCTGGATTTGAACTCAGGTCTTGCGATGCTAATCACAGTGATTGATCAACTTCACCATCCAGTGTGATATTAATACTTCATCTTCCTTTCTCATTTACTTTGTTATTCTCTTTTAGTTACATGCTTCGTTAGTTGGTGTATGATGTATGATTCATGCCTTTTATCTTGGTAGATAATACACTAAAAGAGGGACTGAGTTATATCAGCATAATTTTGATTTCCCAACATCCCTTTGCTATCCCAGCTTCAGGATAGAACTTGTAAGCATGAGTGGGTCTTTCTGTTACACTATTTCTAATATAAAAAGTAGTATTCACTTGTCAATTGACCAAGATTGTATACTTGTGGGGGGGGGGGCTCGTTAATCAAACTGGGGTTTTTTTTTCAATATCAGGAATAATCTTTAATTTAGATAATCAAGATTCATTTGTATTATCTTTACTGAAAGTTTTCCATAAATTAAAAAAGAAAAAAATCATCTTTGAAAAAATACCTCATATCATATTTCTAGATCATCTTTCTGTGAATTATGTTCTGGCTTTGATAATTTGTGTAATAGAAAATTCATAAAATATGCATTCAATCTATTTTTAATAAAGTTTAATAAATGTAGCATAACTTATGAAGGAAGCAATTTACTGGGCCATTTAAAATTTTAATTCATCACCAAATATTGAAAAGATAGTAGCTGAAATTTTTAAAAGGACTGTTTTGAACATTAAAAACTGGTTTTAGCTTAATTTATTACTACTTCTGGTGTTTCTATTTTTAAAGATCAAATCAAATACACACATGCATGCAGTAGAAACACCTTTAACTTTCGCACTTGTTGGCTATTTTCACATTGTCACATTGGCAAGTGTGACAGCTAGTTAGTAAACTACCTGTATTTGAGACTCTGTTAAAGCAATAGGGGCCTTTAGGTATATGATCAAGTAAAATTCTGACAGAGGAACTGAGGCAAAAAAAAAATCCTTTTCAATTAGTGCCCAATGCAGAATTTACCCACAAGCTATCTGAAATTGACTTGTGATTAATAGTAAAATAAAAATACTTATGTAGGTAATAATAATAACAAAATAGCAATATTCATTTGCATAGCATTTTGCTCTTTTCAGAGCATATTCCTTTAAACTCTGTTCTGTCAAAGGTTCTCTTCTCCATTTCTTCAATCACCCTGAACAATTTTTCAAGAATAGACTGTCCCACAAGGCCTTGATAACATAAACAGATTCCTCTATCTCACATCTACTGTTATGATCTCATCTGAGTTATTATCGAAATGGTCATGAGATCAAGATAAACTACTTTCTGAGTCTATTAGAAGAGCGTTACTCTACCATCCAAATGATAGCCAGGAAGAAATGTAGGTTGTTTCAGATTCTAATTTACACTGTTTATCTATGGAGTTGTTTTTGGGTGGAGGAAAAACAATACATAATAATTTCTGAAAAATGCAGGTTTTTAAAATCAGAGACAGAGGCCTCAATGATGTGACTGAGTGATACTCGAGCACAAAACAGCAAGTAACAGATCCATCCACGAGCCAGTGAAGAACTGAGAAAGAAAATGTTCTGTGTAGAGTTGAATGACAGACTCACTACTGATGTCCTAGAAGCAGTACCCCAGCAGGGAATTGGAAAGGGACAGAGGGAAAGAACACACACAATAGGGTTTGACAGGGGAAGTATCATCAATATAAGGGTGAAGTTTCTGCTGCTATATTTGTCATTTGGAGAGATGAGCCCCTTGTGCCTGACTCAGCCAGAAGAAGCAGAGACCAAAAAGAGCCCCACAGCTAATTGAGCTAGCAGACTCCAGTGATATCGGGAATCAACATAGATTAAGAATCCCTTACCTAAAGATGTTAGGTGGAAAATCAACAGGCTAGAAGTAAACAAATGTCTCATCAGTATTTAGCACCAGTGTTTTAGGCAAAAGGCCAAAAAAGAAATAGATAAAAACAAAAATGACTCACATTGTAAGGAAGAAAAATGAAAAAGAGGGAGGTCAATGATATAGGCTTTACCTTTGTTTATAAACTAAGAAATATTTAAGACATTACCTTTTAGTGATCCTTAATTAATAAAGTCCTTTGTGTGAGCTAGATTACTTAGATTGTAGAGTGACTATTTTACACATTGAGACATATCATTTTTGTCAGAATCATATTGACTGTATTTTTCTTAAGATTTCTATCAGATACAACCCACTTTTTAATATTTTATTTTTCAATCATACCAGAAAGAAAAAGAGACCAAGTCCATTGTAAACAGCAGAAAACATAGAAAAGAACATGGGGCTTCCTTTGCATTTCTTTGCATTTGAATGTAGTCTGAGGAGGAAACAAATAAATAAACAAGTATTCCAAATCTTTAGTTACTGGTTCAAAACAAATCAGAAAAGCTAGACCAAGGGTACCTTTATTCCCTATTGAAATATCGTGCCATTGCTTATGAAACTCCTATGAGAGTGAAAGTTAACTTGTATTCCCCAGACCCTGAAATAATAGCCAATAAAAACAAAATGATAAAAAACTAATGTGCAAGCATTGCTAGAATTTATTTTAAAATCATTACCAGTCCAACCCTGAGCTTCAAAAGCATTGTTGTTGAAAGTAACCACCAGCCAGCATGGAGCAGAGATGGAAATCATGAAGAAGAAAAATATTCTGGTCTGTTCCTCTACTGCTCAAAATTGGGAACATAGAAAATGGGACGGAAGGGTATTTGTGTGTGTGTGTGTGTGTGTGTGTGTGTGTGTGTGTGCGTGCGCGTGTACTTATAGGTAAATACAATGCAGGCAGTTCTATTTTTGCAACATACATAATTTATTGCTTTTCTTGTTCAGCATTGTCTATTTAATATCCATGTCTTACATTTTGTTGGCCAAGTTTTTTTTTTCTTTTATGATTTCTGCAGCACGACTTCTTCTAGTTCTAGGCACTGTATCTAGAAGCCAGTGAGTAAAAGAAGGAAATGGCTCATTTATGGAGCAATAAGATAATCCTGAGGCTGATTTTCATATATACGGTCAGACAAAAAAACATTTGTTGGTTTTTAAATTGTGTTGTGCGCTTTGCCCAAGGATACAAAGAAAGGCAATAAAGAAAAGTCCTCTACTTACAAGGAGCTCAAATTCTAATAGAGTAGTTGTTTTCAGTCATTTTCAGTGATCTCCAACTCTTTATGACCCTATTTGGGCTTTTCTTGGCAAAGATATTGGAGCGGTTTGGCATTTCCTTCTCCAACTCATTTGAGAAATGAGGAAACATACAAACAGAGTTGAGTGACTTACCCAGGGTCACAGAGTTAGTAAATGTCTAAGGCCAGATTTGAACTCTGAAAGATGAGTCTTCCTGACTCTCTATCCACTGTGCCAACTTGCTGCCCCAAATGAGGAGACAACATTCAAATAATTATGTACACACAGGATAAATACATATATTCATATGTATAAATGTATATACATATATATTTATGCATAAATTTATATATACACACATATACAGACAGACACAGAGATGAATAGGGACAGTTAGATAAACATATAGTATAAATGAAAGTTAATCTCAGAAGGAAGATTGGGAAAGGCCTCTTGCAAAAGGTATGATTTGAGCTGTCTTGAAAGAAGCCACCAGAGGGTTATGGGAAGAAAGGAAAGCATTCCAAGCACTTGGGACAGCCAGTGAAAAGCAGGGAATTGACAAATGGAGTATGAAAAGCCACAAGTAGGTCAGTGTAGCTAAACAATGGAGTGTGTAGCAGGGAGTAAAGTATAGTAAGATTGGACAAGTAATGACATAAAAATATCCAGGAATCCAGGGATTGATGCTAATCATACTTATTGGCACAAAGAGTCATTTTAGTATCAGTTTATAATATGCTTAGACCACAATCCCATAGAGCAATTAAACCAACAGGGCACAAGTATTTCCAAAACTCTCATGTAATGTAAGGATGGATACAATTGGAATTTTATAGAGGATAGAGAGGGAGAGGTAAAGATTTGCACAGCAAAGAACCAACAGAAGAATGGGAAGATTTATATCAGGTAAAATAGTAATCACATTATCAAATGGTAGGGAATATTAACTGGAATTCCAACTGTATACATCTTACCTTATCCTATATAAGAGTTTTGAAATTTGTGAACAGACAAAGCAGAAACTGACCAGATAGCAGCAGGTCTAAAGTTATATGTCTCAGCTAAAGTAAATAGGCGTAATAAAGCTGAGCTAGACATTCACCTATCACTACATCACTTGCTATCTCAGGCAAAATAGTTGCAATACTAAAATTCTCTTATGACAACAGGAAGGGGTCACAATCAACATCACCAAAATAACGCAACTACTTTATCCAAAATGGACTTTGGTTAATAAGATCTTGGTTCTGAATTTCTCAGGATGGAGCAAAGATTGCAGAGTAAAGAAAGCACTCAACTGAACTCTCCCAAATTTCCCTCCAAAGAACTTTAAAATAATGCTTCAAATTGAATTCTGGAGGGGCAGAGCTAACAAAAGGTCAGAATAAGACATACGTCCAGCCCAAGATAACATAGGAGATCAGAAAGAGAGATCTGTAACATGGGGGAAGAGCTTGGTCCTGAGCCTATGTGGATGAGATACCAGGAATGAGACTGGATGGTAGTGTCAGAAGCAGCAACAAGTTGGGGAGTTGTCAAACCAGAGATGGTAAAGGACCTGGCAACTGGTCAGAAAGAGATTACACAGGTACCCCTGTTACAGCACTGAATGCTAGTCTAGACACTGTTTGTCAATTTCATTATCAATACCCATTTCTGAATCATAGAGTAAGGGCAGAGAGCAGCACTTGTGGTCAAGAAGAAGTAAAAATCCTGAGAGGTAACATCACTTCTGGCCCCAAGGGATCAGGGACCCTGAGGAACATACTCTTTCTGGTCCCACCAAAGGAGGGGTGGCAATTGCAATTTCAAAGGATCAGAGGTCATTCCTGGGTAAAGAACATAGTCCAGACCAAAGGAGCAGTGACCACACCTTTTTCTTGATCATGCCACATTAAAAGTACTGAAAACTTTTAAAGCCTACAGCTGGAAATGGTGCCCCTCGCTTTCCCACAACTGGAACAGACCCCAGCATGAACATAAAGTTCCAAATCAAGAAATAGGGTGGGGAAATGAGCAAACAACAAACAAGGAATCTGATAATAAAAATCTATGGTGATGACAGAGAAGATCAAAACACAAATACAGAAGAAGACAATGAAGTCAAAACAGCTAGAAGCAAATTCTCTAAGAAAAAAAGGGAATTGGACACAAGCCAACAAGAATTACTGGAAAAACTGAAAAAATTGACTTACAAAGTCAAAAAAATTAGGTAAAGAAAGCAAAGGAAGAAAACTTATGAAAAGACAATTCGCAGCTGGGTAAAAAAGGCACAAAAAATTACTGAAGAAAATAACACTTTAAAAAACAGAATTGGCCAAACAGAAAAACAAGGTACAAAAATTCACTGATAAAAATAACTCCTTAAAGAGAATTGGCAAAATAAAAATAAAGAGCTGCAAAAGCTCACCAAAAAAATTTCTTAAAAATTAGATTTGGGCAAATGGAACCTAATGACTCCATGACCCATAAAGAAACAAAGTCAGAAGAGGGGGAAAAAAATAGAAGAAAATGTGAAATATCTTTGGTAAAAAAAAAACCTACATGGAAAATAGGATGAAGAAAAACATTTTAAGAATTATTGGATTATCTGAAAGCCATGATAAAAGAAAGAGACTAGACATCACACTTCAGTAAATGTCCTAAAACCACAGGGTAAAATTGAAATGGAAAGAATTCACCAATCACCCCCTACTAGAGAAGTAGCAACAAGTTGGGGAGCTCTCAGGTCAGAGATGAAAACTCCCAGGACTATTATAGCTAAAATCCAGAGCTCTGAGGTCAAAGGTCAAAAAGAAAATAATTCAAGCATTCAGAAGTAACCATTCAAATACTGTGGAGCCACAGTCAGGATCACACAAGATTTAAAGGAGAAAAAGATTGGAATATGATATTTCAGAAGGCAAAAGAGCTGGGAATACTTTCAAGCATTCCTGATGAAAAGACCAGAGCTGAATTGAAAATCTGACTTTCATATACATGACTCAAAATAAGTATAAAAAAGGCAAACATGAAAGGGAAATCAAAAGGGATTCAGTTGTATTAAGCTCTTTACCTTTCTATATGGGAAGATGATACATGTATCTTCTAAGAACTGTATGTTTTTGCAGATTGAAGCGTACTTTTTTTACTTTGTTTTTATTGTTTTGCTTTATTTGTGTTTTCTTTTGCAAAATGGCTGATGTAGAAATATGTTTTGCATGACTTCACACATTTAATAAATTATGGAATTGCTTGCCTCCTCAAAGATGGAGGAAGGTCATGGAGGAGGGAGAGAATTTGAACTCAAAAGAAATTTTAAATGATTGCTAATTTTTATGTGTAATTTGCAAATAATGAAATAATATTTTTTAAAATATGATCTTGGGTTCAAATTTTGGCTTTGTCATTTAGAGGATACAAGATTTTGGGGAAGTCACTACACATTTCTGTTCCTCAGTAGCCATATTTGGGGAAAAAAAAGATGTGGATTCTGATAAATGATCTCTGAGGTCAAATGTATTAGGGAAGCCATTACAGAGAGATACCCAGACTTTAGTGATAAAAAGAAATAAGCTTTGGAGAGTTAAATAATTGGAATTCTTCTTGTGGTTTGTCTTCTGTTTGCTTCTCTCTCTGTTAGGGCATAGAAAAAAGGAAATAAGGAAGCTAAGAAGAAAATTCCTGAAGAGAAAGTCAGGAAAGATGAGGAAAATTGATGTAAATAAATTAAGCTGTGTTCAGAACCCTCCCAACTCCCCCAGAAACTGACCTCCAAACAGGGAAAGAAACATCAAAAGCAAGCCAAACAAAGCACATCAAAAACTGAATATGATTCCCATCATTTTGACTTTAACAACAAGTTCTTTGCTAGTCAGAATTAGTCACAAGCATCAGCCAAGTGATTAACTGTTGTTGGGTTGTTGTTCTTTTTTTTTTTTTGGTTGTTGTTGTTGTTTATTTGTTTGAAGTGAGAAACAATGACTTAGTGTCTTTTGCCAGGAATGTTTTCCTCCTCCATTCTACATCTTTTTATCTCTGACCTCCTTCGAGACTTAATTCAATAGTCACTTCCTACAGGAGGTTTTTCTAGCCTAGTCCTTCCCACCCCACTTCCCCAGATGGTAGTACCTTCTCCCTTAAGTTTACCCTGCATCTGCATTTTCTATTACTTGTATAAACTTAAATATGTACAATCTGTCTCTTCCTTTAGATTGTAATTTCATTAAAGGAAGCAATTGTTTTTTATCCCCAGTGCTTAACACAGTGCCTGCCACATACTAACTAATTAATAAATCCTTCTTATTTGATTGCCATCTAGTTTCAAGAAAGCATAGAAGGAAAGAAGAATTTTGGAGTGACCAACAGAGATTGTGGTATGTATATGATTCTGCTGATCCTAGGTAGCCAGTACTCTGTAGGTTATTAAAGAAAATTAATTATTCCCTGAAAGAATTTTGGAGGAAAGGACTTAAAGACAAAATAAATAATGAATAAAGAGGATGTAAAGAGGCAAAGGTGCATTCTAACATTTATTTAGAAGTTGAAGTGTAGAAGATTATGACACTGTGATATGAGGGAAGAAGGACCACTCAACAGTTGCAATTTATAAACAGACATGACTTTTTTTGGAGGGATAGGGAGTGGAGCTGGACCATCTCATTCTTTGGTTTCCCAAAGAATGATAATGCAGAAAAGGGGCCAAAAGATAAGAGGTTATTCATTACCAGAGAAGACATAACTAGTGATGGTTGGTAATTCTCTGAAAAACAGCTATTAGTAAATCAGATATAACTAATAGAGAGGACTTCTGTCTTCCTGTGGCATGTAATATAGATGTGACAGGTAGTCTCCTTAGACTTATTAAACATGATTCCCCAATTCTATTATTGATATCTAAAGTGAAAACAAATGGAATGACTACAAAGTATCTAGAAAGCATTGTTAAGATTTAGGAAATTATAGCCAGAGAGAGAGACAGAGACAGAGAAAGACAGAGACAGAGACAGAGAGAGAGAGAGAGAGAGAGAGAAAGAGAGAGAGAGAGAGAGAGAGAGACAGACAGACAGACAGAGAGAGACAGAGAGAGAGAAAGATAGAAAAAGACAGAGAAAGGGAGAGAGAGACAGAGACAGAGACAGAGACAGAGAGGGCCAACTAGGTGGTTCTTTGGATAGAGTGCTGGTCCTGGAGGCTGGAAGACCTGAGTTCAAATCCAGCCTCAGACACTCTCTAGCTGTGTGACCCTGGGCAAGTCACATAACCTGTTTTCCTTAACCCACCAGAAAAGGAAATGGAAACCATTCACGTATCTTACCAAGAAAACCCCATGATGGGTCACAAAAAGATAGACACCACCAAATGACTGGGCAACAACAAGAACAGAAAGACTACCCCAAAACATTTCTTGCATGGTTTAAGGGACACGTGAAGGTAGGTCATTCAGAAGAGAAAGACCAATTTGTGAGTAAACAGCTGTCAAGAAGATGGCACCTGAAAACAGGATTTGCATTATTGTGTTGATGTCTTCAAATATCTTGATGCTGATCTTTTAGTTAGGGATGTGGTTCAAGTATCAAGTACCATTAAAGGCATAAGTACTTGAAAGTTATGAGTTAAAAAAAATACTTTAGTTTGAAAAGGAAGCAGGAGTTAGAGCACTGACACATTTAGACCTGACACGATCTATATTCTATACCATAAAGAGAAGCAGGACCAACACAGAAATAAGATCTTGTAGCAATGGGATACTTCCACAATCCACACACTTTCTAGAACTCTCTGCCAAAGACAGAATAGCTGGTAAATTCTCAACTTGCATTGAAAAGATGGCAAGTGCAACTTGCATCTTCCATCTGATTCTGACTGGCAGAGAATTTATTTTTAAAGACAAAATGATGGGAATTTTAAGGATAAGTAACTACTTGATTTTTGAGAACATGAGAGAGAAGGGAAAGAAAGCTGGGAATAATCTATTCCAGGGATGGGGAATCTGTGGCCTTAAGAACACACATGGCCCTCTCAATCCACACGTAAGGCCCTTTGATGAATTCAGGAAGGTCACATGCAGCCTCAAGACTACAGATTCCCAACTCTTGATCTATTCTATACTCTAGATTTGGGGGAAACAGATTAACAACAGATAAATCAAAAGGATATGGAGAAATAGGATGGAAATGCTTAAAAAGGTAGAGTTAATGTTTAAAGAAGTAAACAAAAGTGTTGCAAATAAGTACAGTAAGTCAGAATTTTACCTATATTGCAATGGCTTGTTCATTTTCCACCATGTTTTATAATGTCTTCTAAGCATGGCCTGTCCTGAGTCTACAGATGGTAGTCAAATGTAGGAAGTGATCAGTTCCTACAAATAAATCCAGCTACTGATACAAGGGCATAGACATACTGAGATCAATTTCTACCCAGAAAAGTTGTATGCTAATAATTCTATTTTTTAGAGAGCAATGTTCAAGTAGCATTCTCTTATTATAAATTCAATATGGTAAAGAGTAGTTCTAATATTTTAATCACTGACCTCGAAAAAGTAGAAAAATTACATATTGTCCATACTTAATTGTATTTTCTTCATATGCTCATTGTCGAATATAAATCCTCAGGGAGTGGAAGCCAAGATGGCGGCTGGAAAGCAGGGACTTGTGTGAGCTCCCACCCAGGTCCCTCCAAACACCTATAAAAATGGCTCTGAATAAATTCTAGAACTGCAGAACCCACAAAATAGCAGTGGGAAGCAGGGCTCCAGCCCAGGACAGCCTGGATGTCAGCGGGGTAAGGTCTATCTCACCAACCTGGGAGCGGAGCAGAGCAGCATGGGCCACATGGGCCACATGGACCAACCAGAGCAGGAGCTGGGCAGAACAGGCCCTAGAGCCCTGAATCAGTGAGCTGTGGCAATTACCAGACCTCTCAACCCACAAACACCAAAGACAACAGAGAAGGTTAGTAGGAAAAGCTGCTGGGACAGAGGGAAAGGAGTTCGTGGTTCAGCCACTGCCCCAGGGGCAACAGAGGTGGTGCAGCTACAAAACTACAGCTGCAGTTGCTTCTGGCCCCAGGCCCACCTGGTGGGAGAAATTAAGTGGCAGGTCTGAGCAGGAGTGCAGAGCCAGCTTAGATCTGAGTCCACAGAGCCAGCTTAGATCTGAGTCTAGTCCAGGTTGGCAGTTCTTGGGGGAGGAGGAGCACTGGTGTGGCAGAGCTTGCTATGTAGCTCTGAAAACAACAGTGCAGCCCCTCAACCTTGGGACGAAGCACTTTATATTCTACAAGCAGTCATACCCCAATGAACACCTCAAGGGTCAAGTATTTGGCTGGGAACATGGCCAGGCAGTGAAAACACACTCAGATTCAGACTCGGACTTTGGAATCTTTCTTTAGTGACAAAGAAGACCAAAATATACAGCCAGAAGAAGTCAACAAAGTCAAAGAGCCTACATCAAAACCGTCCAAGAAAAACATGAACTGGTCTCAGGCCATGGAAGACCTCAAAAAGGATTTGGAAAAGCAAGTTAGAGAAGTAGAGGAAAAATTGGGAAGAGAAATGAGAGTGCTGCAAGAAAACCATGAAAAACAAGTCAATGACTTGCTAAAGGAGACCCAAAAAATACTGGAGAAAATAACACCTTAAAAAATAGACTAAATCAAATGGCAAAAGAGCTCCAAAAAGCCAATGAGGAGAAGAATGCCTTGAAAGGCAGAATTGGACAAATGGAAAAGGAGGTCTAAAAGACCACTGAGGAAAATACTAATTTAAAAATTAGATTGGAGCAAGTGGAAGCTAGTGACTTTATGAGAAATCAAGATATTATAAAACAGAACCAAAGGAATGAAAAAATGGAAGACAATGTGAAATATCTCATTGGAAAAACCACTGACCTGGAAAATAGATCCAGGAGAGATAATTTAAAAATTATTGGACTACCTGAAAGCCATGATCAAAAAAAAAAGCCTAGATATCATCTTTCAAGAAATTATCAAGGAGAACTGCCCTGATGTTCTAGAGCCAGAGGGTAAAGTAGAAATTGAAAGAATCAATACATTGCCTCCTCAAAAAGATCCCAAAAAGAAAACTTCTAGGAATATTGTTGCCAAATTCCAGAGCTCCAAGATCAAGAAGAAAATACTGCAAGCAGCCAGAATGAAACAATTTAAGTACTGTGGAAACATAATCAGAACAACACAAGATCTAGCAGCTTCTACATTAAGGGATCCAAGGGCTTGGAATATGATATTCCAGAGGTAAATGGTGCTAGGATTAAAACCAAGAATCACCTACCCAGCAAAACTGAGTATCCTGCTCCAAGGCAAAATATGGACTTTCCATAAAATAGAGGACTTTCAAGCTTTCTCAGTGAAAAGACCAAATACAAATACAAAATACAAAAAGACTTTCAAATACAAGAATCAAGAGATGCATGAAAAGGTAAACAAGAAAGAGAAATCATAAGGGACTTACTAAAGTTGAACTGTTTTGTTTACATTCTTCCATGGAAAGATGATGTGTATATTCCATGAGACCTTTCTCAGTATTACAGTAGCTGAAGGGAATATACATATATGGAGAGACAGAGGGCACAGGGTGAATTGAATATGAAGGGATGATATCTTAAAAAAAATAAAATTAAGGGCTGAGAGAGGAATGTATTGAGAGAGGGAGAAAGGGAGAGATAGAATGGGGTAAATTATCTCACATAAAAGTGGCAAGAAAAAGCAGTTCTGTTGGAAGGGAAAAGGGGGCAGGTGAGGGGAAATGAGTGAATCTTGCTCTCATCAGAATTGACATGAGGAGGGAATAACATACATTACCCCACAGGAAAGAAGGAGGAAAGAGATAAAAAAGGGGGGATGATGGAAGGAAGGGCAGATGGGGGAGGAGGTAATCAAAAACAAACACTTTTGAAAACGGACAGGGTCAGGGAGAAAATTGAATAAAAGGGGAAAGGATAGGAAGGAGCAGAATATAGTTAGTCTTTCACAACATGAGTATTATGTAATACATAATCATATGCATGTGGCCTATGTTGAATTGCTTGCCTTCTTAGGGAGGGTGGGTGGGGAGGGAGGAGAGGAGAGAATTTGGAACTCAAAGTTTTCAAAACAGATGTTCAAAAAAATGTTTTTGCATGCAGCTAGAAAATAAGTTATAAAGGCAATGGGGCATAGAAATCTGTCTTGCCCTACAAGGGAAAAGGGGATGGGGGGGAGTGGGGTGACAGAAGGGAGGGCTGACTGGGGAATGAGGCAACCAGAATATATGCCATCTTTGAGTGGGGGGGAAGGTAGAAATGGGGAGAAAGTTTGTGAATATCAATGCTGAAAACTAAAAATGTTATCATCTCAATAGACGCAGAAAAAGCCTTTGACAAAGTACAACACCCATTCCTATTAAAAACACTAGAAAGCATAGGAATAAGTGGAACCTTCCTCAAAATTATAAATAGCATCTACCTAAAACCATCAACAAGCATTATTTGTAATGGGGATAAACTAGATGCATTCCCAATAAGATCAGGGGTGAAAATAGGATGTCCATTATCACCCCTATTATTCAATTTGGTACTAGAACATTAGCTGTAGCAATAAGAGAAGAAAAAGAAATTGAAGGAATTAGAATAGGAAAAGAAGAAACTAAATTATCACTTTTTGCAGATGATATGATGATTTATCTAGAGAATCAAGTAAAAAACTACTTGAAATAATAAACAACTTTAGCAAAGTTGCAGGATATAAAATAAACCCACATAAATCCTCAGCATTCCTATACATTACTGACAAAGCCCAACAGCAAGAAATAGAAAGAGAAATTCCATTCAAAGTTACTGAAGGCACTATAAAATATTTGGGAGTCTATTTGCCAAGACAAACCCAGGGCCTATATGAACATAACTATGAAACACTTTTCACGCGAATAAAATCAGATCTAAATAAATGGAGAAATATCAGTTGCTCATGGGTAGGCCGAGCTAATATAATAAAAATGACAATTCTGCCTAAATTAATCTATCTATTCAGTGCCATACCAATCGAACTACCAAAAATTTTTTTTACTGAGCTGGACAAAATAATAACAAAATTCATTTGGAAAAACAAGAGGTCTAGAGTATCTAGGATATTAATGAAAAGACATGCTAGAGATGGTGGTCTAGCCACACCAGATATTAAACTGTACTACACAGCAGCAGTCATCAAAACTGCCTGGTACTGGTTAAGAAACAGGGGTGTGGATCAGTAGAATAGGATAGGTACACAAGTAGGTGAAATCAACAAGTTTAGCAATCTACTCTTTGATAAACCCAAAGAAGCCAGTTTCTGGGCTAATAATTCACTATGTCACAAAAACTGTTGGGAAAATTGGAAAATGGTAGGGCAAAAACCGGGCATAGACTAATATCTTACACCATATACCAAAATAAAGTCAAAATGGGTTCATGATTTAGGAGTAAAAGTTGATACTCTAAGTAATTTGGGAAAGCAAGGAATAGTTTACTTATCAGATTTGTGGAAAAGTAAAGAATTCATGACCCAACAAGAGATAGAGAGCATTACAAAATGCAAAATGGATAATTTTGATTATGTCAAATTGAAATGTTTTTGTACAAAAAAAGCCAATGCAACAAGAATTAGGAGGGAAGCAGAAAATTGGGAGAAAATCTTTGCAACTAGTATCTCTGATAAAGGCCTCATCTCTAAAATATACAGGGAGCTAAGCCAAATATATAGGAATACAAGCCATTCCCCAATTGAGAAATGGTCAAAGGATATGAACAGGCAGTTTTCAGAGGAAGAAATTAAAGCTATCTACAGGCATATGGAAAAATGCTCTGGATCAGCTGCTGATTAGAGAAATGCAAATCAAAACAACTCTTAGATACCACATCTCTCCTGTCAGATTGGCTAAAATAACAAATCAGGAGAATGATAAATGCTGGAAAGGATGTGGGGAAATTGGAACATTGTTGCATTGCTGGTGGAGTTGTGAGCTGATCCAGCCATTTTGGAGGGCGGTATGGAACTATGCCCAAAGGGCTATAGAAATGTTCATACCCTTTGACCCAGTAATACCACTTCTAGGGTTGTATCCCAAAGAAATCACGCAAGTGGGAAAAGGACCCATATGTCCAAGAATATTTATAGCAGCTCTCTTTGTGATAGCCAAGAATTGGAAAGCAAAGGGATGCCCATCAATTGGGGAATGGCTGAACAAGTTGTGGTATATGAAGGTGATGGAATACTATTGTGCCATAAGAAATGAGGATGATGCAGACTTCATAACAACCTGGAAAAACCTACATGACATAATGCTGAGTGAGCGGAGCAGAGCCAGGAGAACGTTGTGCACAGCCACAGATATATGGATTCCGTGAGGACCAACCCTGACATACTGCGCTTTTCTCAGCAACCTAAAGGGCAAGGACAACTCCAGGGGACTCACGATGGAGAATGCTATCTTCATTCAGAGAAAGAACTGCGAAGTTTGAATACAGACTGAGGCACACTACATGCTCGCCTTTTCTGCTTCTCTTTTGTTTTTGTTTTTGGGGTTTTTTTTGGTTTTTTTTTTTGGTTCTGTTTCTTCTTTCTCATGATTCATTCCATTGGTCAAAATTCTTCTCCACGACTTGACTAGTGCATAAATTAATTCAATGCGAAGTTATACATGACAGTTATATGAGACTTCATGCCATCTTGGGGAGGGAGGGGGGAGGGAGGGGAGAAAACCTGAAACTCAAAACTATGTAGAACTGTGTGTGGTAAACTAAAAATAAATAAAGAACTTTATAAAAAAAAAAAAGAAAACTAAAAATATTAAATAAATAAAAAATAAACTAAAAAAAAAAAAAGAATATCAGTCCTATTTAGAAAGTTGTCCAATTTTTCCAAGTCTAAAGTTGTTCAGTTCAGCCAGTCTTAAAAAAAATAACATAAGAAAATCAACAACAGGGTAAAATGTGAAATCATGATTTAGTTTTCCTAACAAAAGAAAACGATGCCTTTCATCAATGGTGGGATAGAATGATAACTTGAATTTTTAGGTTTAGGTTTGGTTTTTTTGGGGGGGAAAGCAGGGCAATCAGGGTTAAGTGACTTGCCCAAGGTCACACAACTAGTAAATGTGTCAAGTTTCTGAGGCTGGATTTGAATTCAGGTAGTCCTGACTCCAGGGCCAGTGCTCTACTCACTGCACCACCTAGCTGCCCCTTCACTTGAATTTTTAATTTGATAGAGGTAAAACAAATCTCAAATCAAGTCATCAATGACCTTGTAATGATCTCTGAAATGTATTGCTATAAGTGAAATCTATTAAGGGGAGTCAATCTAGTTCATTACCATTAGATTTGATTTATTTATTTATTTTGCTACTTAACATATATACATTATCCAAGCAACTGTCTTATATATTGATACAAGAGCTACCTTCTACAGATTGCTTTATGCATAGCTTATTACAATTGCCAAAAAGTAGAAGCTCTTCTAGGTTGATTTAGGTCCATTTCTCTTAAGAAGATAATATAATTTTTCTTTAAAAATTAATACATATATAGTTATCTCTATATCTATCCACATATATATGTTTATATGGAGATATATATATATACATATATAGATGTGGCTATATCTATATGTATAGAGAGATAGATAGGTAGATAGACAGATAGAGGTATAAGTGAAAGTATAGGTATAAGAATAGTAACACCTATGTGTGTGTGAGTAAAGTGCAATTTGGTATGAGAAAATAGGTACTTATAATATGCTAAGGATCAATTCAAAATAATCTTCCATGTATTTACACACACACAGAGTGAACTATTTTCTCTGTTAAAACTCTGTTAAAAACTAATGAAATATTAATTGTACATTACTAGAATTTAATGCCATCCTCTTCCAGAAGGAATTTTTAAAGTCTCTATCCTGAAGAAATTAAGAACTCTTATTTCTTTTCTTTCTAGAACTCTGAAATCATCATGTACTGTATTAAATTTTAATTGAATAAAGTATTTCTTTTTCTGGTCATGTAGAATGGCATCGACTTTTTGGCTGAGATATTTTCATCAGTTCCTCAGAAGCAATCTCTTAAAGACAATGACGACATTTCATGTAAGTTTTCTGCAAATTGAGCTGTTTAAGCTCACACCAGAATCAAATGTAGAGTAAAATAAAGCTGAAACAAACAAACCCATTAAATTAGCTAATTAAAACTATGTTTTAAAGAACTGAAGTATTAGCATTAAAGTGATCCAAGGAATGTTTATAATTGTTTTTAAATGTCATGGCTTTTAAGCTTTTTGGGACTCCTGCTTCAGTCTCCTGCTTCTTTACCGTTCCTTACAGCTAACTTTCCATCTTCTGTCATTATGCCTTTGAACTGGCTATCTGAAGCAATAATCCGCTAGCAGCTGCTGTAGGGGTGTAAGACCTGCCAACAACCAGCACACAGAAAGCTGCCAACACATGTTCTTTGATCTACTTTACTAAGGAAAGTAACTTTAAGGGGTTAACAATCTCAGTTTAATCAAACATGCAAATATCATTCACAGTTCAGGGGAAAAGATCAGCCCCCTGAACTTCAAGGCAAATACAAACAGAAACTGCAAACATCAACAGATAGACCTTGTCTGATTTAAATCACAATTCATAGTTACCAGAGAAACACCAACACCTGGATTGCAAAGCTGGGGGGGGGGGCAGTTTGCAGCTTGCCCAGAGTCTCAACTCTCCTTCCATGAGTGTGCCCCAAAAGTCAAAGGCCAAGCTCTCCTCAATTATATGCTCTTCAGAGCCCTGAGGGCTCTGATCTCACTCAGGCTGGGTGTGAAAAAGTTCCCCATCCCCAGTATCACATCATATACAAATCAATGACTCCCAATTGTCTCAATGCTGAGAAATACTTCAAGACCCCACCTTATCTGCCCCATTCAAACAAAGGCCATAATTATTAAAGGCATTTAAGAGAAGAACAGCAAAAAGTCCCACCTCAATTACTATTACACTATCCTAGATACTTGTGATGTATTTCCTCCTTACTATTCAAGAATCCTTAATTTCCTTCAAAACTCATCTTAACTGACATCACAATAAAAAAAAAAACTTTCCCAGATTCCCTTAGTTACAATTTCCTCCCCACTTAAAATTAGCTTGCTTCAGAAATATTGTGCTACTTATGTAGCACATCCCTTCCACTCACTCTTCCATCAGACTGTTGTGTTGTCAGAAGGCAATGCCTACCAGTTCTGCTAGGGTTCTAAGGGTTAACCATGAGGGTTTGAGATGTTCCTGCTATGATACTTGAATCTCCACCAACGTGTTCCCCATTACTAATTAAGCACTCAAGTTCAATTAATCTTTACAAAAGGGAACTTCTGATGAAAATATAGCAAGGAGAGTTGATATAAAATTGCACCCAAACTGGGGTTCACTTTACCCTCATATAGATACAAAACTCCAGGAAGAATAGATTCAAACTTTCAAAGGCAGTGAGTCATGACTACATCCCCATGCAACCTAGGGGAGATTTTTGACTCCTTGACCAGTAGGTCCTTTCCCCCTTTGGATGACTTCCATGAAATACTTTTAGGTGTAGTGCTCCTTTTTTGCTGATGGTTGGTATTTTTTAGTCGGTATTTGCTAATAGTTGGTATTCTCTAGGCATGAAGGGTCATCCTTCATTCTCCTCAAGTAACTATCTTCTCAAAACTCTCTGTAGGCACCTCATCTCTTATCAGTTGTCACTATCACTCTTCTGTCTGGTCACTGTTATGATCTCCAGCTGACTCTACTACTAGCTCTAGTTGCTGGTGTCACCTCTGATAGATATCTTGAATTCACTGTCAGATAGGCACTCTTCTCTCAGATAATCAATTGAGATTAGAAAAGAGAAAATGGAAAATACAGGCATATATCCTAAAAGACACACAGTGACAGAGTGGGAGAGAGCGCAGGAGCTCTTTCCCCCACTCAGAAGTTTATAACAGTTCTTACCTCACTCACTGCCAAGAAAAGTGTAAAAAAAAAACCCAACAGTTCATTGGGCAGCTTGTCTTATATGTAAACTTCATTACAACTCAGTGCTTTCTGATTCCTCAGTTCTTCCCACACTGCAGCAAGTTAGAAGACTTTTCATTACCATAAAATACTATCTCAGTCAAATATAGATGGAAAGAACCTTCCATAATTCAATGTATCAGATTAAGACTAGACAGAGAATATCTGCATATGAGCTGTATATCCCTTCACAAGGGTATATCTGAGCAGGATCTAAGGAACAGGCATTCAGTTGTCCTTTACCTTTAGCACACTTTGGTCTCCCATTAAAACTATGCTGTCACCTGCAGTGTGGCTGAGGTATATTTTAGAATCATTGTCTGAATATTCTGTCCAGAAGAATTTTTTGGTTTCCCAGAGATAGTGAAGTTATCCTTTTGCAATAACTTTACCAGTGCCAAAGACTAAAAGATTTTAGAAAAGCCTGTATTGCATAGATATTTCATTTCTCCAAACTGTCAAGTGGGAATAATGTCACACCCATACCTCTTCCCACAACAACTGATAAATTAATCAAATAACATGTTAAAAAGCTTATCAGAGATAATGGAGCCACATAAGATATGAGACACAACTTCTGTCTGACAAGTACATGGCACAATGGATAGAGAGCTGGACCTGGATTCAAATGTGAGTTAAAATCCAGCTTCAGATACCTCAGCAAGTAACTTCACTGCTCTTTGCCTCAATTTTCTCAACTGTAAAATGGAGATATTAAAAATACAATCTTCCCAGGGTTGATGTGAGGATCATGTATTAGGCACTTAATAAATGCTTCTCTCTTAATAGATAGCAACTTGTTCCAGAGTAGTATGGTATAAGAATGATGAGCCAATGGATGTGAGATTTGGTGAATCAACTTCCCAAATGGGAAGTTAGGTGACCCTAAAGCAATTCATCTGGTTGGCTGGGTACAGAATCCAGAGGCAAAGATACATGACCTTCTGTGAGAACTAGTAGTAATTACATCTGGTCTCTATGGTAGTATTGTATTTGAATATACTGCTTCAACTTATTAAACTTGAGTTCCTTAAGGGGCAGGATTATTTTATTTTTTGCCTTTACAAATAGCCTACCATATAACCGGGTATACAGTGGGTACTTAATAAATGTTTGATGATTAATTAATTTGGACTGTAGTAAAAAAAAAATAACTCAACCACAAGCAGTATAGGCTAGCCTTCACAGTAAATGGTAGAAGTTTCTGTGAGGCACAATTAGTCTGGTGTATATAATAGTAACAGACACGATTTTCATAAGGTATCTTCTAGGAGATATTTCAGTAATTCATGAACAAATCAATCTATCAACAAAGTAAGAAGGGAGTAGTGATCATTGGTGATAAACTTTATTTCAGTGGCTTCTGTGAATATTTTAGCTAGACTTTAAGTTGCTTTGCTGAGGCTGAGTAGGGTGGATTTCATACAGCTTGTTATTCTTCATATTCCACAACATAAAATGTAAATATATTGGAAAAAACCTTACTATTTCCTCCTGGGGCACAGAGGAAAGGCCAATCTGAAATGATGAAGTCTGAATATTTTAAAAGACATTCAGTTGTGTTACTGTCAATTACACGAACTAACATGACCTAGGTTAATGAAGTGTTTCCAAGTATGTAGTATTCATTCATTCTAGAGTTGTACTATTTTTGTGTAATTGCCATGTAGATGAGTGATTAAGCTTATTTTTCTGGGATTCAAAGGACAGAGATAGGATCCGGAAAGGGGAATTACAATGAAGGAAATTTCAACCCAATAACAGAAAAAACAAAACAAAACAAAACAAAGTTTCCTAATAATTTAAACCACCAAAAGGTAGAATGGAGTAGCTCAGGACTCAGCAAATTCCTTATCCCTAGAGATCATTAAATAGAAGCTAGAAAATCAGTTGCTGGGGATATTGCTTAGGGGATTTATAATTCAGGAAACAGTTCGGTTAGATTATTTTTAAGATTCCTCCCAACTCTGACACCCTATTGATTCCACAAAATGCTAAAGTATTTGAAAAGGTTCTTTATTTTTAAAAAACTCTGTAAGTGAATTTGCTTTGCACTATGGTGGCAGAGGCAAGGGAGAATAATACAGATCTTATAAGAAAAAAAAAACATAGCAAAATAAAATCATTTTTCTTTGTCCTGTCATTAAGATGGAGAAATTTCAGTCCATAAATGTATCCCACATTCTATAGAATTTTTTCTTTTTTTATTGTTAGATAAGGAAAACAAAACCTAATGCACTTATTTGTTATCCCTTTCTATTTTTTATCCTGTCTAGGTATTGTTGTCTCCTGTGTTTGCTCTTCAAAGATGATACACATTTCTAGAGTTCTCAACAGGAATATTTGGAAGTCATTGATTCTATGAAAGATCCATTACTCATCCTCTTTTAGGACTATGTTCAGTTTTACAAAAAAAGTTATTTCTGGTATAGGCCTTTTTCTGTGGCCTTTTGTTATATTGTTTGGCACTATTTTCTTCCCTGTCTCATTTATACTGAGACACTCTGTGATTATGCAGTTTTTTTGACACAGGAGCTGTTTCTTCCTGGGGAGTTATTTTATTTTTTCATTGATCGTAACTTGGGTTTGGCATCATCTTTCTGGTTGTATTGAATTCAGTGGTTTGTTTACTTGTTTGTTTAAAGTGGTAACCTGAGGATTGTTTCTATTTTTTTTTTTTAATTTTCTCTCTAGTTCCAATAGTTTTGGGTCAGTTTTCTCCTATGATCTCTTGGAATTACGTGTGTGTGTGTGTGTGTGTGTGTGTGTGTGTGTGTGTGTGTGTACCTATATATCTACACATACACACACACAGATATTTTCCCTTTGCTTTCTTTTATCATATGATTCAGTGAGTGCAATGATTCTTAAATTAATATATCCACTTCTTTTCCATGTCAGTTGTTTTCAGAAATAGATAATCTCAATTTTTCTATGCTTTGATTTTGCTCTAATACATTTTGATATATGGGTGTTTTTAGTTCTGTTTCTACCCATTCTATTTTTTAATGTGCTCACTATTTTGGTAAAGTTTTCTTGTTGTTCAGTTGTGCTTGATTCTTTGTGACCCCTTCTTCAGTGGATTAAGCCAAGCGGAAGTTAAGTGATTTTCAGGGTCACACAGCTAGTAAGTATCTGAGGGTGGATTTGAACTCAGGTCTTTTTCACTCCAGGCCCAATGCAGTATTCAGTGAGTCACCTGCCTGCCTCCACATTCGCTTGTTCCGCTCTAAATTGTTTATTTTCCTTAATGTCTTTTTTCCCCAAAGAGTTTTAATTTGTCTCCTTATCTTTTTCTTAAATTTAGCATGATTTCCAAACATTCTATGAATCCTTTGAGCCAACCAAGTCTTTTTTCTGTTATTTTAATTATAACCATATTTATATTATTCAAAACTCTTGGAGTTTTAACCTAGAGTTTTCTTATTCATGGCGGTCTTCAGTTTTAGTGAAGATTTCCTTGTATTTTATTGTTTTTTCATTCTTTCCATTCAGGATAACTGGTCAAGCCTTCCACTTTCCTCTTTCTTCTTTTAACTTCTACTTCTAGTTCAACCATTGTGATGCTCATCTTTCAGGACCAGGCTGCAATAAACCCAGGAGATCTCCCACTCCTAATTCAGACAAGGCAGCAAATGAACCTGGCTTAGGTGATAGGCTCTTCCCCCTTTGCACATTCCCAGATGGTGCAAGAAACTATTAAGTCATAGTGGTTTTTCAGAAACATAGTCATGACATGAGCAGTTTGGGGGCAATAACCATTACCTCCATTGATATTTGCTGCCCTTGCCCATTAGTTTGGCCTCAAAGCTGTTGTCAATATTAGACAGAAAATAGGGCAACCTGCCTTCCTCCTTGTCACTGGCTAATGAAGGCCAATAATGATCTTAGTTATGAAGATCCTTTTTGGTTTCTTTGCTGTTATTATTTTCCAGGAAGGTCATAGTGTAACACATTTAGGTATAAAGTTTGACATTTTACCCAAATTGAATTTAGATTTATCTCTAGCTAAATACTGACCTTTTTATTTTTTTTTTAAGACAAAAATCAAGTTAACATAAATGTTGGGGGAAAAGAAAGAGTAGAGCATATTTCATTGTCTATTAGTAGACAGGTTCCAGGAGGGTGAGTTGGGGGGAAACCAGACATTTTTTTTGGAACTTCTCTCAGTCCTGAGAATGGTGGGTATAACCAGTAGCTTTACTGCTTGTTGTATTGAGATGTATGTAGGGGCCAAAAGGCTTCTTTGATGTCTCTCTTCTCCTCTGTAGTTCTGCCACACTTTTTTCTTTTTTCTCTTGTCTGTTGACATGCTGAAACCTATTCTTTCTGGTTAAGCTCTTGAGGTTCCCCTTCATCCTGTTCCTCAAAGATTTTGGGTATATTTGTAATATGAGCTTGGCAGTAACTCAATTCTGCCTTCAGACTCACAGATTGCTATAGTCTCGATTCACTTTCAAGCCTGATAGGGGACGTACACAATCCTAGATTCTACTCAGTTCTCAAAGCCCTATTAAAACGCAATTGTGTGGGATCACAAAATTAGAGTTGGAAGTGATCTCAGAGGTCATTTAGGTTATTTGGTGGAGAGAACACTGGGCCTGAAGCCCAATTCAATTTCTATAGCTGTGTGATCCTGAAATGCTGTCTGCCTCAGTTTCCCCATCTGTAAAATGAGGATAATAATAGTACCTACCTCCTAAAACTGTTATGGGGATAAATTGGGATGACTCTTTGTAGAAATGCACATATCGGATTTCTTATATACATATATAGGATCTTTTTTCTTTGCAGTATATGAGAGTTAGAAACAATAGTCCATCATAGAATGTAGAATTTTACATTTGGAAAAAAAATTAGAGATCATAATAGCACTTAAATTCAGGAATGCTGAAAAGTTATAAAGAGTTGTCAAATAGTTAATTTTGAATATTTATATTCTTAAAACAAGATCTTCTCTGAACAAATTATTTTTTTATTATTTTTCCCATTACAGATTATTTGTCTTTCTGAAAGCTGAGTAACTAATTATTAATGACCTATTTTCCTATAAAATATCTATAGCAATATTGTATTTATAATTTGTTTCTTCATTTGTGTTTGAATCATTGCTTCTCAAGACTACTCATTTCTCATAAATTAAAAAAAAATCATAACATCCTTGGTATACATACTTGTGTATATAGACACATATATTTACATCTATATTATTATATATCATTTTCTATCTCTCAAACTATCTAAAAATCCAGTGTAGCATCCTGGATAGAAAGATAGTCTCTGAGCAAGGATGAGCTGAATTTAAATCTCATCCTTGAAATATCCTGGCTTTGTGATCCTGAACACATTGTTTAACCTCTCAGTGCTCTGGGCAAACTCTCTAAGACGATAAATTCTTGGAATTTACCAATCTGCATTGCTAGAGGGAGGTCTTCATTAGAGATTTTCATGCCAAAGAAATAATAGTTCTAGTGTCTCTATCTCTTTGTCTCTGTTTCTGTCTATACCAAAAATAACTTTTTTTTTTCTGTGTAGCTGAAGCTGCTACTAAGAGAGGGGTAAGAAAATGAACAAAGGACTGAGTTTCATAGTGCTGATCACTTTCTCCTATTCCCAGGTCTTTTTAAAATGCATAAGTTTAAAAATGATTTTTAAAAAACCTAAAACAAAAACATTTCCACATATGCATTGACCTGTGAGGTTTTCCATCTGACAAAAGCAAACCACAACTGTAAATTATGTTCTCATGTCAGTGAAAGTCCTAATTTTTATACATACTTACACACATATACACTCTTTAACATAATAGAATTAGGGGATTGTAGGTGGGGTTTGTTTTTCTTAATAGTAATAGACAGGTAGCTATAAGTCAATTAATGTCGTGCTCCAGGGGATGTTTGCCTTAAAACAGTGATATTAGAAATATTTTCATTAGGAAAAGACCCACAGGATTATAATATTTCAGATGGGAAATCTTAACATTACAATTCAAAGTTACCATAGAGGTCATATAGTACAACTCTTTCATTTTACAGATGGGAAAAACCATACAAAATGGAAATAACTGGAAGAAAAACCTGTGGGTATTGATCCTGTATCCCTCAGAAGGCAACTAGGTGGCATAGTGGATAGACTGCCATGCCTGGAGTCAGGAAGACACCTCTTCCTGAGTTAAAATTTGACCTCAGACATTTACTGGCTGTGTAGAACTGAGCAAATCACTTGACTTTATTTGCCTCAGTTTCTTCATCTGTAAAATCAGCTGGAGAAGGAAATGGTAAACCAATCCAGTATCTCTGCCAAGAAAAACCACCAGTGGGGTCACAAAGAGTCAGATATGAATGAAAATGCCTTAACAGCAACAGTCCTTCAGAAGAATACATACCACAATGTGCCTGAAAGGTGGTCATTTAGCCTTTTCTCAAAGACCCGCAATAGGGAAGAAGCCAATCCACCCACCCCTAAGAAATCCTTTTCCGTTTTGGACAGCTCTGTTAAGAAGTTTTTCACTGGCATCAATAATACATGTGCCCAGTTGCAACATCCACCCACCGGTACTGGTTCTACCCTCTGAGGTCAAGCAAACAATTCTAATTCCTCATCTGCTTGACGGCCATTAAAATACTTGAAGATAACTATCATCTCTCCTCTGAGTCTCCTCCAGTTGACAGATCTAGGAAATTAGTTAGGGGAAATTAAACGTTACCTAATATTTGAATTACATGATATCAACAGAAAATGTCATCTGAAAAATATATCATGTGTTAAGTATAGAGTCCTGTAGGGAATTACTTCTACATTCATCTATTGCCTAAATATAATGGAATTGCATTTTTGAAAATTAAAATAGCATTTATTTTCCTAAATCAAACTCAAGGATACTAAGGATGAAGTGTCTGTGTAAATAGTTTGTTATATTATAGAAAAGGAAGAGGAAGTACACCTGGAAGCCAATTAGTAAACATTCCTGACAAACATGAATTACCACAGACTCACTTTGTAACTATTGTAATGAATCTTCACTGAACCCCTTGAACCTGAGCTTCTACAGAATGCCTAGAGGGGTTCTTCTTTCTCCTGTTTACTTGTCACTTTGTAATTCTGACTAGCAGGGGGGAAATTCAGGACTATTCACTCCCAGGGGCTTTCTGTGCTTGTGAACCATGAGGTGGTTGTTTCAGTTTGTCAAGATTTGCACTTGCTGCATTTTCCTGAGATTTTTGTTTATTTGAATCACTAAACTCAAAGGGAAAGTCAGCATAACCTGCCAAGTTTTCACCTAGCTTTGAGCTGAAGTAGAGAAAGTCAGAAAGTTTCAATTGTAAAATTGAAAAATGCCCCAAGGGTAATGAAACCACAAACTATATGATGAGTTACTTGCTTTATTATTTAAAAAAAGTTTTGACAACTCTTCTGAGTTTTACTGTATATGGAATATAAATTCTCTCCAAACATGAAATGACCCAAACTGATTCTATTCCTCTTAAGATCTCCACAAACATGCAAAATAGGATGTTACAGTGTCCCACTGTTGTATTAATCTGGTTGATACTACTAAACAAAGCTCTTCCTAAAATATCCCCCAATATTATATAGAAATAAGTATAATTAGTACCAAATAAACCTACCTATTTGTTACAATTTACCAAGTAGAATAACCTTTCCCATAATCCTGGAGCTTTTTAACTCTTAGGGAAATGATTCAACAACAACGAAAAGAATGAAAATTAGAGCAAAAAAAATAAATTATGTGACTACCATGGACAAAGCACTGTACTTGATGCTTGGAATACGGAGAAAAAAAACTAAATTATCCTTTGTCCTCAGAATATTCTATAGTGGAAGAGTTTCTTTTCTTTTTTTTTCCTCTTTTTTTAAAAATTTATTTATTTAACATGTTTAGTTTTCAACATTGATTTTCACAAGAGTTTGAATTACAACTTTTCTCCCCATTTCTACCTTCCCTCCACTCCAAGATGACATGTATTCTGGTTGCCCTGTTCCCTATTCAGCCCTCCCTTCTGTCACTCACCTCCCATCCCCTTTTCCCTTGCTTTCTTGTAGGGCAAGATAAATTTCTATGCCCCATTGCCTATGTATCTTATTTTCTAGTTGCATGCAAAAACTTTTTTTTTGTTTTTGAGCATCTGTTTTTAAAACTTTGAGTTCCAAATTCTCTCCCCTCTTCCCTTCCCACCCACCCTCCCTAAGAAGTCAAGCAATTCAACATAGGCCACATGTGTATCATTATGCATAACCCTTTCACAATACTCATGTTGTGAAAGACTAACTATATTTTGCTGCTTCCCAACCCGTCCCCCTTTATTGAATTTTCTCCCTTGACCCTGTCCCTTTTCCAAAGTGTTTGTTTTGGATTAACTCCACCCCCATCTGCCCTCCCCTCCATCATCCTCCCCTTTTATTTTATCTTCTTCCCTCTTCTTTCCTGTGGGTTAAGATACCCAATTGAGTGTGTATGGTATTCCCTCCTCAGGCCAAATTTGATGAGAGCAAGATTCACTCATTCCCCCCACACCTGCCCTCTCCCCTCCCCCCACAGAACTGCTTCCTCTTGCCACCTTTATGTGAGATAATCCACCCCATTCTATCTCTCCCTATCTCCCTCTCTCACTATATTCCTCTCTCATCCCTTAATTTGATTTTATTTCTTTTACATATCTTCCCTTCATCTTCAACTCACCCCATGTCCGTGCTCTCACTCTCCCTCCCTCTCTCTCTCTCTCTCTCTCTCTCTCTCTCTCTCTCTCTCTATATATATATATATATATATATATATATACACATACATGTATACATACATGCACATTCACATATATATATGTATATATATATATACACATAAACATATATATATGCATACTCCTTTCAGCTACTATGATACTGAGGTCTCATAAATCATACACATCATCTTTCTATGTAGGAATGTAAACAAAACAGTTCAACTTTAGTAAGTCCCTTATGATTTCTCTTTCTTGTTTAGCTCTTCATGCTTCTCTTGATTCTTGTGTTTGAAAGTCAAATTTTCTATTCAGCTCAGGTCTTTTCACTTAGAAAGCTTGAAAGTCCTCTATTTTATTGAAAATCCATATTTTGCCTTGGAGCATGATACTCAGTTTTGCTGGGTAGGTGATTCTAGGTTTTAATCCTAGCTCCATTGACCTCCGGAATATCGTATTCCAAGCCCTTTGATCTCTTAATGTAGAAGCTGCCAGATCTTGGATTATTTTGATTGGGTTTCCACAATACTCAAATTGTTTCTTTCTGGCTGCTTGCTATATTTTCTCCTTGATCCGGGAGCTCTGGAATTTGGCGACAATATTCCTAGGAGATTTCTTTTTGGGATCTTTTTGAGGAGGCAATGTATGGATTCTTTCAATTTCTATTTTGCCCTGTGGCTCTAGAATATCAGGGCAGTTCTCCTTGATAATGTCTTGAACGATGGTATCTAGGCTCTTTTTTTGATCATGGCTTTCAGGTAGTCCAATAATTTTTAAATTATCTCTCCTGGATCTATTTTCCAGGTCAGTGGTTTTTCCAATGAGATATTCCACATTGTCTTCCACTTTTTCATTCCTTTGGTTCTGTTTTATAATATCTTGATTTCTCATCAAGTCACTAGCTTCCACTTGCTCCAATCTCATTTTTAAAGTAGTATTTTCTTCAGTGTTCCGTTGGACCTCCTTTTCCATTTGGCTGATTCTGCCTTTCAAGGCATTCTTCTCCTCATTGGCTTTTTGGAGCTCTTTTGCCATTTGAGTTAGTCTATTTTTTAAGATGTTGTTTTCTTCAGTGTATTTTTCAGTATTTTTTTTTGGGTCTCCTTTAGCAAGTCATTGACTTATTTTTCATGGTTTTCTCACATCCTTCTCATTTCTCTTCCCAATTTTTCCTCTACTTCTCTAACTTGCTTTTCCAAATCCTTTTTGAGCTCTTCCATGGCCTGGGACCACTTCATGTTTTTCTTGGAGGCTTTTGGTGTAGGCTTTTGCACTTTGTTGACTTCTTCCGGCTGTATGTTTTGGTCTTCTTTGTCACCAAAGAAAGAATCCAAAGTCTGAGACTGAATCTGGGTGTGTTTTCGCTGCCTGGCCATATTCCCAACCAACTAACTTGACCCTTGAGTTTTTCAGCGGGGTATGACTGCTTGTAGACTAAAGAGTTCTATGTTCCACATTTGGGGGGGGGATGTGCCAGCTCTGCCACACCAGCACTCCTCATTCCCCAAGAAGCCCCAGTCCGAACTGGGCTTAGATCTTCAGCAGGCTATGCACTCGTGCTCTGATCCGCAGCTTAATTCCTCCCACCAGGTGGGCCTGGGGCCGGAAGCAATAGCAGCTGTAGCTGCCTGTAGCCAGAATGGACTTTGTTTTCTTTGAATGACTCAGCTTGCCTCGTTGAGCTTCCCTGGACGCTGGGGCTTGCTCTTCCGGAACAGGACCAGAGCTTCCTGTGTGATGAGTCGTGGCGCTGGCTGAGGGGAGGTGTGTTAACGTGGTCTACGCTGGGGGAGGGGCCAAGTCAAGAACCAATCGGCCCTGGTCGTTCAGGCGGCGCTTGCTGATGTCAAAAACCCTATAAGAGGGGAGAGGACAGCTTGAAGATCCTCCTTTCCTTTTCCGGTTGGAGCCAGAGACACCTACAGCCGAAGCTGAGCTGCCGGTAGCAGAGCTGACTAGAGGGTAGTGGGTAATCTTCTTACCGTAGAGGGGAAGCATGTATACGATTTTGCCTTATACCATCTCGCTTCTCTGTGGCCTTTTGGTTACCCTTATAAGGCGGACTTATTGGGCCTGGAAGCTTTTGATGAAAATATCAAAATGGGGACGCTGGTTTGTGGGCTTGTTATTGTGGAGTGTAAATACATGCTTTAGTTCTCCTGCCTTCTGCCTAGAGAATTCCTTATATCTTGCGGTTACGGACCTTTTAGGCACATATGAGATTCTCTTTGAAATCATAAATTCTGCCTTCCTAATATACTGCCCCACCTCCGCTGCCCCGGGGGTGATGGCCAAACAGCAAACTCCTTCCAATCCCGCAGCTTTTCCCACTAACCTTCTCCTCTGTCTTTGGTGTTTATGGGTTGAGAAGTCTGGTAACTGCCGTAGCTCACTGATTCAGGGCCCTAGGGCCCGCTCCGCCCGGCTCCTGGTCTGGTTGGTCCGAGCCGCTCATGCTGGGCTCTGCTCTGGTCCGCTCCCAGCTCCCAGCTCCCAGCTCTGTGTGGGATAGACCTCACCCAGGGACCATCCAGGCTGTTCTGGGCTGAAGCCCTGCTTCCGTCTGCTGTTTTGTGGGTTCTGCAGTTCTAGAATTGTTTCAGAGCCATTTTTTATAGGTTTTTGGAGGGACTCGGCTGGGAGCTCACTCTAGTCCCTGCTTTCCTGCCGCCACCTTGGCTCTACCCAGGGAAGCCGGAAGGGTTTCTTAACTAAGGGTTTGTGAACTTAAAAAAATATCACTTTACAATATGATACAAAAGATTCTTAATATGCACTAAGACAAGGGTAACAGCCTATATGTACGTGTGTGTATGTATATATATATATGCACACATACATATATGTGTTTGTATTCCTTTATCATACTATGTATTTTATTTTACACATTTAAAAATATCATTCTGTAAGGGGGTCCATAGACTTTCCCACACTGCCAAAGGGAAGTATGACACAAATTTTTTTTTTTAAATCCCAATATTCTTTATCTCAGGTCACATGACCAATAAAATGGAAGACTAGACATTTTCTCCAGTTCTCCCATGTATCTCAGAGTTGCCCCAGGAGTTCAAATCATTCTTTTCCTGAGGCAAGATAAGTGGTCTCTCTAAGCATGAAGTCCGTGAAGTTTATAGTCCTATTAAGGTCCACACCTCTCATTATGAAATCTCTCTCTTCCCCCATAGGAACATTCACCAATAATTTTCCCTCACACCAGTCAGTCTGTCAGTCAGTCAAGTAGTCCTTTAGCTTATATTAAGCACCCGCAACGCACAAAGGAATAAAGTAAGATCTGGATAAAAAAGAGAGGCAAAAGACAGTCTCTGCTTTTAAAGAGCTCACATTCAAATTCTGGGGTAGGAGAATGGGGGGGAAATGTACTTCAAAAAGCTAGGCAAATAGAGAGGGTTCCAAAATTTTAGTGGTATTTTATGTTATGTGAGTATATGTATGTCTCTGTGTGTATGTACACATATGCATATGTAAGCTTTAGTAGCTATGTATAAGGGTGTATCTATGGTTGTATATGTGTATATGCATGTGTAGATATATATGTGTGTATGTATGTGGATGCATATTTATAGGTACATGCACAGGTATATGTGTATGTATTCAAATATTTAGATATATATGCAAAAGCCATTCCCTAATGAATTATTAATCAAAAGATATGAACAAAGTTCTCAAACAAGTGCAAACTATTAAAACTGCATGAAAGAATGCTCCAAATCTCTAATAACAAGAGAATGAAAATCAAAACAACCCTAAGGTTTTACTTCCCGCTCTTCAAATTGATAAACATGACAAAAATGGGAACAGTTAATGTTGAAGGGGTGGTAAGAAGATAAAAACACTGATGTATTGTTGGTGGAGCTACATATCATTGCATGCATCTTGAAAATTACTTTGGAAATAAAGTGACTAAAATATCTATATACTTTGATCCAGAAATTTCATTACAAGTTTTATATCCCAAGGAAGCCATTGATAAGAAAATTACTATATATGCCAATATATTTACAGAAGCACTTTCAGTGAAAATAAAAAATTAAAAAAACAGAACTAGAAACATTAGAAGCTCATTGATTGGAGAATGGCTAAACATATTTTATCTATAAATGCAATGGAATATTACTGTGCTGTAAGAAATGATGAATATGATGATTACAGAGAGGCATAGAAAGATTCGTATGAACTGATGTCAATCACTTAGTTAATGAGTATTAATTAAGTGCCTACTATGTGCCAGGCACCATGTTAAGTTCTGGGGATAAAAAGAGCTCCTGTACTACCTCAGATAAAACATGGACATAATAATTACCAGAAACAACAGCAACAAAAAGATTGTTTTTGTTTGTTGTGGGAGAGGGAGAATCGGAACTTGGCATGTATTTTAGCATATATACAACTGCCATTATAGAAGTTTCTTCCACACTGATCTGCAATTAGAAACTCTGAGTATTTATTTAGGCACTGAGAAATTAAGCAACTTACACATGAATTTAGAGTAAGAACTGAGTTTAACCCCAGCTTTGGCACTTACTCTCTATGTGACATATGATGAATCAACTCATCTTTAAGCCACATTTTCTTTGTATATAAAATCAGATGAGTGAAGGAAGTCACTTTTAATGTTCCCTCCTTCTCTAAATCTATGATCTTATGTTAAATGGTTATGTGTACACATTCCACCAATATAAATCAAAATTTCCCTATATGTTAATAGAAAGATTGATTTTTACATTGGTGAATTAAAAGAAAAATCACTACTTAATGGCCCCCACCATTATGGTGTTGAGCCTTGTTGAATTTAGCTAGGCTGCTCCCTAAATAGTACACATAAATCTGATAGACATAAATATAACTATGAGTCATTGGATTTTTGGCTTTCTAAATGTCTCAGCTCCTCTAATGGTATGTTACCTTTTATATATCAATCAACCAACACATATTTATTAAGTGCCTTCACTGTATTGGGTGGGCACTGTCCCAAATACTGAAGAGAAAAAGAGAAAAGACAGTCTCTTCTCTAGGAACTCACAGTACAATGGGGGAGACAATATACAATAACTATGTCTCAAATACACACACACACACACATACACATACATACAGACAGGATAGACTGGTTATAATCAACAGGGTAGGTACTATCATTAAGGGAGATCTGGAAAGACATTTCAAGAGCATTACACTAAGGAATCCTTATAATGACCTGATTCCTTCTACTTTTCCCTTTTTTCCAAGTCTAATTTTTCCCTTAACATTTTTACCCAATGAGCAGATTTCTTCATCCATTTCCAGTCATGTCTTGAGAAATTCTAACCTTGTATTAGCCCCACCATTAGTCTTCTCTGCTCTTGCTTGTATGTTGATGAACATTACAGGGTAAAGGTTTACAAACAGAACTACAGGTTCTACTACAAAGATATGTTTTCTACTTTCAGTTGGGACTACGTGAACTCTTAAATCTATTTTTTATTCATTATAAACTAATTTTCATATCTCACATCTGTGAATTTGCACAACTTGTTCCTTATGCATGGAATGTTCTTTCTCACCTCCTCTTGGTAGAATTCCTAGATCCATTCAAAGTGTATCTCAAAGGTTGCCTCCTACTTGAAACCTTTCTGGATCTCCCTAAATGTTATTAACATACACAAGAGTACTTTTCATGGTCCTCCTAAGTTTGTATTGTATTTATTTTTCATATTTGCATTATACAAACACTTTTTTTTCTGTCCTAGTAAATGTAAGGTTTTTTTCTTTTTAATGGAACTTTATTTTTCCTCCTTTGAACATACGGCATCTTGCATATACATGGTTAATAAATGCTTGCTGAATTTATTTGGATTGAAATCAATAAGCTTTTGACTTTGGCTTCCATTACATTAATATCTCTTTGTTCTCCTCCTACTTATCTGACTTCTTCTTCTCGCAGTAGGTTCTATTGATCATTAATCATCAGGGGTCCCTCAGAGTTTTGCCATGTTTCTCCTCCTCCATACATCCTCTCTGTCTTGGTGAGCTCATCAACGTTTTCCATTATCGTTTAACTCTTAAACCTAATATCGTGGTGATAATGTAATTAAAGATCTTTCCCACCCATTCAATAGGCCTCAGGTGGGGCCAAGTTAAAAGAGGTCTGATTAGAGGCAGGCCTACACCTTTGTGTTGCCGATCAGTGATTAAAGATCTTTCCCACACCATTTTGCTAAGTAGATGATAAGCCTCAGGCCCATACCCTTTTGCTGATTGGTCATGAAGCCCTTAGGCCCTAAAAAGAGTAAATACACCCAGAAGGTAGCCATTGAGAACTGAGAATTCAGAAGTCAGATGTCAGAAGTGTATGGGACAGAAAAATCAAATAATTGAAGAGGCATCTTTAGGCAGAAACGAAGTGAATTTATTTTACAGACCTTGGAGATTTGGGCATTGCCTCCACTAGGAAACTAGTCTGGGGAGGTGAGGTACAAAGGAGATGCAGCACTAGATATACTCTTAATGCAAAGATTCCTGCCCACCTCTATCCCTTCTCACCATTGGCTGGGAGGTGGGCTTACAATCTAGGTGTGAAAATACAGAGCCTATCCATACATATTTTTCTTATTTGGCTATATGGCTAGGATAAAAGAGAAAAAATGAGGAAAGAGAGGGGGACCTTCCTGGAGCAGAGAACAAACAGCTCACAGGTAGTCCTTTGGTAAAATTCTTGTGCTAGCACCTAGAGAGGGGGAAGGGAGGTGCACCTACAGCTTCAGGCCCTGACTTTCCAGAAGTTAGTTAAGTCACTACAAGGTTAAACTCCAAGCCACTCGTACTCCCTCAGACATTCCCCATTCCAGAAATATGAGAAGAGAGTAGTCCCTATATTCTTACCCTGTGAAGTCTTGACACATTATATTCTTCTCACTCAGAAGCAAGAATTCAGAATCCAACCCAAGGAGGAGAAGTAAGAACTCTGAGACAACAGAGCTGCAAAAAGTGTGTGGAACAGAGAGTGGAAACCAGGGAGCTGTGAAGACCAGAGAACTGAGGGGGCAGAGAACACAGGCAAGCGTTAAGATTTAGGATTTAGAATTCCTGAGTGTTTACTGGGAGGCCTCCCGCAGGGGGAAAGGTTACAGGATTACTTGGTTCCCCGCTATAATACTGTGTTATAATTTCCTTGTTGCAACATTGAGGTGGACTTTCTGTTACTGGAATATAATTACTGATATATTGAATTGGAGTTATTGGTCTTGGGATTTGATCGTCTGTTTTCTAAATAAATTTTACGTTTCCTCTGCCTTCTACCTAGAGAGTTTTCCATATTTTGCGATTCTGAACCATGCAAGCAGGTTCATGGTCATCTTCAAGGTCATAAATCTTGCCTTACTGATACAAATATCTATGTCTAAAAACATCTTTTTTTTATTTTGACTGAACAAACATGAGCTAAGTCAATCATTTTCATATACAACTTAAAATTTAAAAAAAAGATTACATATACAGCTGTAAATCTGTACTTTGTGAACCCAATTCACTCTGGAGCTCATAGATTAGACAATAGGTCTCTGCCCTCCTAGCAAAGAGTGAATGTAAATAGTAAATAGTAATTGCTTCTCTTTTGGCCAGAAACCCTGAGGGTCTGCCCCTCCCAGTTTGATTTTTTTTTAATTGTTTTGAGTTTTGATTAAAGGGGACATTCCTTGATTAACTACTTAAAGAGGCCTATTCACTGAATGGGTATTACCTCACTCAAAGTGAGAACCTCAAAAGATCTTAGCCTAAAAGGGCCAGGCTCTCCCAATGCATCCTAGGCCATCCCCAGTCATCCTGATGAATATCAGGCTACTGGACCCAGGTGGCTGTGGAGGACAAAGTGAATCTGGTGACCCTGCACAGCACTACCTCACTCAAATCAAAGTCAACTGCAAGTCATGTCATCATTTCCCTGATGTCATGGTCCTCTTCGACAACAAATTCTTTAACAAATTTTGCTTATTATTTTCAAAGCTTTCCTTCTTGTCTGGCACTAAGCAACCTTGCTCTCTTCTGTGCATTTAAAAATACTTCTACTGCTACTTATTTTTACTTTTTTTCTCTTTGTCTACTTCTCTTGGTAACCGTATTTGTATCTCTTTCTCTATTTCTCTCCCACACGATTAAAAGAGAAGAAAATATTTTTTTTCAAATATGAATAGTCAATTAAGATGAATCAAAGCTATCCTCGGGGATGGAGCCAAGATGGCAGCTGGAAAGCAGGGACTTGCCTAAAGCTCTGCCTCAGGACCCTCCAAACACCTATAAAAAATGGCTCTGAACAAATTCTAGAACTTCAGAACCCACGAAATAGCAGAGGGAAAAAGGGCTCCAGCCCAGGACAGCTTGGATGGTCACTGGGTAAGGTCCATCACTCAGAGCTGGGAGCAGAGCAGAGCCCAGCATGAGCAGCAACCAGACCAACCAGATGGGGAACCAGGCGGAACAGGCCCAAATGCCCTGAATCAGTGAGCTGTGGCAGTTACCAGACTTCTCAACCCACAAACACCAAAGACAACAGAGAAGGTTAGTGGGAAAAGCTGCTGGAAAAGAGTGAAAGTAGTTGCCAGTTCAGCCACTGCCCCAGGGGCAGCAGAGGTGGTGCAGCTACAGAACTACAGCTGCAGTTGCTTCTGGCCCCAGGCCCACCTGGTGGGAAGAATTAAGTGGTGGATCACAGCGGGAGCGCAAAGCCTACTTAAGATCTGAGTCAGGTCCAGGTTGGTGGTTCTTGGGGGTGGAGAAGTGCTGGTATGGCAGAGCTTGCTATGTAGAAATAACTATGAAATCAGCAGTGCAGCACCTCAAGCTTGGGACAAAGTACTCTCTACTCTACACGTAGTCATACCCTGACAAAAAAATCCAAAAGGTCAAGTAGTTGGCTGGGAACATGGCTAGGCAGCTTAAACAGACTCAGACTTTGGAATCTTTCTTTGGTGACAAAGAAGACCAAAAAATACAGCCAGAAGTCAACAAAGTCAAAGAGCCTACATCAAAAGCCTCCAATAAAAACATGAACTGGTCTCAGGCCATGGAAGAGCTCAAAAAGGATTTGGAAAAGCAAGTTAGAGAAGTAGAGGAAAAATTTGGGAAGAGAAATGAGAGTGATGCGAGAAAACCATGAAAAAACAAGTCCATGACTGGCTAAATGAGACCCAAAAAAATACTGAAGAAAACAACACCTTAAAAATAGACTAACTCAAATGGCAAAAGAGCTCCAAAAAGCCAATGAGGAGAAGAATGCCTTGAAAGGCAGAATTAGGCAAATGGAAAAGGAGGTCCAAAAGACCACTGAGGAAAATACTACCTTAAAAATGAGATTGGAGCAAGTGGAAGCTAGTGACTTGATGAGAAATCAAGATATTATAAAACAGAAACAAAGGAATGAAAAAGTGGAAGACAATGTGGAATATCTCATTGGAAAAACCACTGACCTGGAAAATAGATCCAGAAGAGATAATTTTAAAATGATTAGACTACCTGAAAGCCATGATCAAAGAAAGAGCCTAGATATTATCTTTCAAGAAATTATCGAGGAGAACTGCCACGATATTCTAGAACCAAAGGGTAAAAGACAAATTGAAAGAATCCACCTATCACCTCCTGAAAAAGATCCCAAAAGGAAAACTCCTAGGAATATTGTTGGCAAATTCCAGAGCTCCCAGATCAAGAAGAAAATACTGCAAGCAGCCAGAAAGAAACAATTTGAGTATTGTGGAAACACAATCAGGATAATACAAGATCTAGCAGCTTCTACATTAAGGGATCCAAGGGCTTGGAATATGATATTCTAGAGGTCAATGGAGCTAGGACTAAAATCAAGAATCACCTACCCAGCAAAACTGAGTATCATACTCCGAGGCAAAATATGGATTTTCAATAAAATAGAGGACTTTCAAGCTTTCTCAGTGAAAAGACAAGAGCTGAATAGACAATTTGACTTTCAAACACAAGAATTAAGAGAAGCATGAAAAGGTAAACAAGAAAGAGAAACCACAAGGGACTTACTAAAGTTGAACTGTGTTGTTTACATTCCTACATCGAAAGATGATGTGTGTAATTTATGAGACCTCAGTATTAGGGTAGCTGAAGGGAATATATATAAATATATATAGATATAGATATAGATAGATAGATAGATAGATAGATAGATAGATAGATAGATAGATATAGATATATATTTATGTATATATAGACGGAAGCCACAGGGTGAGTTGAATATGAAGGGATGATATCTAAAAAAAAATAAAATGAAGGGATGAGAGAGGAATATATTGAGACAGGGAGAAAGGGAGAGAGGGAGAGATAGAATGGGGTAAATTGTCTCACAAAAAAGTGTCAAGAAAAAGCAGTTCTGTTGGGAAGGAAGAGCAGGCAGGTGAGAGGGAATGAGTGAATCTTGTTCTCATTGGATTTGACCTGAGGAGAGAATAACATACACACTCAATTGGGTATCTTACCCCACAGGAAAGAGGGAAGAAGGATATAAAAAAATGGATACCATAGAAGGGAGGGCAGATAGAGGGAGGATGTAATCAAAAGCAAACACTTTTGAAAAGGGACAGGGTCAAGGGAGAAAAATGGTTAAAGGGGGATAGGATAGGAAAGAGGAAAATATAGTTACTCTTTCACAACATGAATATGGTGGAAGAGTTTTGCATAATGTGGCATATGTTGAACTGCTTGCCTTCTTTGGGGCGGGTGGGGAGGGAAGCGGGGAGAGAATCTGGAACTCAAAGTTTTAAAAGCAGATGTTCAAAAAAAAAGTTTTTGCATGCAACTAGGAAATAAGATATATAAGCAATGGGGCATAAAAATCTATCTTGCCCTACAAGAAAGCAAGAGAAAAAGGGATTGGGGGAAATGGGGTGACAGAGGGGAGAGTTGACTGGGCAATCAGAATATATGCCATCTTGGGGGGGGAGGGTAGAAATGGGGAGAAAATTTGTAATTCAATCTCTTGTAAAAGTTAATGTTGAAAACTAAAAATATTAAATAAATAATTTTTTTTTCAAGAAGATAAATTGCAACACTAGCCATGTCCAAAAATCTGTTTTTCATAGTGATGGGGTATAGGCTCTGGGAGTCCCCTTGAACTCTTCTGGAATCTTCCCACTTGATGACATGTTTGCCCAAAGCCATAAGCCTTTCTTTATAGCTAGACCCAAATCTCTGTTACTCTTAACCTAGCTTAGCCCTCCATTGTCTAGCCACTTCCCACCCTTGATCATATCAGAATATCTATACCCAAATCCTTTATCCTTAAACTAGCCTAGCCTTCCATTGTCTGAGATCTCCAGGTAGCCTTCAACTATTTCCCACCCTTAATCCCATTTTCTTGGTTCCTGGAGTCTGACCTCTAGTCACCCTAGTCCCAACAATATCCTCCTTAAACTCCTTCTCAAGACCCTCCCTAAAATCCTCCTCCCATCATGCTAGAACTACCCCTAGGTCCCTCCCATAGTCTTTCTGTATACAAGATCTATCTTGCCTCCATGAAAGGACTTAGATTCAATCTAACTCAGCAGATTGAATCTGGCCTGCTTGTTAATATGAGCATCAGAAATGTTGAGATTTCTTAAGACTCTACTCAATATGGTGAATCTTTAATAACCTTTTTTTTTCTTTATGGCTGAAAGAAGGCTAGGGTCAAATTCATTTGGCAGGACCTGGTGTGTTGGTATTTTTGGGTCCTGAGTACCCCTAAACTTCAACAATTCTGCACCTTAAGGTCTTCTCTTCTGTAAGTAGTATGATTCAACACTAATTCTCTAGAATTGTGGTGGGTCACTGCATTAATCAGAGGTCATAAGTCTTTTTTTTCATTTGGGGTTTTTCTTTTGTTTGCTTTTTGCTTTGCAGATGTTGTTATTATATAAATTATTCTCTATTTCCGTTTACTTCACTCTTCATTAATTCATATGAGTCGAGGTATCCAGGGAACCCAGTGTTATCTGAAAAGATGCCTTTCACTATTTCTTATAGTGTAATAGCTTACCATCTCATGTATGTGTGATCATTTCTTTGGCCCTGCCTCATTTGCTGAGAACCCCTTTATTTTCCAGGTTCTCTTTGATTTGGTTTCTCCTTCATGAGCTGGGTTTTCCTAAACTAATGAAGGGGAGCAAGGATGGGAGTTGTTTTGTTAGTTTGTTTGTTTCCCCAAGGACAAATCTCACCATGACTGGATTTTGTTTTTACCCTAAATAGAAATCAGGTTTCCCAGTTAGGTGGGGTCCCATTCAGATGCCTTGAGCAGAGTTGGAATGCTTCTGACATGCATTAGCAGGGCTCCTTTCTGAGCTGGCCCTTTTGTAGAAAATGGATTAGAAATTATTATTAATAATTAAAATGGTACAGACATGGAATGACAGAGTAGGGGATATAAGGGTCAAGTAAAGGGTTTTGTTTTTCTTCTTGTTTGTTTTATTTTTGAGAATGAAGAGCTGTGTAAACATGTTTGTAAGGAGCACAGAAGTAAATGGATAAAAAGGAGACTCTGAAGATGAAAGAGATGTAAGTGATAATTGAATGGACAATCCTACAGTGGAAATAGGAGGGAAAGAGTGAAGTCCTTCTCAGATAATGCAGCAAAGGGAAGCAGAATGGAGAATGATGTTATGGATTGGCTTGTACCATTTAACAGTAACTCAGAACCAAGAACTCATAATACATGGGATCTGAAAGGAGAAGAGAGAGTTTAGAGTAGCCACTGAATGGAGTAATGTTGAGAATCAATTTAGGAAGGAACAAAAGAATTTCAATGTAGCAAAAAGAGCCTCTGTGAGATTAAATAACATAAATTTGATGTGTATCCAGTTGTGTGTTTTCCTCCTTCAGCTTTCTCATTTAGGGGCAGAGTAAAGTTTATTGTCTCTCTTACAAGAATTCAGATTCATGCTTAATTATCAGTCTAATGGAAATTATGCTTTGTCATTTCACTGATCAACATTCTTAAGCTTTCCATAATTGTTTTCCTTTTGATTATTATGGTCATTAAATAATTGTTCTGTTCTGCTCACTTCATTCTGTATCAGTTCATATGTCTTCACATATTTCTTTCTTGTGCAATTTCTTATGTCATAATACCCCATGGCATTCATAGTCATAATCATGGTCATTATTTCTTACCTGGTGGTACTGCTTTGGGACTTCTCTGATTGACTGCTACATTAGGCTCCATTATGAGGATAAGCTCTTCATCCTAAAGGATCTCATCAGGCTTGATAGGCCACTTGATCACTACGCTCTGCCTCTGTAACTGGTGAGGCAACCATGAACTCTAAGCTTCCATTTTAGGACAAAGCCCAGGTCAGACAACTCCTCGTTTCTCAACTATCTGCACTACTTTGGGGACTTCTCTGACTGACTTCCGTACCACCACCACCACCGCAATCAGACACCTTTTCTTCTCTCTCTCCTTTTCAATTTCCTTTTGTATGTTGTCTTCCCCCACTAGAATGCAAGCTCCTTGAGAATAGAGTACCTTTCTTGTATTCTCAGCACTTATCACAGCGCCAGGCCCATTTTAGTTGCTTAATAAATGTTTACTTACACTGAATTAAAGGGCAGTCCTTTCTTTGTAATAATGTTGTTGTTGTTGTTCACTAACTTCAGTTATATCCAACTCTTCATGACTCCATTTGGGGTTTTCTTGGCAAAGATGCTGAAATGGGTTAAACTGAGGCAAACAGGGTTAAGTGATTCGAACAGGGTCACATAGCTAGTAAGTGTCTGAGGCCATATTTGAAGTTAGGAAGATGAGTACTCCTGGTTCCAGGCCTGGTACTCTATCTACTGTGCCACTTAGCTGCCCCAATTTTAGCATATGTTAAATAGAGAATATACTATAGTTCCAAAGCATACAATATCATTTACCTTTTAATTTAGGTTGAATATTGCAACTCTGAACAATTTGCACACTCTTTATTATTTTTAAATTATGTAGCACAAGGAGTCAAGATGGCAAATTAGGGGAAGCCACCCAGCTGAACTCTCTGAACACTCCCCTCTGAAAAACTTTAAGATAACTCCTCAGATCAGATTTTGGAGCAACAGTCAACAAAGGATGAGGTAAGACATTTTCTAGCCTAAAAAAATTTAAGAAGTGAGCAGGAGAAGTTTATAACACCAAAGTGGAGGCCTGTCTGAAGCCCATACATGTGGTGGCAACAGTGGATGCAGTAGCAGCAGCTTCCAGCACAGAGATGCTAAAGGGTTTGGACAACTGGTCAGAAAGAGACCCTTTGATAGACTGGGTACAACTGACTCTTATTTATTGCTGATGTGCAGTTCTGGGTCACATTTCAGGGCAGAGAGGAGTGCTAGTGGTCTGTCTCAAGGAAGCAGGGGCACTGGTCACAGTTCCAAAACAAAGAGGCATGCTTGGGGCCAAAGCAGACTACAGGCCCTTCCTAGGTAAGGAGCAGAGCACAGACCAGGAGAACAATGACCAAGCTTCTCCCATGACAACACCACCTTGCAAGCATTAAAAAAAATCGCAGACTCCCAGAACCAGTTCTGAAAACAGCAGCAGGAAAAAGCCTAATTTTTTTGACATTCCCTCCTCACCCACAGATGAGCAGAGCCCAACATTATTATAAATTCCAAAGTCAATGAATAGGCTGAAAAATGAGCAAACAACAACAAAAACAATTTGACCATAAAAAGCTACTATGCTGGTAGCAAAGACCTAAGCATAAACTCAGAAGAAGAAAACAAATTGAAAATAGTGTCTCCCCCCAAAAAAAGCCTCAAAGAAAAATGCCTATTTGACTCAAATACAACAAATATTCTGGGAAGAATCAAAGAAAGAAATGAGTAGTAGAGGAAAAAATGGGAAAAGAAATGACAGTGATGCAAGAAAATTATGAAAAGAGAATTATTCACACAAGAGAATTATAGAGAAAAGAGAATTATATTATTCTATAATATTAGTATTTTATATGTATTAAAGAGAAAAGAGAATTATGAACACAACATTTTGCAGCTTCCACATTAAAAGAGTGGAGGGCTTGATATATGATATTCTAGAAGGCAAAGGAAATAGAATTACAACCAAAAATAACCTACACGTAAGAGGTGCACAAGGAAGAGCTACTACAATGGAGGTGGAAATGAAGGGGTGGCAGCAATGCTTGAATGTCTCTCATTAGAATTGGTTCAAAGAGGGAAGAAAAGTAGTTCAAAGAGAAAAGGGGCATAAAAATACTGAAGAAAACAACTCCTTAAAAAACAGAATCAGCCAAATTGTAGTAAAAAAATACAAAAATATGCTGAAAAGAACAACTCCTTGAAAAAAAGAACTGGACAAATGAAAAGTGGGTACCAAAAAAACCTAAAGAAAATAACTCCTTAAAAAGCAGGATTGTCCCAAAGGAAAAAAGTACAAAATCTCACTGAAGAATATAATTCCTCAAAAATTAGATTTGGGCAAGCAAATGACTCCAAAGGACATCAAGAAACAATAAAACAAAGTTAAAAGAATGGGAAAAATAGGAAAAATTTGAAATATCTCATCAGAAAACAAGTAACTTTGACAATCAATCAAGGAGAAATAATTTAAGTAAGAATTATTGGATTCCCTGAAAGCCATGATCGAAGAAAGAGCCTAGAGATCATATTTCAAGAAATTATCAAGGAAAACTGTACCAATATCATAGATCCATAGGGTAAAACAGAAATTGAAAGACTCCACAGATCACTTCGTGTAAGAGATCTCAAAATGTAAACTTGCAGGAGATATTATAGCCAAATTCCAAACCTTCCAGGTCAAAGAGAATATATGTCAAGCATCCAGAAAAAAAAAAACATTCAAATATCATAGAACAACCGTCAGGATCACACAAGATTTTGCAGCTTCCACATTAAAAGGGAGGAGGGCTTGATATATGATATTCTAGAAGGCAAAGGAACTAGGCTTACAACCAAAAATAACCTGTACATAAAAGGACACAAGGAAGAGCTATTACAACGGAGGGGGAAATGAAGGGGTGGCAACAATGCTTGAATGTCTTTCATTAGAATTGAGTCAATGAGGGAAGAATATATATACACACTCAGTTGTGTATGGAAATGTAACATCAAATGGGAAAAAGGAGAAGGGGTCAAGAGTAGAGGGAAGATGATAAAAGGGGCATAGATTAAGTGAGGCAATAGTTAGAAACAAAATAGACTTTTGAGGAGGGGCAGGATAAAAAGATAGAGAAGGGAAGAAATAGAAGGAAATGTGACGTAGGGAAATATACAGTTAGCAATCATAATTGTGAATATGAAAGGAATGAGTTCACCCATTAAATGTAAGTAGATGGTAGAATGAATTAGAAACAGAATCCAACAACTCAACAACTTTTTTTTTTATTTTTAGTTTAAAACACACGGTTATACATAATTTTGAGTTCCAGATTTTCCCCCCTCCCTCCCCCCTCCCTCCCCAAGACAGCATGGAATCTCATATAACTACCACGTATAACTTCGCATTGAATTAATTTATACACTAGTCAAGTTGTGGAGAAGAATTATGACCAATGGAATGAATCATGAGAAAGAAGAAACAGAACCAAAAAAAAAAAAACACAAAAACAAAAACAAAAGAGAAGAAAAAAAGGCGAGCATGAAGTGTGCCTCAATCTGCATTCAAACTTCATAGTTCTTTCTCTCGATGTAGATAGCATTCTCCATCATGAGTCCTTTGGAGTTGTCTTTGTACCTTGTGCTGCTGAGAAGAGCGAAGTCTGTCAGGGTTGGTCCTCACGGAATCCATATATCTGTGGTTGTGTATAATGTTCTCCTGGCTCTGCTCCGCTCACTCAGCATTATGTCGTGTAGGTTTTTCCAGGTTGTAATGAAGTCCGTATCATCCCCATTTCTTATGGAACAATAGTATTCCATTACCTTCATATACCACAGCTTGTTCAGCCATTCCCCAATTGATGGGCATCCCTTTGATTTCCAATTTTTGGCTACCACAAAAAGAGCCGCTATAAATATTTTTGTACATATGGGTCCTTTTCCCTCTTGTGTGATTTCTTTGGGATACAACCCTAGAAGTGGTATTGCTGGGTCAAAGGGTATGAACATTTTTATGACCCTTTGGGCGTAGTTCCAAATTGCTCTCTAAAATGGCTGGATCAGCTCACAACTCCACCAGCAATGTAAGAATGTTCCAATTTTCCCACATCCTCTCCAGCATTTGACATTTTCCTGTTTTGTTATTTTAGCCAATCTGACAGGAGAGATGTGGTATCTAAGAGTTGTTTTGATTTGCATTTCTCTAATCAGTAGTGATTTAGAGCATTTTTTCATATGCCTATAGATAGCTTTAATTTCCTCCTCTGAAAACTGCCTGTTCATATCCTTTGACCATTTCTCAATTGGGGAATGGCTTGTGTTCCTATATATTTGGCTCAGTTCCCTGTATATTTTAGAAATGAGGCCTTTATCAGAGATACTAGTTGCAAAGATTTTCTCCCAATTTTCTGCTTCCCTCCTAATTTTTGTTGCATTGGCTTTTTTTGTACAAAACATTTCAATTTAACATAATCAAAATTATCCATTTTGCATTTTGTAATGCTCTCTATCTCTTGTTGGGTCATGAATTCTTTTCTTTTCCATAAATCTGATAAGTAAACTATTCCTTGCTCTCCCAAATTACTTATAGTATCAGCCTTTACTCCTAAATCATGAACCCATTTTGACTTTATTTTGGTATATGGTGCAAGATATTGGTCTATGCCCAGTTTCTGCCCTACCATTTTCCAATTTTCCCAACAGTTTTTGTGAAATAGTGAATTATTAGCCCAGAAGCTGGCCTCTTTGGGTTTATCAAAGACAAGACACAATTAATACAGAAGACACACAGATTTAAAGTAAATGGCTGCAGCAGAATCTAATATGTTCCAGAATAAGTAAAAAAGGCAGGGATGGCAAGTAAAAGCAAAAATAAACCTAATTAAGAGAGATAATCAGGAAAACTACATTATGCTAAAAGGTATAATAGACAATGATGCAATATTTTAAAATTGTACAGCCCTTTTCTCTGATAAAGGTCTTATTTCTCAAATATATGCTGAGAATAGAAGTCAAATTTATAAAAATAGGAGCCACTCCAAAATTGATAAATTGTCCAAGGATATAAACAGGCATCAAAACTATCTAAAATCATATGAAAAAAATGTTCTGAATCATAATTGATGAGAGACATGTAAATCAAAACCATTCTGACAGATCACCTCACACTCACCAGAAATAACAAATGCTGGAGGGCATGAGGGAAAAATAGGGACACTACTAAACTACTAGTGGAGTAGTTAACTGATCCAACCATTCTGGAGAACAATTTGGAACTATGTCCAAAGGGCTCTAAAACTGTGCATACCTTGTAACCCAGCAATATCACTACTAGGTCCCTAACCCAAAGATATGAAAGCAAAAGGAAAAGCACCTATAACTACAAAAATATTTATAGCAGTTCTTTTTGTGGTGGCAAAGAATTAGAAATTGAAGGAAGGCTCATCAGTTGAAGAAAAGCTAAACAAATTGTGGCATGTGGTTATAATGGAATACTATTGTGCTATATGAAATGAGGGGGATGGTTTCAGAAAAAAAAACATGGCAAGTACTGTATGAACTAATACAAAGTAAAATGAGAAGAACCAGGTGATCCTTGTGCACAGTACCAGCAATGTTGTAATGATGAACCGCTCTGAAAGACTTAGCTACTTTTATTAATATAATGATCCAAGACAATACTGAAGGACTCATAATGAAAAATGTGATCTCCAGAGAGAATGAACTAATGAACTCTGAATGAAAATTAAAGTATAATTTTCTTTTTAAATTTTTTTCTTGCTTTTTTTAAATATGGCTAATATGGAAATAAGTTTTGCATTAGTTCGCATGTATAAATGATATATTGCTTATCTCCTCAAGGAGGAGTAAGGCTTAGGAGGGAGGGGCAAATTTTGAACTCAAAATTGAAAAGGAAAAGAAATGTTTGGCATAAATAAATATATTTTTAAAAGAATATCACTTAGTTTTGGATTGAGTTTGTGAAAATAAATTATTAGAATATTGAAGAATAAGTCATTTTACTATTGTATTTTTCAGGACACTCTAAAAATGTGTGTGTTTTAAGTAGAAGAGGGGAAAATGGTTCTTTGCTCCCTTTGAAGGAAAAAAAAATAATCCAAAATAGGAAACCTAATAGATTTTGTATCATATTCAGAGGCAGGTATTGCATGTGTTGAAATTTTTTTCTTAAGATGTGCTAAGGCAGAAGATAGATGAAGTAATCACGAAAGGGGGATATGAAGGATGAAATTGATAATACTTTGTTGGATGCAGGGTAGATAATGTTTGGCAAACCAATCTGTTTAAAGATCATTTACCAATGCTGGGCTTAAACATACTTTGATACTTTGATGAATTTGTGATTTTACTAATGTGGGTAATCCCTCTGGAGATCAACGACTCATTATGATTTCTAATCCTGTTTGAGTATTAGTTGTGTTTTTCCATCAGTTTTTTAGCTGATTCATCAAATGAGCTAGACTTTCCTTTCATTCTTTTGATATGGGAAGACTGGGAGAGCACCTTATTTGTTCATTTTTTTTTGTCTCTTGCACTCATAAAATGACAAGGCTACCTTATTTCTCAGGCTTTTATATCTTTGATAATGTAAATTAGTCCACTTTCCACACACGAGTAATTTTAGTAATATGATACAGACTATTGATGCCTGCCATGCAAATTTCCTTTGTTCTTTGAACTGTTTATAATTTTTATTTTTCTAAAGTTGTGGTGTCACATAATTCATAGGCATACAGAATCAAAGGAATTTTACAGATTTTATGGACTGGCTTAAGTGGCAGCAGGATGTTTAATATAATTGCAAGCATTATCTTTCAAATTGTTATCCATTTCATTGACCAGACTATGTAATCATCTGGGTCTCTGTGCAGCAAAGCAATGGAGAACAGCTTACCAAGAAAAAAAAATTATATATATATAATGGATAAAGAGTTAGAAGATCTCAATTTTAATCTTATTTTTAATATTGACTTTGCCTCTCTGGGCCTTAATTTCCTTATCTGGAAATAAGGGTTTTGGATTATATGATCTTTAAGGTGCCTTCCAGATTTTGATCTTATAACAGGGCCTTGTACAAATAAGAACATTTGGAGAACTTTGCCAACAACCAATTAATCTTTCTATAAGCATTTGTTAAACCTGCTATGTGCCAGGCAATGTTCAAAGTGATGGAGATACCAACACAATGGATGAAATTAAAAAAAAATCTCGTAGCTTGCCTTAAGGAAATCTTATATTTGCATTATATTTGCATCTCATGTATATCTTACTGAAGTAAACATATAGCCCTTCCCTTCTCTGTCTCCTCTGATCTGTCAGTGGCTCTTCAACTTTTCCCCTCACCCCCTGAGAATGAATGCCTGTGCCAAGTTCATCTCTACCCCTGCCCTTGTGAGGAATAGCTCTCAGCTGCTAAGCAGACCATTATCTGCAGTGGTGATAAAACAGCCAGAGGTTCAGACAGACATCAGGTCCCTTGACCTCACTTGTCCCCAGATGTGGATTCCAAACTAGTGCTGTCTCAAGGGATATTGACACAGCAGCCAAATTCATTGGGGCTGGGACTGCCACTATGGGGGCGGCCAACTCTGAAGCTGGGGTTGCGACTGTGTTTGGAAGTCTCATCTTTGGTTATGCCAGGAACCCTTCCTGAAGCAACAGCTCTTTTCCTACACCATCCTGAGCTTTGCCTTGTCTGAGGCCATCCGCCTCTTTTCGCTGATGGTGGCCTTCCTCATCCTCTTCTCTGTGTGATGGAGCCATTTCTATCCCCCAACATTTCTGAATGTTCTTCCTCGTTCTCCTGGTCTTTCCATGTCTCTTTCAGCTTGTGTATACTTCCCCCTCCAACTTACCAGGCAGCCCTGGGGAAAGCCATGGAGTCAGGGTTTGACAGATGGAAGACAAATAAATACTGTATTAATAAGCTGTTTAAAAAAGTAAACATATATTTGAAAACTTAATACTTTGGTTGATGTTAATTTTCAGTCTCTTTTTTCACACAATAATGTCCATAGCATTATTCAGTATAGTGTACTACATAATTGCATTATATGTTCAGAGACATCTTATTTGGGGAAACTCTTCAAGACTGATAGAGAATCATTTCTATCACCATATTTTAGCAATCCAACAAATATTTATTAAATACTTAAAATGTGCAAGAAACTTTGCTAAATACTGGGGATGAAAGCATAAAAAGAAAAATAAACAGCCTTCCAGACCTGCCTTCAAGTAATTTACAAACAAATTGGGGGAAGTGATAAGCATAAAAATGGGTAAATATGGCAATAAAAATAAATAACAAAACTTGTGGAGCCAAGAGGGTGGAATAGAGAAGCACTCTGCCAAGTACTCCCAATATTCATCCCCAAACAACTTGAAAATAATGCTTCAAATGGAATTCTGGAGTGGCAGAGCCAACAAAGTGACAGAGTGAGATGTTATTCTAGCCAAAGACTACTTACAAGGTGAGAAAGAGGTATCTATGATACAAGGCGGGAGGCTGACATGGAGCCCACCTGGATGAAACAAGTGGTAGTGACAGGATCAGGAGCAACTTGGAAAACTCACAAGTTACTGTAAACACTATAAAATATTTGGGAATCTACCTGCCAAGAGAAACCCAGGAACTATACGAACACAATTACAGACCACTTTTCACACAAATAAAGTCAGATCTAACTAATTGGAAAAATATCAGTTGTTCATGGGTAGGCCAAGCTAATGTAATAAAATTACAGTGTAATTGTAACATAAAATGTAATGTAATGTAATATGAAATTACAAATGTAATAAAAATTACAATTCTAAATAAATTAATTTGCTTATTCAGTGCCATACCAAGGAAACAACCAAAAATTATTTTATAGAGTTAGACAAAATGATAACAAAATTCATCTGGAAGAACGAAAGTTTCAGAATATCAAGGGAATTAATGAAAAGAAATGCAAGGCAAGGTGGCCTAGCCATGCCTGATGTTAAATTATATTATAAGGCAGCAGTCATCAAAATAGGATGGTGGATAGGTGGAATAGGTTAGGTATACAAGATACAGTAGTCAATGACTATAATAATATATTGTTTGATAAACACAGACTCCAGCTTCTGGGATAAGAACTCACTATTTAACAAAAACTGCTGGGAAAACAGTATGGCAGAAACCTGGTATACCAAAATAAAGTCAAAATGGTACATGATTTAGATATAAAGGATGAAACCATGAGCAAACTAGGAGAGCAAGGAACAGTTTATCTGTCAGATTTATAGAGAATGGAAGAACTTATGACCAAATAAGAAATGTTACAAAATACAAAATGGATGATTTTTATTACATTAAATTTAAAAGTTTCGGCACAAACAAAGCCAATGTAACCAAGATTAGAAGGGAAGCAGAAAGCTGGGAAATATTTTTTTACAGCCAGTGTCTCTGGTAAAGGCCTCATTTCTAAAATATATAGAGAACTGAGTCAAATTTATAAGAATCCAAGTCATTTCACCAATTGATAAATGATCAAAGGATATGAAGAGGCAGTTTTCAGAGGAAAAAATAAAAGCTATCTATAGTCATATAGAAATGCTCTATATCACTATTGATTAGAGAAATGCAAATCAGAACAACTCTGAGGTACCACATCACACCCATTGAATTGTCTAATGTGACAAAACAGGAAAATGATAAATACTAGAGAAGATGTGGGAAAATTGGAACACTAATGCATTGTTGGTGGAGTTGTGAACTGATCCAACCATTCTGGAGAGCAATCTGGAACTATGTTCAAAAGGACTATAAAAATGTGCATACCCTTTCAACCAGCAATACTAATTCAGGGCTCTATCCCAAAGAGATTATAAAAATGGGAAAAGTACCCACATAAAAAATGTTTATAGCAGCTCTTTTTGCAGTGACCAAAAATTGGAAATTAAGGGAATTCGCTAAACAAGTTGTGGCATGTGAATGTAATGGAATACCATTATGCTATAAGAAATGATGAGTAGGCTGATTTCAGGAAAACCTAGAAAAACTTTCATGAACTGATGCTGAGGAGAATATTGTACACAGTAACAGCCACATTGTGTGATGACTAACTTTGAGAGACTTAGCTCTTCTCAGCAATGCAAGAATCTAAGACAATTCCAAAAGACTTATGATGGAAAATGCTATCCACATCCAGTGAAAGAACTACAGAATCTGGTAGCAGATTGAAGCATACCATTTTGTTTTATTTTGTTTTGTTTCCTCTTTCTCATGATTCTTCCCATTGGTTCTAATTCTTCTTTACAACATAACTAATGTGAAAATACGATTAATGTGTATCTTTCTGTAGAGCCTAAAAAGAAATAAAATAGATAACTGAGTGTCATTCTAATTCTGTGGCCTCCAATAAGAATTTCTTCTGTATATTTTTTATGAAATCCAATTATCTATTAATTACTTATGAATTTAACAGATGATGAAATCTAAAGATTACAACTATCATAGAGAAGAAGATAAAGTAAAAGCAGACAATGAAATGTATTCCAAAACCTTTCAATGCAACACTTAAGTTCTAATACTAGCTGTATGTCCATGGGCTAGTCACTTATGTTCTCTAGGAGGTCAGCCATTTAACACATGAAAACCATACACAACACACACAGACACACACACACACACACACCACCTATATTATCATAGATTGAGAACTATATTGGACTTTAGTGACAATTAAGTCCATTTTTTTTTACCTGTAAGTGGAATGAAGCTCAGATATATCCAATGCTTTTGTACAGATCACATAGAAAGTTTCTGAAATAGAATTTGAATAAGGGTTTTTCTGATGCCCAATGTCTTAGGCACTATAGCACACTGCCTCTCATTTTACAAATGAAGATTCTGGCCCAGAGAGATTTACTGATTTGTCCAAGATCTCACAGGAAGCAAGTGACAAAAAAATGATGCTTTAAGTCCAGTTTCTCTGACTTCAATTCCACTTCACATTCCATGCAACCACCCGAACTTTATCTCCATTACTCTTCAAAGGCTTTACGAAAACGCTCAATCTACTTTCATAACTTATAGTCATTATTTCATCATTCTAGGTGATCTAGAAATCATCAGTTTTTCATGTTCATATGATCATAATTTAAATTTATGAACACTACTGCTAAGCATTGCAAATACAAAAACAAGCCTGCAACCCTTTTCTTCAATGAGCACAAATTCTATATGAAGAAAACTACATATAAATGGGGACTGAGAGGAAAACAAGTAGTGGAGAAGATCAGGAGCGCCATAACAGCTTGATTTCAAAGCAAAACTTTGCTTATCAGAGGTATAAGACTCAGGAGAAGAGCTGAAGTTTACAATAGGAGTGGGAGAGGGCAGTGAGGATAATGGTGGGAGAGGATGCAGCATAGTGGGGTAGTGAGAAAATGGCTGGGAAGTATATAAGCAAATAGATAATGAGATAATAATCACTTTTATTAACCAGTAATTTGTAGTCATTATTTTTAGCAATTTAAATAATCAAAAATGACACCTTGATTTTCTAGATATTAGACAACTTTTAATATTTTGGACTGAATCATTTGCAGAATTAGTTCATTTCTCCACTTGACACTTGAAGACCATTTCAGTACCTAAGTAGATAGAGAGAATGATTTCCCCTTTGGAAACTAAGGAAAGTACAGTCTTTTTTCCCCTTATTATTCAATCTTTATTAAAAATTGTCTGTTATATCTGCAGTTTGTTAAATAAATTCTTAACCATATTATTGAAGTCAGTGTAACAATTTCTCTGGACTCATTCTTTCAAAGCTAAGCTGGCTAGGTATCCCCTAAAAGTTTTAAGGGTACCCTTGATTATTGAGTGAAGGTTAGTCTGTAGTTAGTGCCACAGTTCTATCAATGAGCTAATATTAGTTAACTTCTGTAAAGGAATATTTGATGACATAATAGGAAGAAAGCTAAAAACATTTCTCCACAATAACTTGGTGTCCCTCTTTCACATGCCATCTCAGTCTCTGTGGAGAGTAGGCTCAGAATTAATGCAGTTTCTCCTTGACATTCAACTTACCAGTTTCACATTCAAATGTGGTATAAATGATTTTTAATCTAGGTGATTATTGATCTGAGCTACCAATGGATTTGGTCCACAAAGCTATTCCTCTGGTAATATATGCTGGACTGGATAGCCAAAGAAACTGAAATCAATACTGCCTCTGGACCTTCTGGTGGTTCAATCTTCTGACCTTTGGAGGCTCACAAGTTTGTAGCCAACTCAAATCTCTTTTACTTAAACCTGGAAATAACAAAAGAAAAGAAGAAAAAAATAAAGACCCTTAATCAAAGGTTATAAATCAGTATTGGTTAGGGAGGGTTTCATTTTAGATGATCAATTAATCAGTACATAGAACATCTATCCTTTAGCAATGAATTGCTACAAATGATAAGAAAAAGAAATAAAAGTAAAATATATGGCTCCTGCGCTTGAAGAACTTGAAATCTAATCAAAGATTTTAAACACAAGAAAAAAAAAGCTAGAAAAATGTGTTTTACATATGTAGGAAGCAGAAACACCCGGTTTTATGACCAATCCATACTACAATTTTATATTTCTCTAGAACAAAGTTTGGGATTGAAATATTTTTTCATTACAATATTATTTTCCTAATTCCATTTCAGATAATTTCTTTTAAAAAATGATATATTCACTATTATAAAGAAATGTTTTGGGAGAGGTCTAATTATTTGCATATTTCATGAGTCTACTAAAATAGTATTGATATATTCTCACAAAATTCTTCATTTTGAATCAATAACCTTGGACATGTAACATAATGCACTGTAAGTTATTGTTACATGGGAATACATTTAGAAACCAATTTAAATCAAAAAGAGCCCTTGGGTATGCTTCCAAAAATTACAATATGATGTGCAATATCACTGAAATTGATAAAGAAATTACTTCATTAAAATTACATAGTAGAGTTTCTGAGACTGACACTATATATATACATATCTATACACACATGGATATACATATATATCTGTATGCTTCTGTCTCTGTTTCTCTCTGATTTTCTTTATCACACACACACACACACACACACACACACACACACAAAAACACACATGAATCCCAAGAAAGTACATAAATGAGTCTGCCAGGTGTAGAGGTGAAACAAAAGTCCTCTTAATTAAAGCTTCTCTGTGATGAGGCCTACATGATGAATAATGCCTACCATAAGCAGGATGGAGGGATTCAGAATATCTTAAATCTTCAAAGTATAATTTCCAGTAGATGCAAGACCTCCGAAAAGGCACACAAAGCAAGTTTCTTACAGTACTAGGCTATTACCTTGGATTCTTTAGTAAACTGAGGAATAATGTCAACATGAAAACAAAGGCCCTCTTCACCTGATCACTAAAAAGAAAAGACAGAGTGAGATCAAAGCTTTTCAAGGAGTTATCTACAAAATCCCTACAAATTTTTTTTGCAGCTTATACTTGGAACCTCTAGTGAAATATAACACTAGACAATCCAATTCATTTTCAGACAGCATGATTATTTAGGAAAGATAAAGTATTTGATTGATGCAAGTAATTGGATTAAAAAGGAAAATACGTATTTTCATTTGTCAATATCTAAAATGTTAAATAAATTTAGAGTGCAGAGAAGGAGAAATTTGGGGATTTTTTTGTTTTTGTTTTACAAAATTATTTGGCAATAGTGAATATTAAAATTTAAACATAACAAATAAAATCCACAAGTCATTTTCTGGAAAGCTCATTTAATATTTAAGATATTTATAATATTTAAGATATAATAATATTTAAGATAAAATAATATTTAAGTCTTGCCTCTAACTCATACAATGTTATCCTTGGCAAGTCATTTGACCTTTAACTGTTGGATGTTTCAAGCTGATTCTAGACATGCACTTAATTTTTGGTGAGGATTTGTTTCACACATGGGTTAAAATAGAAAGCGATTGAAGTACATTTCAATTCTGAAAGTGTGATAAAAATTTTTAAGGTTTATATGGATAAATATAAGAATCTTATGTAAATACAAGAAATGGGGATTTTGCCTTTTCTATCATTTATTAAATCAACTGAAAGCTGTTTTTTTTTTTAAACTTTGATACGGCATATACCTTTCAGTCCTTTGTATTGCAGGCTACACACTTCCCCCAATCCCAATTCATCAGGTCAAGAGAAGGGATGAACATCTTTTTTTTTAGTCTATTGCTACTGCCAGATCATCTCTCTTTAAATATCTCTGTGTGACCTATGAAACCTTCTCCCACCCTTGTTGCTATCATTTACTGCTTTTCCCCCCATACCCAATTTCCTCAAAATTATTTTCATATTGCTTCATGGGTTTTCTCTCCATTTGATGTCCCAACATCACAAGTACACAACATTGAAAATAATAGAGGATTTAGAGTTAGAAGAGAAAGATTTGCACCAATATCTAACCCTTACTGCTTATATGACCGCTAATACTCTGTGTGTCTCCAATTATTCATTTCTAAAGTGAATATTTCACCCACAAGGTCTCACAGATTCCTTTCCACTTTAGATCTTTGACATTTGAATCATCTAGTGAACTTGAATAATCTGACCATACAATTCTTCAACTCCCTCAATTCCAGCAATTTCCTTTCCTATCCATTTCAATTACAGAGCACCATGATCAAACATTAGACTTCATCATGTTATAGAATTTCGCTAATTTCAAGGTCTAGACATTTGAAATCCTTATTAAAAACTTTGTTACCTGATATGTTTGTCCTTGTAACACTCCTCCTCTCATTTTGTTCTCACCAGAGCATTCCATTCCTTGATTCTTTTCTCTTCTCCTCCCTTCCATATACCACAGTTCTGCCTTCATTTGGTTCCTTACTTAAGCTTGATCTCATGGTTTGCCAAATTAATATTTCATTTGTTACCACCATGGAATCCCTTCCCATACTGATCTTAGGTCATTTCTTAGATGAGAACCCTCATTTCTGAGCAATTCATATAATTGCATTTTACCATTAGTATTTCATGGCCACTGAACAATGCTGGAAAAAAGCCACAAAATGTAGCCAATAATATTTTTTGCCTTTCATCTTAATTTTAGATCAGCCTTCACAGGTATTAAAAATTATTGTACTCTATCCACATTTACTCTATCTCATTTTCTACAGTGACAGTGCAAAAAAGATTTTCCTACTCTCCTTTCAAGTCCAAAAACAACTCTCACTTCCACAAGATGAAGTAGACCTCCTGCTCTGAGGCAACTAGGTTGCACAGTGGATGGAGCTTTGGTTTGGAACGAGGAAGATGTCAGTCTTAATCTAGTCTCAGATGCTAGCTGTGTAACTCTGGGCAAGTGACATAACCTGCCTCAGTTTCCTCATCTGTAAAATGTCTATCTCCCAGTGTTTTTGTGAAGATTAAGTGAGATAATAATGGTAAAGCACTTAGTACAGCTTGTGGCATATAGTAAGTGTTATATAAATATTAACTTAAATTACCATATAGAGAAAATCAATGCAATCCAACATGAGCTCATTCGGCTCACAACATCTATTGCTTAAAATTTCTTAGTATTTCACCTATTCTCTCATTTTCTGTGATTGCAAAAAGAAATCAGACCCTAGATGCATTTCTTTTTTAAATTAAAATTTATTTATTTTTAAAATTATGATTGACTTTCTCTCCATCCCACTCAATACCTCAAGTAAGAAAGGCAGAAAAATAAAATCCTTGTTACAAACATGAATAGTTAAGCAAAAAAAATTCTTGCACTGGGTATGTTAAAATACATATATGCCTCAATCTGAATATGAATATATCACCTCTCAATTAGGAAATTAGTATCCTGTTTAATCCTGAGTCCTTTGCAGTTGTGGTTGTTGTGATTTGGGGTTCAAATATCTTTTAAAGTGGGTTGTCTTTTCAAAAATGTTGCTATAGAAGAACCAAATGGTGAGGAAACAGGCTCAGAGAGAAAGAAGTCCAGTCCTGCATGGTTCATGGGTTGGCCTAGGCCCTGGACCCAACAGGGATGAGGGAAAGTAAGAGGGCTGATCAGAGCTGATCAGGGCTAACCACAGCAGTGTCACTGTCCTACTCCTGTTTGGGGGTACCCATCTCTATCCCCTCCTTTACATTCCAGCAAAAAAGAAATCCAAAAAATTGTGACAGCAAGCTGGGGCTTCTGACTCCCAGACTCACATTTCTTCTCCAAAAATGGCAACTAAATAGAAAAGGTATTGATATGTAAATAGTTAAATGGAACTATGGTTAAAGAGAATGTTATCCTTAAAACTGGGGGCACATGATCAATCGGTATCTAGCTAATGGCAGACAAAAGAAGTTCTCCACAGTGTCTCCTGAGCTTTGAAAAAACACTGAGAGGGTGGTAAAATATAACTGATCTAACCATGAGGAGTGGGGTCAAAGTACAGTAATACTGCAAGTATTTTCCCACTTTTTTAGAAAAAAATGTGTTTTATTTACATAGGGGGTAGAGAAAATAAAAAAAAAATGAAATGGTTATTCTATAAAAAGCAGAAAAAATAATAAAACTCTTATTTGCAAATATAGCCAGGAAAATCCTAAAATTAACTTTAAAAATCCTTTTATCTCTCACACGTTGAGCTATAAATGAGGCATTTGTACTTCTCCCTAGAGAATTTACACACTGAATTCAGCATGTATATTCTTGCTAGAAACTGTTCACATCACTCTTCTTTTCTCAATTCTGACAGTAGAAATTTTTCACAAAAGTAATGGGGCATTGAGAATAAATTCTTACAAGCTCCTAAACCACAGCTTAAGGAAATTCTCTATTTCTCCATTACAAACGTGTATATATATATATAGAATTCTTCCCAAGTAGTAAGTTGGGTATCTACAAAAATGTGTTTTCTACCAGCAGAGCCAAAAAAATGAACATCCCATGTATAAACTAAAAAATGTAAACATCTCATTTCAATATTATGAATCTAAATTCACCACACTACAAATATAACAAATTGCCCTGAATTATGGGATCCTTGAATTATGAGATACTTAGCAGAAAAAGCCATTAGAGTTAAGCAGTAGGAAAGGAATTTTATTATGTAATTAGTCAGCTATTTACAAGAATAACATAAAGAAGTAACAATCCTGACATACTTCTCAGGTGGAATATGGACTATCACTGTAAAAAAAAAAAATAGGAAACTCATTCTTAAGACAAATTGGACTTATCTTTAAGTCAAGAAAATTCTTTTGTGGACCAAAGCAATTGGGATTATGTACTTAAACATTTCATGGAAAACTATGGAGAACATGATATTTTAGAGGGTGAAGGACTAAAAATGTAATTGAACCCCTGGAATTGAATTTTATGTAACTCTAACAATCTGCTGGATTATGAAATCAGAGAACCAAAGACTTTTGCTTTGGGGTGTTAAAGCACTGGAAAACTATTGGTGGACAGCTGGGTGGTATAATGGATAAAGGGCCAAGCCTGAAGTCAGGAAGACTGAGTTCAAATCCATATTCAGACGCTTATTACCTGTGTGACCCTGGGCAGGCCACTTCACCCTGTTTACCTCAACTTCCTCATCTATAAAATGAGCTGGAGAAGGAAATGGCAAACCATTCCCATACCTTTGTAAAGAAAACCCCAAGTGGGGTCACAAAGAGTCAAAGATGATTGAAAGAACTGAACAATAGCAACAACAAATTTTTAAATGATTCTGGAATGAATGAATGAATAAAATAAATCTCATATGCAGTAGAAACTGAGTAAGGTATTTGATATGATGTTGCTTGTCAAGGAAATAACCATTTGTTCATTTGCTTTTTCAGAACTGAAACAAAGACAGTTAATAAGAAGCTTGGGTTATAATTTAGTGGACCTCAGAACTTTATTTGAATTACTCAAATTAAAAAAATAGCTATATAAATGTCCAGTAGCATTAAGGATTATTTGTATTTTCATGAACTCCACTGGGGGGGAAGCGACAAGGTATGAAATTTTTAATGCAATAGCAATAAATAATAACAAAATAACAATGATAAGAAATTGTTTTTAAAGGCCCCTAGTTGAAGGTTAACCTCCCTTAAAGTATCTTACATCTTGGCATGTTTTACTAATGATTAAGGGTATAAAAATAACTGTATTCATGTAGACCTCTAGTCAACCTAATTTAATACAAGTAACTTATGCTACCACTTTTCAAGGGAGTGCCTACATCCATAAATATAATATATCAATTAAATAAACATTAGAAAGAAAACTTAAATTAAATCATAGTGATAAAAGAATTTCTTCCTGGATAAAAATAAACAAATAAATAAATAGACAAAGCCATATTTAAATGTCGTATATTTGTCAGAATGAGAATAGATAATCCATAAGGCAGTCCTTTGAAATGCCTTTTTCAGTATCGATGTTAGTATATTGATTTGATTATTATGCCTAATGCCACAGGCAAAAAGCTTGGCATTTTTATCAGTCCCCTCACTTCATTCTTGAGCTGTCTGCAGAAGTTGACACTGTTGTTCACTGTCTCCTGAATATTTTCTATTAGACTTTTCATGACATTGTATTTTTTTTTTCTTGGTTTTCCCACTAGTTTGACCACTCCTCAGTTTCCATTGTCAAAGCAAACTTTTTATCATCTCCCTTACTTGTGAGCGTATCCCCAGGCACTGATTGTACTACACTTGCTCACTATCTCTCTCTCTGTCTGCCTCTCTCTCTCCCTCCCTCCCTCTCTCTCTCTCTCTCTCTCTCTCTCTCTCTCTCTCTCTCTCTCTCTTCAGCTCCTATAGGTTTAATCATTATCTCCATGAGAACATTATACACAGTAATAGCAACACTGTGTGATGACTAATTTTGATACTCTTAGCTCTTCTCAGCAAAACAATTATCTAAGACAATTCCAAAAGACTCATGATGGAAAATGATATCCATATGCAAAGAAAGAACTATGTAGTTTGAATGCAAATTGAAGCATACTATTTTGTCTTTTTTTTGTTTTTTTCTTTCTCGTGGTGTTTCCTTTTTGTTCTGATTCTACTTTCACAACATGACTAATGTGGAAATGTTGAATATGATTATATGATTACACATGTATAGCCTATATCATATTGTTTGCCATCTTGGGGAGGGAGGGAGAGAAGAAAAACTTTGTAACTCAAAATCTTCTAAAAGTGAATATTGAAGACTATCTTTACATGTAAATAGAAAAAGTAAAATAAATAAATATTAGTATTAATTAATAATAATTTAATAAAACAAATGAAAATAAAATATGAAATAAAAAACCTTAGAACTATAGCAATAAAAATATTATCTCCATGCAAATAACTCCGAGGTCAGTGCTACATCTATACTGCTACTCAGCTTGCCTCTGTACAAGTTTTTTGCCTGAACGTTAGGAGGTGGGGATTGATTTTTCTCATCAAAAGCAGTTATATGGTTCCAGTAGTGGATAGAGGATGGGAAATGGAGCCAGGAGGACCTGAGTTTCGATTGTCCCTCAGAGATTTACTCGCAGTATGACCCTGAACAAGTTACTTAGTAAAATGGATCTCAGACTAACACTGACCTCCAACATTTGCTGTGGATCTTCAATGAGATTATATAGAAAGAGATCTATAATATAGTATATATAATATTCAATTACATATATATAAAAATCTCTATACATACATATATGTATGCAATATACATATGCACACACATATACATATGTGTATATGTGTATGGGTGTCGGTATGGTTATGTATACATACACACACATATATGTATATGTACATATTCCTGTGTACGTAGACATGCATCTTCAAAGAAAGTATAGGATTTGGTATGAGTTGAGTGAAATGAAGGCCTTTTAAAATTCCTCTTCCTCTATTGTATTTCTATGTGTATTATCAAATAAGCTGAATGAACATAAAACAAATGAATTCAGTGCAAATGCCAGGCTAAAGTCAGCATTTATTTATCAACAGAAATGAAAAAGTGAAGGTTCTAAGACTAAGGGAACTTGGTAGGGGTTACTGGCTGGAGATATCTCTTGAACTATGTTTCCCCCAGAAACTGCAATTTATGTACTAAATGTTTATATTTGGGGATTTCATACAAGTGGTACTCTTTTTCAGTACACAAAAAAATCCAGAAAAGGCATTTTAATAATATGAATTTTTTTACAAATTTTCACTTGCATTAGATGCTCGGTAGTTTTATTCTTGTGTGTTGAACCCAATTCTAACCTTGAAAGGTTGTCCCAGTTCAAATCATAATACACTGTAAGATAGTAACAACAGCAACAAAAGATGTATCTATAATCAAAAGTTAACAATCTTAACTACTGAAGTATTGTTTTCAGTGCTTTGGGAGCCTGCAAAATTTCTTTATAGTCTACATTCATACCCTTAGGATAATATCCAACCATGACCATTTGATATGAATTTTTATTTTCAGGGCAATCTTTCTTAGTTTATGTTCCACAGAGACATAAAGCTTATGATAATCATTTTCAGCATAAAGTACATTAAGATTATCAGGACAAGATTTAAATAAGTGGCCAGTCTCTCACAAATGAAATATTTTACAAAAGGAAATTCCATCCTGACTGGATCTACTTTGAATTTAAATCTGGCAACTTCCTATTCAGTGGACCAATACTGGTAACAGGTTTCAGAGGCCATGTCTTGACTTTCAAGGATAGTTGGGCAGTCTGCCACTCTATGACCCGCTTTAGACAACAATAAATCTTTTATTTTTTTCTTTTTTTAAATCTTTTTAAATCTTTCTCCTTGTGAGCAACTATTTTTTTAGAACAATTACTATTTCTTTTCTTATTCCCTGTCTTTTGCTGTCACTTGCACCATTCTTTCTTGCATATTTGTAACAACAATTTTGTTAGCAGCTGCTGTGGGGGGTGTAAAACCAATAACACCAGCGTACAGGAGGGCTGCTAGCACAGGTTTTTTGATCTGCTTTTCTAAGGAAAACAATTTTAAGGGGTTACCAATCTTATTTTAATTAAACATACAGGTACCATTCACTCATTTCAGAGGGAAAAGCCAGCACCCTGAACTTCAGAGCAAATACAAACAGAAATTACAAACGGGGACAATATAACTTTAGATCAACATTTCTGTTTAACCAAATCACAATACATAGTTTCCAGAGAAGCACCAACACATGGGTTTTTCAAAGCTGGGGGTACTGCTTCAATGGCTTACCCAGACTCTCATCATCATTTTCAATGAATGTGCCCCCAAAGGCAAAATGCTAACCTCTGAGTTTATATACACTTCTTAAGGGTCAAAGGGCATCACAACCATGCAATTCAAACCCACGTGACTTCGGCCTTCCCTTGGTCATCAAAGAGTCCCTGATTCAATGAAAGATTCCTTAGTGCTGAGAAGCACTCCAAAACAAAGACAACAAAAAGTCCACTTTGCTTGCTATTACATTTGAAAAGCAAAACTCATCAAAGGTACTCAATTACCTCAGCATTCCAAAAGAGAAAACAGTAAAAAAATGTCCCACCGTACTTACCATAACAATATTCTATGAACCCATTCATGTGCGATTTGAGAAAGATTTTTTTTTCTAGGATGGATAATTCTTTTTTGTTTGTTTGTTTGTTTCTGGCAGGGCAATTGGGGTTAAGTGACTTGCCCAAGGTCGCACACCTAGTACACGTGTGTCAAGTGTCTGAGGCTGGATTTGAACTCAGGTCCTCCTGACTCCAGAGCCAGTGCTCTACTCACTGCGCCATCTAGCTGCCCCCCTTGGATGGATAATTCTTAAGAAGAAGAGACCACTAAAATGAAGTTGCTTTATCTTTTTATAGATGTCAAGATGCTCTTTCAGTGGATCATATCTTCATATCTTCCTATAATATTGCCTACAGAGTCTTCTTTATATGTGCTGGATTAGTCTGTGCTGACCTGGTCGTGGTTTCATCTAAAATACTCTGCCAATCAGAAGAAACACACCCCATCTTCGGAGAAAGCCCCCAGCCAACTTGTATTATAGGAAATAACATAGCATTCATAGGTGACAAATATCCTTTCTCCTTCTATTAGTGGAAAGATATTTGACAAACTCCTTCCCACCAAAATCCTATTGTGATAAGTCATTAAAGGAACCCTTTGGTTCTTTTATGTCCTAGTAAAATAACACTCAATCTATTCAAAGTACAGTTATACCTCCTTGCTTGTCCCTTACTCTATCTCAGGAACTTCCCAGATATCCTACCTATTTCCACAGGGTCTAGCTCTCAGATACCTATAATATCTAGAAAAAATGATGTGTTAAGTTAATCTATGCATACTAACTTGTGTGACCTTGGAGCATCACATACCATCCCTAGGTCTCAACTTGCTTATCTGAAAAATAAAACAATTGGACCAGATGGTCTCTGAAGTGATGTCCTTTTAAACTCTTTATAATCCTATGATTGTTGCTGTTATTTAGTCATTAAGTCTTGTCTGAATCTTCCTGACCTCATGGATCATACAACGTCAATACTGTCTTTGCAAAGATAGAGTTGTTTGCCATATCCTTCTCCAATGGGTTAAGGCAAATAGAGGTTAAGTGACTTGCCCAGGGTCACATAGTTAGTAAGTGTCTGAGGCTGGATTAGAACTCAGATATTCCTGACTCTAGGCCCAGTACTCTATCCCCTGTGCCACCTAGCTGCCTCAGTCCCATGATTAAATGATTACAAATTTGATGGTAAGCCTCTCCCAGGCTACTTTTTTCTCCTTCCTTTCCTCTTTCTTTTGAAAATCAAAATGCTTGAAGTCAATTGAAGAGGAAAAAAAGAAGTAGGAATAGCTATACTCACAGTATCTCAACTCATAATTAGAAAATCAATTTCCTTTTCACAAGGTTGGTCATGGTCTCACAGTAATTAGAATTTTTTTAAAAAAATTAAAATAATATTGTATAGCATTCTAGTTTTGCAGATAAAGAATATGAGACTTTAAAGATGAAATGCACTGTCTAAGGTAAAATACCAAGTAGCAGAGAGCTTGAATCCAAACCCAGTGATCTGTCCCTTGTACCTCACTGTCCTATACCTTATTGTTATTGTCGCTCAGTCGTTTCAGTCGGGTTTGGTTCTTCGTGACCCTGTTTGGGGTTTTCTTGGCAAAGATACTGGAATAGTTTGCCATTTCCTTTTCCAGATCGTTTTAAAAATGAGGAACTAAGGCAAATAGGGTTAAGTGACTTGCCAGGGTCACAGAGCTAATAAGTGTCTGCAGCCAGAATTGAACTCAGGAAGATTAGTTTTCCTGACTTCAGTCCCACTACTCTATCCACTGTCCCACCTAGCTGCCCATACCATGCTACTTCCTAGCTAAGTTATTACAATTCATTCTGCAGATTTCCATGTAAAATAAGACCTCCTAGGGAGCCATTGAAAACACTGCACATCCTTTTGATATGGATAATGTGAAGCTAAAGGTGAAATAACCAAGGTATCCTTTTTCTAATTCTTTTCAGGTAGCCCACAGGCAGGAACCAGTTTTAAGCCTTGGACAAACTTCTCAAGCACTTTTTACAAGTAAAAAATATCAAAATAATAAAGGGAAAAATGAAATAAAACGTCAGTGTCTGAAGGATATGAGGATATACAGACCTTAATGTCCTGTGGTCCGAGAAATCCCCTGCCCACTGTGGTCAATAGCTTGTTAATATCTATGGAAGGTTTGAGCAATGCCTTATTTTCACAAGGAAAAATTTTTTCCAGTAGTGGTCTCAGCATGCTGGCATGGTGAACTGGATGAAGATTCAACCTGGGAAAAAGATATCTCTGCAGTTCAGATTCATGTATATCATACACCAATAGGTGCCACCATTGCACCATTACAACTACTTAGTGTCTGACTAGAAGTACCTTCCATGCCTCACCCCATCCCTCAGTAAAGTTTGCTTTATTATATATATTAAGTAAATGTAATTCAGAAGTTGAAAGATATTGGTACTCTTTTTTTTCTTTTTCTAGTTTTGTTTTTCTCATATTTCAATCCTGAACTTTTACTGATGGACTCAAATTCTTTAAGAATTTTGCAGCTGCTGTTTAGTTTAGCCAAAACATTACATGCTTGAGAACTTTACTTGTAATTATTCAAAGCCTCTGATAATAAGTATCTAAATGAATTAAGCTTCTGCAAATCAAAAAAAAAAAAACTGTCCATGTTGCTGAAGGAAAAAAAAAACAACAAAATTACTTCCTCTGATTAATTTCTTATTCTTGTGATCTACACACTAATGCCCTTGGCTTCTGTTCTAAAGTTATTCAAAATACAAGCTACGTACAATTGACCAGGACAGAATTTTCACAGGATATGCTTTGAGGGGAAAGCAAGAAATATTGCTGTACAAAAGTGGTTAATAACCAGTGGTGCTATATGATATATGAGCTTGTTAGAAATGATCCCCACCCAACTCTCAGCCAGGAATCTCCAAAAGTAAACAAATGGAAGAAAGATAATTGCTTCTAATTGTTTCCCACCTCTCATTTTCTCAGATACTCATGAATAAAATAGAGAATATTTTCCTTAAAGGAAATAACTCTTGCAGTAATATTCAATGTCCTTGAACATGGCATTAAGGAATATTGTATGATTTACAGTCATTCCACACAGAACTGCCCAACTCACACTGAATGTATCAGAGGACTAGAGGTAGCTGATGGTGCAGTGGAGAGTCCTGGAGCTTGAAGTCATGAAGCCCCAAGTTCAAATCTGGACTCAGATACTTACTATCTGTGAGTCCTTGGGCAAGTTACTTAACCTTTGTTTGCCTCAGTTTCCTTAGCTTTGAAGAGGACAATAATAGCCTTTACATTGAAACCTTACATTACAAGTTTGTTGTGAAGATAAAATATTTGTAAATACTTATAAAAAGCATTTAGCACAGTACCTGGCATATAGTAGGTGCTATGTAATTGACTATTCTCATCACCCAATTAGAAGGTCTAGTACCTGTGTATTTTTCAAATATACTGAAAGACATGGTCACAGTAAGTTAAAACATATCATGTCACCATATGCAACTACAAATTTTCTGCTATTGGCCTAGCCTTGTAGTCTATTTATAGGGTAGTAGAGGGGCAGCTAGGTGGCACAGTGAGTAGAGCACCGGCCCTGGAGTCAGGAGGACCTGAGTTCAAATCCAGCCTCAGACACTTGACACATATACTAGCTGTGTGACCTTGGGCAAGTCACTTAACCCCAATTGCCCTGCCCCCTCCCAAAAATGAAAAAAACAAAATAAATATTTATAGGGTAGTAGATATCATAGGGGTTTTGTTTGTGTGTGGGGGGTGGGGTTATATGTGTATGCAAATGTGCATGTCTTTTTTTTTTTTGGTCTAGACTGGTGGTTTGTGGGGAAATCTAGGTGTGGGAGCTCTCTCTACTGAGGCAACTCATTTGTCACTTAAGAGTTCTAGAGATTTGGCTATTGCGCAAAGAGATGAAATGTCTTCCTTGTTCAGTAAATGACTTTATGTCAGATGCAAGATTTGAACCCAGGTCTTCCTGACTTAAAGGCTCATCCACTCTCCACTATGCAACACAATCTCAGACATTATATACAACATATGTTTCCATCATTTCTATTTTTCTTAACCCAAGTTAATATAAATGATTTCCCTGAGGCAATTGGTTATTATGAATACTCTCTTTCCATCTGATCCCATGGAGATGAATCTACACCAAATAAAGCTGTAGTAAAGGTGCTGAGAGGAAAGGATGTCATTAGCAATAACACATGTGCATGTCACAATGTAATACCTGTGAGACATTTACTGTTAGCGAAAATCGCAGTGTTTGAAAACTTATGGTGAAAAAGTTCAGCTTGTATTATAAATTTTAAAAAGCCAAAGGAGTTTGTATAACATGAATCACCTGAAAGGAATTCCACAATTGTGCGTTAAAGGCTGATTTCCATAATATTCCTTGTAGAGAGGAACTTCTACCTTATTTTAAGTTGACCTTTCTAAGTATATAACAAATATAATTCATGGACACACTCCTTAGAGAGAAGAAAAAGGAGGAGGAGGAGGAGCATTTATATCATGCTTTAAGGCTTACAAGGCATTTTTAATATATCACATGTTTACAAGGCATTTTTAATATATCACATGTTATCTGCAAACAACCCTAAAATATAGCTATTATTATTCCATTTTAAAGAAGAGGAAACTGAGGCAAATTGAAACTTAGTGACATACCCTAGGTCACACAGCTATTAAGTATCTGAGTCAGGATTTGAATTCAGGTCTTCCTGACTTCAGGTCCAGCATTTGATCCCCTTGGCCACCTATCTACCTCAGATTCATTAAGTATGAGCTAAAAAATCATCCCAGTATTGTAATTTTAGATTTGAAAGACACCCCATCAGGCATTCTAGACCAATCCACACCCTAATTCTATCCCATTATGCCTCTCCTTACAAGTGTCCATCCAATACGTGGTTGAAGATTTTCGATATAGCTGAACCCTACTACCTCCACAGGGTAGCCCTTTCCTCTTTTGGATAGCTTTTATCATTTGGAGGTTTCTTTTTTTTCTTTTAATTTTGTTTGTTTTGCTTTTGCCCTCAAATAGAACCTAAATTTGCCTCTTTGAATCTTCTATCCATCATTCTTCATTCTGCTCGCAATTTATTGAAATGAAAGTTTAATGGAAAGAATATCTAGAGGCCACTGGTAGGACAGAACTAACAAGACCCTTATTCAGGATGAGGCAAAGAAAGATAAATCTAATCCTGCTCTACATAACCTTTCAAATACTTGGATGAAGCTAATTTGCTGATATACGTTCATTTTTCTACTCTTCCTTGGTCTTTTTTTTCTTTAGTTTAATATCCCTAGTTTCTTCACATTCAAAGTGGTTTACCATTTCCTTCTCCAGCTCATTTTACAAATGAGGATTATAAACAAACGGGGTTAAGTAACTTGCCCAGGGTCACACACGTCGTAAGTGTCTGAGGTTGGATATAAATGCAGGTGCTCCTGCCTCCAGGACTGAGCTCTATCCAGAGTGCCACCCAGCTGCCCCAGGAAAGGACTAACAACTCATGTGCAAACTCAAGTATAAGCTTCTTATTTTCAAATTCTCTTGGAACTTTATTATGATATTTATATTACTTTGCTTGCAATCAACAGACAGATTTTGTTGCTTGGCAACTTCTTTTCTCAAGTAAAATCTTCATTCAGGTCTGTTTTTTCATATGAAATGGAATACACCTGCTTTTGTTACTGATTTCTAGATTATTGCAACTCCCTAATTTGATCACACAACAGGGACTTGAAAATGTTCACCATACATGTTGTCTTCCTCTGGCTTCTCTAGTTTATCAGTGAGTAGTGAGCTCTGCCTCTTAAAAAGAATTGCTCTTGCTTTCAAAACTCACTCCTACTGATTGGACAAATTGTGACACTATATTCCAAATCAAGAAAAGTCATATCCATAAGCGTATGTCAAATGCTTACTATGTACCAGACACTGTGCATTGTGCACATACAAATACAAGCAATTTTTTGTCATTTTTGCCACTTTCTCACACCAATGCCAAAAGACCTTTTGGAATCTCCACCTTATCACCCATACCACAGCTGAACACATGTAGTGAGGTATGAGATATGAAAAGGAGTTATTCACTCTATTCCTTCAATATTGATAGTTATTTCTCTGAGAATATCACTTTTAAGATTTTGAGCTCAGGATTTTTCTTTCTTTTTGTTTTTTTTAATAGTTCACTCAGTAATGTGCATACATTAATTGATACAGTGAAATTCCTTTAAGATTCATTCAATCAAGCTTTTAAAAAACCTGCTAAGTAACAAGGTACCCTTAAGGAAATTAAGTTAAAAGTTGGGAGAGTGAGGTAGGCATACTGCCTCGTAGGACAGGACTGTTGTTTTTTTTTTTTTTTGGTTTGTTTTATGGATGGGGGAAGGCAAGGCAATTGAGGATATATGACTTGCCCAAGGTCACACAGCTAGTAAGTATGTCAAATGTCTAAGGCTGGATTTGAACTCAAGTCTTCCTGACTCCAGGGCTGGTGCTCTACTCACTGCACCACCTAGCTGCCCCAGGATTGTTGTTGTTGTCGAGTCATTTTACTGGTGTCACATTCTCCATAACCCCGTTATGAGTTGTCTTGGCATAAATATTCAAGTGGCTTACCACTTCCTTCTCCAGCTCATTTTACAAAAGAAGAATAGAAACAAGCAGGGTTAAGTAATTTGCCTGGGGTCACACGTGTCCTAGGTGTCTGAGGTTGGATATAAACGCAGGTGCTCCTGCCTCAAGGACTGAGCTCTATCCAGAGTGCCACCCAGATGCCCCAGGATAGGACTAACAACTCATGTGTAAGCTCAAGTATAAGCTTCTTATTCTCAAATTCTCTTAGAACTTTATTATGATATTTTTATTATTTTGCTTGCAGTTAAGAGATTGATTTTATTGCTTGGCAACTTCTTTTCTCAAGTAAAATCTTCACTCGGCTCTGTTTTTCATATGAAATGGGATATACCTGATTTTGTTAGCAATCTCTGGATTATTGCAACTCCCTAATTTGATTGCATATATTTTACAAAATAAGGGGAAGAAATATTTATTTCACAAAGCCCAAGACAAAATCCTTTACTTTTAACTCAGAACTACGCAGGAAATCTCCCCAACTGCACACAGTTAAGACATTACCTCCACCAAAAGCCTTCCTTGATCTCTCCAGTTGTAGTTTTTAACTTTCTCTCCCAACCCATTTTTCTTATATTTGACTTTCTGTGTACATGTTAAATATCACTACCACAAACCATCTCCAGGACAGCATAGGTTCCTTGAGGAAAGAGACTTTTTTCTTTGCATTTCCAGCACCTGGGATAGCACTTGACACGGGGTAATAGTTTAATAAATCAAAGTTTATTGAATTGAAACTAAAAGTTCTCAGTGTTGTAATGGATACAGAACTAGACATGGAGTCAAGAAGACCTGAGTTCAAATCCAGCCTTAGACACTCGCCAGCCTGCCATTGTGACCATGGACCATTCTGATTTCACTTAACCTCAATCTGACTCATTTTGCTCAATGTAATATGGGGATAAAAATCATACCTATCTCTCAGAGTTGTTCAGGATAAAATGAGACAGTATTTGAAAAGCGTTTGTACACCTCCAAGTGCTATATAAATGCTAGCTGTTATTATTCACATAAATCCACTAATACAGCAGAAAAATTAATAATATATTCAAATATTCAACAAAACATTTTGTGGTTGTTCAGTCATTGTCATGTTTGACTCTTCATGACCTTATGAACCATAGTCTGCCAGGCTTTTCTAATCTCCACTATCTCTTGAAATCTTTCCAAGTTCACATTCATTCCTTGCATGACTTTCATCCTCTGTCATGCCCTTCTCCTTTAGTCCTCAATCTTTTCCAACATCAGGGGCTTTTCCATTGAGTTCTGTCTTCTCATTAGTTGGCCAAACTATTTAAGCTTCAACTTCAGTATGTGATCTTTGGGTGAATAGTCTGAATTGATTTCTTTATATATTGTCTGATTTGATCTCCTTGCTATTCAAAGGACTCTCTGAAGTCTTCTCCAGCACCACAATTTGAAAGTGTCAATCCTGTGGCACTCAGTTTTCTGTATAGTCCATATTTCACAGCCCTATATTACTATAAGAAAAACCATAGTTGTGACAGACCTTTATTGGCAAAGTGATGTCTACTTTTCTATGCTGTCCAGCTACAGCTTTTCTTCCAAGGAGCAAGCATCTTTTAATTTCTTGGCAGTAGTTGTGGACATTTAACTACTTTGTGAAAAGAATCTAATTAGATGCTATATAATAATGCTTTGTGGAGTCAGCCGGGGGAAAGAAGTGGGGGGAGGGTGAGGATAGAGATGAGGACTACCATCCTTAAAGGTATGGATGCCAGAAAGTAACAACTATAATTACAAAACCCCTAATCTAACTTGGTTCCCTGTAAGGAAGTTCTTGCTATTATAACTACTAAGTACTCTTGAATATAGCAAGGTATGGAGTTCAGAATGAAGCACAAACCTAAAAGGAGAATCAGTTGCCTTCACTTTCCTCAATCTCATCTGGTGAGAAAATTGTGGCAATCAAGTGAATCATGCTAAGTCTATCTTGTGACTCAATTCTGGATTTAGCTCAGTTCCCTTTCTATTCAATTATGGGCTTATCCCAGTTTCTGTCTTCTGAGAAAATTTTATTCAATTGTGGGAACTGTGAGAAAACTTTGCTGCATTGTTTCATTTTAGCCCTGCATGGCTGGGAAGCTGGACCACCTCTACCTGTTGTTTAGAGACCCACAATTAAAGAGCTAATAATTTATGCTGACCAGAAACCCAATCAGATCCTAAGACTGATGTAAGGAGTCATTGCACCCCACCCCCCCAGCCAATGATACATCTCAAGTAACCCACATGTCTCATTTGAAAGCTGACTCTATACTGGCCAATAAGTAATTGTTTCTGAACTTTAATTGAATACAGATACTGGGGTAGGGGATGAGTCCAAGCTCTCTTTTTCTGATTTTATGGAATTATACCTGTTTATTTCCCCCCTCCCAGGTTGGAAAACCCCTAATTTTTTCTCCAATTAGAAATCAGATTACATAATTTTGTATCCTGTTTTCTACCCTGCTTATTGTTATCATGTAATGCATAGCAATATGTATCCCCTTGTATTTTGGGTCCAATATCAAAGCTGAAGAGGCCTGATCCCAATTTCCTATGCATTTGGAATGCACTGTGAGGGAATTAATTTTTTTCATTATTTTTTCTTTCTCTTTTAAATTTTTTTATAGTTTTTACTTCCAGTTATATAAAAAGACAATTTTTAGCATTATTTTTATAAGATTTGAAGTTGCAAAATTTCTCCCCTCCCAACTTCCTAAAATGGCAAGGAATTTGATATAGGTTACGTATGTGTGATCATGTAAAACATATTTCCATATTACTCACAGTTGTGAAAGAAAAACCAGGCCAAAAGGAAACAAAACAAAACATTAAAACAATAAAGTGAAAATAATATGCTTTGTTCTGCCTTCAGAGTCCATCAATTCTTTGTCTGGATATGGATAGCATTTTTTCATCATGAGTCCTTTGGAATTGTCTTGTATCATTGTATTGCTGCAAATAGCTAAGTCATTCATAGGTGATCATCATAGTATTGTGGTTACTGTGTACAATGTTTTCTTGGTTCTGCTTATTTCACTTTGCATCATTTTATATAAGTTTTTCCAGGTTTTTTTTTTCTGAAATCTGTCTGCTCATCATTTCTTATTGCATTGCATTCATATACAAAGCTTATCCAGCCATTCCCTAATTGATGGGCATTCCCTCAATTTCCAATATTTTGCCCCCACAAAGAGAGCTACTATGGACATTTTTGCATATGTAGGTCTTTTTCCTTTTTTTATGATCACTATGGATACAGACCCAGTAGTGGAATTGCTGTATCACACAGTTTGGTTGCCCTTTGAGTATAGCTCCAAAGTGCTTTCCAGAATGGCTGGATCAGTTCACAACACCAGGAGCAGTGCATTAATGTCCCAATTTTCCACATCCTCTCCAACATTCATCATTTTTCTTTTTAATCCTATTAGCTAATCTGATAGGTTTGAGGTTGTTCCTTATAGATGTTTTAATTTTCATTTCTCTAATCAAAATTGATTTAAAGCACTTCTTCATAGGATTATAGATAGCTTTGATTTAATAATCTGAAAACTGGCCATTCATATCCTTTGACCATTTATCAATGGGGGGATAGCTTGTATTCTTATAAATTTGACTCAGTGTTCTACATGTTTGAGAAATGAAGACTTTATCAGAGATACTTGCTGTAAAAAATGTTTCCCAGCTTTCTTCTTTACTTCTAAATGTGTTTGCAATGGTTTTGTAACTGCAGTAACTTTTTTAATATAATAAAAATTACCCATTTTGCATTTTGTAAAGTTCTCTATCTCTTATTTGGTCATAAATTCTTCAATTTTCCATAGATCTGATAGGTAGACTATTCCTTGCTCTTCTAATTTGTTTATGCCATCACCCTTTATGTCTAAATAATGTACTCATTTTGACCTTATCTTGACATATGATGTAAGATGTTGACCTGTATCTAGTTTGTGCCATGTTTTCCCCGTCTTCCCAGAAGTTTTTGCCAAATAATGAGTTACTGTCCCAGAGACTGGGGTCTTTAGGTTTATCAAACATGAGGCTACTATGGACATTTACTACTGCATCCTGTGTACCTAATCTATTCCACTGATCCACCACTCTATTTCTTACCCAATAATAGAGAGTTCAGATGATTGCTGCTTTATAAAGTAGTTTGAGACCTGCTATTTTTAGGTGATCTTCCTTTGCACTTTCTTCCATTAATTCCCACAATATTCTTAACTATTTGTTGTTCTACCTGAATTTTGTTACAGTTTTTCCTAGCTCTATCAAACAATTTCTTGGCAGTTCAATTGGTATGGCCCAGAATAAGTACATTAGCTGAAGCAGAATTGTCATTTTTATTGTATTGATTCAGCCTACACATGAGCAATTGGTATTTTTCCAATTGTTTAGATCTGATTTTATTTGTGTGAAATATAGTAATTGTGTTTATATAGTTCCTGGATTTGTCATGTCAGGTACACTCTCAAATATTTTATTTACTTTACAATTATTTTAAATGGAACTACTCTATCTCTTCTTGAAGGACTTTCTTGGTATATAGAAATGCTGATGATTTACATGGCTTTATTTTATATCCTGAAACTTTGCTAAAGTTGCTCATTATTCCATGTAGTCTTTTTTCAGTTGATTCTCTAAGTATATCATCATATCATCCGCAAAGAGTGAAAGTTTTATTTCTTTATTTCCTAGTCTAGTTCCTTCTATTTCTTTTTCTTCTCTTATTGATATGGCTAATATTTCTAGTACAATATTGAATAATAGTGGTGATAATGGGTATCCTTGCTTTACCACTGATCTTAGTGGGAAGGTTTCTAGCTTATCCCCATTACATATAATTCTTGATGATGGTTTTATTTAGATACTGCTTGTCATTTTAAGGAATGTTTCTTTTATCCTATGCTCTCTAGTGTTTTAATAGGAATGGGTGCTGTATTTTGTCATTGGCTTTTTCTGCATCTATTAAGATAATCATATGATTTCTGTTAGTTTTGTGATTGATATGGTCAATTATGTTGAAGGTTTTCTTAATATTGAACCAGCCCTGCTTTCCTGGTATAGCACATTATCTATGATACTATCATGTTATCTATGACTCACCTAGTCATAGTATATTATGCTCATGATAATTTGCTGCAATCTCTTTGCTATAATTTTATTAAAACTTTTGCATTAATATTCACCAAGGAGATTGGTCTCTAATTTTCTTTCTCCATTTTAACTTTCCCTGGTTTAGGTTTCAACACCATATTTGTGTCATGAAAGAAATTTGCTAGGACTACTTCTTTGCCCATTTTTCCAAATAGTTTGTATAATATTGGAATTAATTGCTTGTGAACCCATCTGGCCCTGGGGATTTTTTCTTAGGAGGTTTATTACTGGCTTGTTCAATTTATTTTTCCAAAATGGGGTTATTTAGGCATTCTATTTCCTCTTCTGTTAATCTGGGTAATTTATATTTTCATAAATATTCCTTAACTTTCCTCAGGTTGTCAGATTTATTGGCATACCTAATGATTGTTTTAATTTCATTTTTATTGGTGGTGAATTCATCCTTTTCATTTTTGATACTCGATATTTGGTCTTCTTCTTTCTTTTTTTTTTAAACCAAATTAACCAATGGCTTATCTTACTGGGTTCCCTCCCCCTTGAACCATCTCCTAGTTTTATTTATTAGCTCAATAGTTTTCTTACTTTCAATTTTATTAATCTCACTTTGGTTTTCAGGATTTCTAATTTGGTGTTCAATTAGGGATTTTCAATTTGTCCTTTGTCTAGTTTTTGCTTTTTGTTTACATGCCCAATTCATTGATCTGCTATTTCCCTATTTTGTTGATGTAAGAATTTAGAGAAATAAAATTTCCCCTAATCTGGAAGAGAGTTTGGTAGGTGTTAGTCTAGTCCTAGCATGGCATAATCAAAATAATGCTAGATTTCAAGTCAAAAGACCTGAGGTAAAATCTTGGCCTTGTTACTGACTGTGTAACTTTATAAAATCACTTAACTTCTCTGGACATCTGTTTTCCTCATCTGTAAAATGGGAGCAATAATATTTACAATATCTACCTCACAGAACTGTTGTGAGGAAACTATTTTGTAAATTGCCAAGCAGAATATCAATGTGATATATGTTATTTTGAAAGTCTTTTGCAACTCTGACATTCTATGTTCCAAGATCCCTTCCAACTTTATCATTCTACTACCTATTTTAAAGGGGTGTTACTTAAGTTACACTTCCTCCTTTTTACTGGGAAAATAGCAACTATCCTCTATTCCATCCCTCTTCTTTTTATAGCTGGAAACTTCAAAATTTCCTGTAAATAATGTGAGATGTGAGTCTTCAAAATTAATGACCTGAACAAAGTCAGTCCTTAGGAAGTATTTGTAGATTTTGGATTTGTTATGTTTAGGACTTTTGCAGGGTGGGGAGACTCTGCTGGGTGGCACATTTGGAGAGATAATTCAGGGTTGGGTTTTTTTCAATCCTGTGTTGAAGATTTATTTTGGAGCTTCCCTAGGAATTTTTCAGAACAGATTTCTTTATAAACTAACAAGTTGGGGATCCTTTAATTACAATACATTTGTTCAAACACACTTGACCAGATTAAAAGCTTAAAGAATTGCTAATCTTAGAGAGAGAAGGAATCTGGAGAGTTTTGCATTAATCATCAAAATAGATCAGAGTTGTATGGAGTATTGGAGTTTACAGAGTACTTTTCTGAGAATGCTATAAGTGATGTTCAGATCAATGCTATAACTATGATTCAGTGATTGGGGTTTTGTCCCAATCTCAAGAGTACAAAATCTCAAGAGTACAAAAATGTGATATGGGCCACTATAGTAAGGGGTTCACCTTCCTGTTCAAATGTTTTTTTCTTATTTTTTGTGTTATTTTCACAAAACAAATTACAAAGTTCATTTAAAGGTATGTTTACTGATGACTCAAAGCACCAAAATTTTTCATCATAGTTTTCATGCTGCATTTGAATAGCACTTTAAGGTTTGTGATGCCATTTACATATATCTTCTCACTTGAATATTATCCCCATTTTTTACAGAGAAAAAATCCACAGGTAACATAGATCATTGGTACTAATATTGGGGCTCAACTCTAGATCTGCTTAGTTCTAAGTTCTTGTTTCCACAATTCAACTAGCAGCTGCTGTGGGGGTGAAAATCCAACACAAGCCTAACAACAAGAATGCTGCAAGCACAGATTCTTTTGACATGCTTTACTAAGGAAAGCAACATTAACAATCCTACTTTGATCCAACATACAAATATCATTCACTCAGCTCAGGGGGAAAAGCCAGTACCCTGAGCTTCAGAGCAAATACAAACAGACCAAACAAACATGAATCAACAGAGATTTCCGTCTGACAAAATCACAATATACAGTTACCAGAGAAGCATCAATATCTGACTTTTCTCCAAAGCTGGGGATCTCATAACAACAGCTGGCCCAGAGTCATGGGCCACTCCTCTGTGACTCAGAGCTCCAAAAGAGAAAGCCAACCTCTGAGTTTATATATCTTGTTCAGGGTCAAAGGTGAGTCACACATACAACTCACCCACATGACATAAAATCATCACAAAAATGTGACTTAAACCCACGTGGTCTAAAATCCTCTGATGTCACAAATGTGTCACTCAAACCCATGTAAACTAGGCTTTCCCTTGAGGCAAGGAGGTCATCAAGGACTCCTAATTTAATCAAGGAAATAAAGGCCAAACTCTTCAAGGCCACTTGGTTGAATAAGCGCTAAGAGCCCATCTTGATCGCCAATACAATTCTGCAATTTAAAAAAATCTTAATTAAATTTAATTTAAAAAAAAAAAAACATTTTTCACATCCCAGAATCTCAATCAAAGATCATCTAACTCTTGTTGTTGTTGATCAGTTGTTTTAGTTATGTCTGACTCTTCCTCACCCCATTTAGAGTTTTCTTGGCAAAAAAAAAAAAATGCTAGAGTGGTTTGCCATTTTCTTCTTCTGGTGATAGCAGGACTTTAATAATTGTTTGTTGAGTTGAAATGCTTGCTACCTAAAAACCCAAAACTAAACGTGATACTCCAGTTATGTTCTCATCAGGCCGGAGAACAACTGAGACTACAAATGCCCACATGCTAGATTCCATGTCTTTCTTAATACTGCCAGAGATTGTTAGCTCTTTTGACTGCTATATCATACTACTGACTCACATTAAGCTTGCAAGTTCTTCCTGTTCCCTCTTTCCATATCCTTTACCTCCCTCCCAGGCCTTTGTAAACTTAGTCAACCAGACTATATAATTCTCAGAGTTAGAAGTAAAAACAAATATCTCATTAGAAAAGCAAATGGGCAAAACATTTACAAACATTAAATGCATTCTTTTTCCAAGGACATCTTACAGTGGTTTTACCACCATTCTGTAAGAGGGATCTAACTGAATGTTTAAACTGAAAGTTTAAAATTGACTTGAAATTGACATCCCTTTTGCATGGGAGTTGTGTGTGAACTGATCTTAGTTGTTTAAGAAAGTGTGGAACTCTGGACATGTACTCTATCCTGTCCATGCCCAAAGGCATTGTATGAGAAACTATTAGATCAGTGGAGGAACACACTGCAGTTTTCAATAAATCTGAAGTTATCATCATCATTAGGACAGTCAATGATCAGATAATGTGTAAGTCAAGTCATTGATTTAAGCATTTATTGAGCACCTATTTTGAGCCAAACCCTGTGAGAATTACTGGGAATGGAAAGAAAAGCAAGCAAACAAACACATAGTCTTGAATCTCAAGGAGCTCACAGTCTGATGAGAGAGACAACATTCAAACAACTCTCTATAAACAAGATATATTGTAGACAGGGGTCAATTGAAGATAATCACAGAGAGAAGGCACTAGCCTTAAAGGGCATTGGGAAAGTCTTGTAGACAGTGAAATTTTAGGTGGGACTTACTTGAAGGCAGCCAGAGAAGCCGTGAAGGAGAGAGACAGAGAGAGAGAGAGAGAGAGAGAGAGAGAGAGAGAGAGAGAGAGAGAGAGAGAGAGAGAGAGAGAGAGAATTAGAGAGAATTCCAGGCAAGGAGGACAGCCAGTAAAAAGACCTGGAGCTGGGAAATGCGGTATTATATGTGAGGAAGAGCAAGGAGGCCAATGTCACTGGATCACAGAGTATGACATGGAAAGGCTTAAGTCGAAAGAAGATTAGGAGAGAAGATTCTGGCTAGAAAATTTCAAGATTTTCCTCCACAAAAGATATAAAATAGCCCCATAAAGTTGTGAAGAGTAAACACCTCCAGGCTAGGATCAACTTTAACAATAAACTACAAGCTGCTTAAACAAGCAGCAAGCCCTGGGGTTAGCTGGATTGGGAGGCTGCCTCACCCTGCCACAGGGACTTTTACCCCCAGGACAGTGAGGGGAGTCAGGCATCTGATCTGGGGTGATCTAGGGAACCTCTGCTGACAAGGAACATTAGACTTAGCTGTGCCAAAGAGAGAAATGGGTGAGAAGTAACCAGTACATGCCCCGTGAGTGCAGAAGCAGGGGGTTGGGATGCAGCTGGCTGTGGGCACTTACAGGAGGCTGGAGGCCTTGGTTTGAGTTCAAGGTCAGAGGGGATAGCTGAAGACGATCAAGGGCCATAGGTACCATCCCCTATACCTCAGAACTAGAGGTGAGTACATAAACTAAATTATTACTAAAAAAATGCACAAGCAAAGGAGAAAGAATTCGACCATAGAGAGCTACTATGGGAATAGAGAAGACCAGGGTTCAACTTCAGAGGAGGATACTGAAGCAAAGAAAACCTCTTCTACCCCCAAATAATAATGTTAAATGGTCACCTGTCCAAAAAGAATTCATTGAAGAACTTTAAAAAAGACTTTAAAAATCAAATGAAATTGAGGGAAAAAATTTTAAAATAAGAATAATGCAATAATATTAGGGGATAGGGAGGGGGAGAGAATAAAGGAGGAAACTTTAAAGGGGAGGGGATTAGGATAGGTCAAAGGGTTTACAAAAATGAGTTTAGATTTAGGGGAATGGGAAAATAAGGGAGGTATTGTTGAAGTTGGCGTAGGTTAAGTAACAAGAGGGCAAGGTAGCAGGTAAAGTAGAGGAGTTAGGAGAAACAGGAAAAAAGAGATATGCACAAACATAAAAACAAGATTAGGAATAGAATCTCTTAGGGAAAGTATGTGTTTACATATGTATGTGTGTGTATATGTAGATATGTGCTTATATATGTATGTATATGTGTATATATGTATGTTTGTGTATATGTATGTATATGCATATGTATATATTAATACCTATATATAAATATATCCATGCTCAATTGTAGCCTTGGGTGGCAAGAAGCAGTGAGCAAGGGGGAAAAAGAACAAAGTAAAAAGTGTACAGTAGAGAACAAAAGAAACCTACAAGGAAGTATAGATGGACAGCTTTCAACTTAATGCACAGTATTTAATATATAGGCTTTCTTGAAATGAAAAGTTATCACTATATATTTTGAATCCTCTCCTATGCTCTGTTGTGCACATGATGTTTTTTTCTTTTCTTATTTTATATTTAAGTTCAATACTTAAGTTTATAATGTTTCTTTTTCTTTTCTGTGTATTTAATTTTAGTATTTGTCTGATTGTTTTTATAAAGATGAAAGATTAGAAAGGTATGAAGAGGTCAGGTAATAACGGATTTTTGAAAGCCAAAGAGAGAATTTTATGTTTGATCCTACAGGTAATAGGGAGCTATTGCAGTTTGGGTTTTTGTTTGTTTGTTTTGTTTTGTTTTGTTTTAATAGGAGTATGGCATTTTTAGACCTGTGGTTCAGGAAGATCGGTTCGATATATGAATGGAACGTAGACATAAAAACTCACAGAAGCTTGGAAAAAACACACAAAGCAGAGGTGGGGGGGGTGGAGCCAAGAGAGAAGCATCAAAATAGAGAATTGCTTGAGCTCTCCCCCAAATCCCTCCAAACACCTGTAAAAAATGACTCTAAACAAATTCTAGAGCTACAGAACCCATGAAATGACAGAGTGAAACAAGTCTTCAGCCCAAGACAGCCAGGGTGGTCACTGGGAAGGGTTTATCACACAATGTTGGGAGCAAAGCACAGCCCAGCACTGGTCATGCTGGAAGAAACTAGGCCTGAGTAGATGAAGCAGAGCAGGCCTCAGGGCCCAGAATCACTGAGCTGTGGTAGTTTCCAGATTTCTGAACCCATAAACCCTAAAGAGCAGGTCAGTGGGAAAACTGTTGGACCTGGATGAGAGAAGTGGCAGCCCCAGGGCTACAGAGGTGGCTGCAGTGGGGCAGCAGCAGTTGCAGCAGCGGCTGCTTTCACAGCACCAGGCCAACATGGTAGGGGGGCGAAGCAGCTGATCAGAGTGGGAGAGCAAGGATCTCTTTGCTGGTGCTGGTGGAGAGTTTGCTTTCTCCTGCTTGGATCTGTGTCATGGTCCTAGTTGGTGGTTCTTGGGGAAGGAGGAGTCTTATTGTGGCAGAGCTTGTGGTGGCTGTGGAAAGGGAGTCCTCCTGGCAGTTACAGCTGGGGAATTGAGCAAAGAGCATAAAAGGACTCAGACTATAGAATCTTTCTTTGGTGACAAAGAAGATCAAAACATACAGCCAGAAGAAGTCAGCAAAGTCAAAGAGCCTACATCAATAGCCTCCAAGAAAAATACGAATTGGTCTCAGGTCATGGAAGAGCTCAAAAAGGATTTGTAAAATCCAGTAAGAGAAGTAAAGGAAAAATTGGGAAGAGAAATGAGAGTGATACAAGAAAATCATGAAAAACAAGTCAATGATTTGCTAAAGGAGACCCCAAAAACGCTGTAGAAAATAACACCTTAAAAAATAGACTAATTCAAATGGCAAAAGAGCTCCAAAAAGCCAATGAGGAGAAGAATGCCTTAAAAGGCAGAATTAGCCAAATGGAAAAGAAGGTCCAAAAAATCACTGAAGAAAATACTGCCTTAAAAATTATAATGGAGCAAGTGGAAGCTAGTGACTTTATGAGATTAAAGCCAAGAATCACTTACCTAGCACAACTGAGTATAATACTTCAGGGTAAAATATGGATTTTCGATGAAATAGAGGACTTTCAAGCATTCTTGAAGAAAAGACCAGATTTGAATAGAAAATTTGACTTTCAAATACAAGAATCAAGAGAAGCCTGAAAAGGTAAACAGGAAAGAGAAATAATAAGGGACTTACTAAAGTGGAACTGTTTTGTTTACATTCCTACATGGAAAGGTGACATTTGTAACTCATGAGACCTTTCTCAGTAGTAGGGTAGTTGAAGGGACTATACATACATATATATCTATATCTATATCTATATTCATCCATCTATCTATATCTATATCTATATATGTATACAAATAGATAGATAGATATACATATATGTATATGTATGTGTGTATATATATGTATATATATGTGTGTATATTTGTGTATATACATGCATATATACATATATAGACAGAGGGCACAGGGTGAGTTGAATATGAAGGGATGATAACTAAAAAATAAAATTAAGATGTGAGAGAGGAATATATTGGGAGAAGGAGAAAGGGAGAGATAGAATGGGGTAAATCATCTCACATAAAAGTGTCAAGAAAAAGCTGCTATAATGGAAGGGAAAAGGGGGTAGGTGAAAGGGAACGAGCGAACCTAGCTCTCATCAGATTAGGCTTAAGGAGGGAATGACATAAGCATTCAATTGGGTATCTTATCCTACAGGAAAGTCAGGGGGAAGGGGATAAGAGGGTGATGATAGAAGGGAGGGTCGATTGGGGGAGGAGGTAGTCAAAAGTGAATAATTTTGAAAACGGACAGCTCAAAAGGAGAAAATTGAATAAAGCAGGACATAAGATGGAGGGAAATGTAGTTAGTCTTTCACAACATGACTATTATGGAAGTGTTTTGCATAATGACACATGTATAACCTCTGTTGAATTGCTTGCCTTCTCAAGGAGGGTGAGTGGGGAGGGGAGGAGGAAGAGAATTTGGAACTCAAAGTTCTAAAAACAAATGTTAAAAAAATTCTTTTTTACATGCAACTGGAAAATAAGATATATAGGCAATGGGGTATAGAAATCTACCTTGCTCTACAAAAAAGTAAAGGGGAAGGGGATAAGTGGGTGGGGGAAGTGACGTGATACAAGGGAGGGCAGACTGGAGAAAGGGGCAATCAGAATACATGCCATCTTGGGGTTGGGGGGAAGAGTAGAAATGGAGAAAAATTTGTAATTCAAAATCTTGTGGAAATGAACATCAAAAACTAAAAATATTTTTAAAAAAGAAAATAGTTCTTTCATGAAAAAAATAAAAAACAAAAACACACAGTGGGATAGTGGGATGGTGTCTCCTCCTCCCCAGGGGAAAAACCCAACTTTAATATAACTTTACCATGAAGTTCAACATCAAGTGATGATGAAAAAAATGTGAAAAAAAAGAATCTGACCATAGGAAGTTACTATGGTGACAGAGAAGATCAAAACATAAACTCAGAAGATAATGATGTCAAAACAACTATGAGCAAAGCCTTAAAGGGAAAAAAATGATATGAATTAGACAGAATTCCAACAAAAATAACTGGAAGTGTGTAAAAAGTATTTTAAAATTAAATAAGAGAGGTATAGGAAAATTATGAGAGTAATGCAAGAAATTATGAAGAGAGTCCACAGCTTAATACAAGAGGCACACATGAACACACATGCACGCACACAACTACAGAAGAAAATTAAACCTTAAAGATGAGAATTTTCCAAATGGTAAAAACAAAATGCACAAAAACTCACTGCAGAAAAAACTTAACAAACAGAACTGGCCAAATGGAAATAGAGGTACAAAAGCTCATTGAAGAAAATGATTCAGTTAAAATTAGAATTGTGCAAGTGAAAGCTAACAATTCCATAATGCATCAAGAAAGAATAAAACAAAGTAAAATAAAATAGAAATGTGATGTGTTTTATCAGAAAAACAATTAACCTTGAAAATAGATTGAGAAGAGATAATTTATGAATCATTGGACTACCTGAAAACCAGCATTAAAAAACAGCCTAGACACCATATTTTAAGAAATTATTAAGGAAAACTTCCCTGATATGCCAGTTCCAGAGGGTAAAAAAAAGGGTAGAAATGCAATGACTCCAACAATCACCTCCTGAAATTTTCCCAGGAATATTACAGCAAATTCCAGAGCTCCCAGGTCAAAAAGAAATTATTGCAAGCATTCAAAAAGAAACAATTCAAACATCATGGAGCTACAGTCAGAATCACACAAGATACAGCAGCTACAACATTAAAGGAGTAGAGTGCTTTAAATACAATATTCCAGAGAACAAATGAGGTACAGTAACAACCAAGATTAATGTGCCAGTAAAACTGAGTATAAGTTTGAGAGGGAAAAATGATATTTAATGAAATATAGGACTTTCAAGCACTCCTGATAAAATGACAAGAGAGGAATAGAAAACAGTGACTTTCAAATAGAAGCTGTAAGAGAAGTATTAAAAAGTAAATATCAAAGAGGACTCATAAGGAATTCAACAATGTTAGATTGTTTGCATTCCTACATGGGAATGTAATATTTGTAACTCCTTTTTCATTATTGGGGCAGAGGGCAAGAGAGGGTTAATTAACTATTATGGGATAATTTCAGAAAAAATAAATAAGGGGTGAGAAAGAGGGATGCACTGGAGAAGGGGAAAGGGAAAGGAAGAATGGGGAAATTTGCTCACATTTATATTGGGAATCAAGATGGGCTCTTAGCACTTATTCAACCAAGTGCCCTTGAACAGTTTGGCCATTGTTTCCTTGATTAAATTAGGAGTCCTTGCCTCAAGGGAAAGCCTAGTTTACATGGGTTTGAGTGACATGTTTGTGACATCAGAGGCTTCAGGACCATGTGGGTTTAAGTCACATTTTTTGTGATAAATGGTCAAAAGATATTAACAGAGACTTTTCAGAAGAAGAAATTAAGATGATCTATAGTCACATCAAATGTGCTAAACCACTCTTGATTTGAGAAAGGCAAATTGAGACAACTCTAAAACGAAAAAGTTTAGCAGCTGCATATTCCCTTCATGGTAACCATAATTAAAAGAACTTTCAGGTTTAAATTGGCTAATATGGTAGTAAAGGAAAATGACAGATGTTGGAGGGGATGGGGAAAAATTGAGACTCTAAGTGCACAGTTGGTGGCTATTTGAACTGCTCCAATTATTCCTAAGAGTAGTTCAGCACTGTGGCCAAAGTGCAATAAAATTGTGTCTAATTCATATCATTTTTTCCCTTTAAGGCTTTGCTCATAGTTGTTTTGACATCATTATCTTCTGAGTTTGTGTTTTGATCTTCTCTGTCACCATAGTAACTTCCTATGGTCAGATTCTTTTTTTTTCACATTTTTTTCACCATCTCTTGATGTTGAACTTTATGGTAAAGTTATATTAAAATTGTTGACTCAGCAACAAAACCACTAGGTCTGCATCCCTACGAGATAAAAGAAAAAGGAAGAGGACCTATGTGGACAAAAATATTCATACAGCTCTTTTTGTGATGGCAAAGAATTGAAAATTAAGGGGATGCCCTTCCATCAATTGGAGAATGACTGAACAAATCAAGATATATGATTGTGATGGAATACTACTGTGCTATAAGAAATGTTTAGCAGAATGGTTTCAGAAAAGTGTGGGAATACTTATGTGAACTGATGCAAAGTGAAATTAGCAGAACCTGGAGCACATTGCATTGTTACAGCAATATTGTTATGATGATCAACTGTGAATGAGTTGACTATTTTATGCAATACAGTGATCCCAGGCAATTCCAAAAGACTTATGATGAAAAATGTAACCTACCTCCACAGACAGAATTGATGGAGCTTGAATGCAGATTGAAGCATCTTTTCTTTATTTTTCTTCATTTTTTTTGGTCTGTATTTTCTTTTGCAACATGGCAAATACGGAAATTTGTTTTCCATGACATCACATATATAATCTATATCAAATTACTTGCCTTTTCAAGAAAGCAGGAGAGGAAGCAAGAAGGGAAAAATTTGGAACACAAAATTTTAAAAAAATTGCTTAAAATTTTACATGTAATCAAGAAAAAACAAAATACGACTTAAAATAAAAAAAAAAAACTTTTTAAACTACAAATTTGCATGAGGCCTTATTTTCTTCTTATACTTGGACCCAAACAACATATCACAAGAAATTTAATGCCACAACAGATATGAAAGTTGAGCCATCTTCTTTTAAATCAAAGCTTTAAAAATTTTGCAAAAACATGCTAACCAATTTCCATCTTCAGAAAATTTTGGGAAAATATTATTTTTCATAAAATGTTAACATTTAATTAGTCTGTTGATATTTTCAAATGAATTAACAATTAATTTCTTAAACAAACATGTTTTGATTTTTCATATGGTAAATACTAACAGATATGATTGACATAAACAAAAACTCTTTGAAGTTAGCAATAATTTACAAGAGTTTAAAAGCATCCTATGATTATAATGTTTGAGAATCATTGTTCTAGAGAAACTGAAAGTGAACAGTTGGGTTTAGGTTTAAGATTCTATTTGTTCAGAGAGTTAAACAATCAGTCATAAAACTAAATAGCAGTTCATCAGATCCTCAGAGGACGCATAGCTGGCCCAAGATGGAAGCAGCAGTTTTCAATTGGTACCCCCTGTGAGTAACCCAACTGAACATTCTCCTCCATGTTACCAGACCACAGTGAAAGGTGCAAACATGTTCCTTGGACAGTCAAACATACAGTCAGAATGAGTAAAAGTCAGCGTACAGAAAGGATAAAAGTTAATATACAGAAAACATTATAGTACATAAAAGGAAAACAAATCACAAAGAATTTTCTCCTAATGAACAGAGTAGTGGAAAGGGGGAGGGGAATATGAGTGGCTACATACTCCTGTCATGGTATCTACTATAATCTGACTGGAGCTTCAGTCACAGAGTCGGGCTCCCGTAATTAAGAGTAATCAGTCTACTCTCTGATAAGCAAATTTGTCTTCCTTCTCCCTGTTGAATTTGCAAAGGGATACCACCACTCCACTGCTACTACTGATACCATGTTTACCATTATGTTCTTAGCTGCTTTTTTGATTTCTTAATTGCTCTGCCTCTGCCTCTCCCTCTCTCTTTCTCTCTCTCTTTTTATCTCTGTCTCTCTCTGTCTCTGTCTCTGCCTCTCTCAACCCCTGCTATATCCAGTTTCTTGCAATATTGTCTACAAATTGTGCATGATGACATTGAACCAAATTTCCCAAGGGTCTATGCTTTTGATCTCTGGAGTTTTGCTCTTTCTACAGGGTCTTACCTTATCTAAAACTGGAAATGGCTACTTCCCTTCACTGGAGGTCTTCCAACACAGTCTGGATAGCCACTTCTCAGGCACATTGTTCAATAGATACTTGCTCAGGTAAAATTTGGATCTCATTCAACTATAATACTTGATGGTTTGCTGGGAATATATGTGATACAAATGTGTAAGGCAATAGTTTTATTAAAACCAACTTGCATTACAATTTTACTGAAACATACTTGAATGATTTTTTTCTATTAGAAAATACCTATAAATGTGTGCTAAAAAATTAGAGGAAACTCATCATGCTCTTTGTTCAAATCAGGGAATATTTTCATTGATGCCTTGTTTTTTGTTTCCCTTATGATTTGTTTTCATCCTTCCAACTGTCCCATATCACAATTACAAAAAAAAATTAATTGAAGTAAATACCAGGGATTAGTAGTAGAATTCTAGGATATAGTTATTTCTAATTAGTCTCAGTGACCTATGACCACAAACTAATTTGTAGCATCATGAAGTTTATTTTGTTTCCATCCATGCATATTAAAAGGGAGTATTCACGTGACATAATAGAAAGCAATACTATGAATTAAGAGACCTGACTTCTAGTTTTGAAACTGCCAGTAAGTAGCTGTGTGTCCTTGAGAAAAAATAATCTCCATAGGCCTCAGAGTCTCTATAAAATTGAAGGTGTAGTACTAGGCTATCCCTTGGGTCCTTCATAGCTCTAAAACTCTGTGACTTTCAGGCCTGAAATTAAGGAAGTGAACAATTCATTAACCTTTCTGTTCCTGTATTTCAACTGAGAGAAAATACCACTTGACTAGCTCTTATGGCACCTTCTATTATTTGGAAGGAAAACTTTAATATAAAATGATCTGCTTTACAGAAATGTAAATTATGCTTGTTTGGGATCTATTTGTCCCAAGGAAAATGTGTTTCTATTTTCATTAGGAGTGGTGATTTCTCTAAAAATGTCCTTAGGTAAGCTTCAAAAGTGACCTCTACAGTACAGATAACAAATGTGACTTTTTTTTAAACAATGAAAAGCTTTTTTTCTATCAGGAAATTTCCCAGATATGGTATTATGCACTCCAGAGCACTTTCTACTATGAGGTGCATCAGGGCTCTTGAGTTTGTCTCCTCACTTATTCAGCACACACGTAAGTCTGCTCTGGGAGATAGGGTTTTTAAAGACATTTTGCTGATGCCTTTCAACTCTAAAATTTTCCATTTATTTATTCCTCTTCCCTTCATTTTGTGCCACTTCTCTTAATCTTCTCTTACCTCTCTTGAATCATATGATTTACCTTTTATATAGCTTGTTTGTATGTACTTGTTTGTATGTTGTCTCTCCCATTAGAATGTAATGAGAGCAGGGAAATGTCTTTTACGTTTCTTTGAGCATAGTACTTGACACACAGTAGGCACTAAATAAATATTGATTGATTGACTGATTTCATGCTCAAATTTGGCCAAGTATAGATGGAAGAAAGGTGCTATCACCTAGTAGGTAGATAGGAAAACTAAGAGAAAGATGGGTTCAAGTTCCTCCTCTAACACATGCTAGGTGTGTGACACTGGAGAAGATACTTAACCTTTCAGAGCCTCCAATATTTCTTTAATCCTATAATCTTTGAAAGTGCTCATCTAATTTGGAAGAGGGAGTTTCTTCATTGGGATTTTTCTATACCAAGATAGTCAGAGATCCCAACAAAAATTTGGAACAACAAGTAGTTTAAAGCAAATCTCCTGAGCATTAAGAGAAGTAACCTATAATAACCCTGCTTCTAGCACTAAGACCAAAAGGCAATGAATGTAATTGGAAATTTGTTCGAAGTTATTCCCCACTCCCCACATTCGGAGAAACAATGCGAGATTTATTGTCTAGCCTGACTGTGTCAAGTGCTGGGTTGTTTTCGGTTTGTTTGATTTTTGGTTTTTTTGTTTGTGTGTTTGTTTTTGTTGTTCCTGCTGTTTTTAATTTAATTTATTTATTTTTAATTTTCAATATTCACTTCCATAAGAGGTTTGTTTTGTTGCTTGTTGTTGTTTGAGGCTTTCCAGATTTCTTCTTTAGCCAAATGGTGTCAATAGTTCCTCCTTTTTATCTTCCTATGTTTTATTCATCATAGTATTAATGTAGTTTAATTCAGAATCAATGTTTGATAGATCTTTAAAAAAGAGCAAGGACAACACAGGACAATCTGACTTAAAGACTGCACACAACTTTACCATAAATTTAACTTGGAATGATAGAGAACAGATCCAAAAAAAGCAAATCAATGACTTCAAAACAAAGACAGGCATAGGAGAAGATGGTGACAAATATGTTAGAAATATACATAATACTAGAAAAAAATGAGAATAACTTTCTGGCAAATAGGCTGACATAGACCATATGCTTAGGGTCCCATAATTGACTGAGTAGTGCAGAGATTATAAGATCCCGCTGTGATTATTTTTTGTTGATTAAAAACACAACAAAATACCTCATATGTTACTGCAAAATGCTGCTTTAAATACTCTCCCATCAAAGTTTCTTCTGTTTAATTATTTTGATCATACAGGTTTCCTTGATAAATATGACCACAGTGTCAACTTTGTTCAACAATTAACATCAAACAATGGATTTTACTGCATCCTAGGAGGCCAAAGTGTTTGTCACTGTCAGGGAGATATCTTATTTAAAGTAAATCTATACATAACATGCTAAACTTGGAGAAAGGAATATTAATAGAAAAAAAATAAAATGACCCCTACTCTTGTTTTTTTTTGGCAGGGCAACTGGGGTTAAGTTACTTGCCTAAGGTCACACAGCTAGTAAGTGTGTCAAGTGTCTGAGGCCAGATTTGAACTCAGGACCTCCTGACTCCAGGGCCGGTGTTCTACTCACTGTGCCACCTAGCTGCCCATATCCCTACTCTTAAGGAGCTTGTATCCTACTGGAATGATTGAAATTGAAGAGGAATAAGTAAAGATGTTGCATTTCTGTGTATATTCTTATTTGTGGATAGAACTGTACGTATTACATAAAATCCAGAAATAGTACAGATTTTCTTAAATGATATTCATTATCTCAGAAGTCATGAGTCTAATAATCCAAACAAACTTCAAGTGGATTAAGATTACCTATTGTTGGGTAAAACAGCTCTCTCTGAAACAGAGAACAGAGAAAATAGATGCATATATTACACATGTATACACACACATACACATATATGTGTGTGTATATATATATATATATATATATATATATATATATATATACATAACACACTCACATACATATGATTCAATAGAATGAGGCCGTTTCACTATTTCACCGGAGACCTCATAGTGTATATATGTATACATGTATGTTATACGTGTGAGATATATTATCTAAATATCTCATATGTACATATGTATATAGATATAGAAAGTATGTGTATGCATGTGCATATAAAAACAAATAGTGAAAAGTTAGCTGTATAATTGATCAGGAGGGAGAGAGCAAGTTGTGTTGATTTGGGGAAATCACAGATAATGATTCCAGATTCTCCTTGAATCAAAAATCTATCTTTTGCCATCAATATCATTCCAGTAATGGATTTGAAACATAAAACAACACAATCTCCAAAGGACAATGATAGGTATATACATAAGCTGCAGCATCTTACCAACAAGAACTGTACTCAAGAACCAATCAATCAATGAATAAGCCCTTAAGGTTGTGCCAGACACTATTGTGTTAAGGGTGCAAAGAAAGTTAAAAAAAATTGGATCCTGAAGTAGTACACAATCTAATTGAGAAGATAGTATGTAAATATATAGGTAAAAACAAGATATGTACAATCAATGTAACATAACATTAGAGATTCAAAGAGGCAAAGATGAGAAGGGAAAGCATTTCTGACATGTAAAATCACAGAGCAGAGATAATCGCATCATGAATATTATATTCAAGAGATATATGACCAGAAAAGGAGGTTGGCTAATAATTTAACAAGAGTGAAATGTTACTAAGTAGTCTGTGGGCTGTGCTCTTATCTAAACAATGGGAGAAAAACCCTAGAAAAAGGCACTCGGGTATGGTGAATGGACCCTGCCTGGGAGATTTTCAGGACCACAAGACTCATAAGACAAAAAAAAAAAGATGATGTGTTTTTACACCATTAAAAGGAATACATATATTAACAAAAGTCCAGATACATTAATATGTTCAATTTTTTAGCTTTTTATGATGTTCAAGATTGTATTCATTATCTTTAAAGTATGTGAGTATGACATTGCTATAAATACTTACATTGAAAGATATCTTTCATCGCCTATGTTGTGCCTTGCTTAAAATAGGCAACATTTTGTAAAACTGGTTAAATAAAAAGGGGGGAGTTCAGCTAACTGTATTATGATTTTCATAATTCAAATCAAGCACAATTTTTTGCTGAAATTATTTTAGGAATATTGACTGAATCAACCTTTCTTTACACTCTGAGCACACCATTAAATATATCCAAGCTCATTCACCTCTTCTATTGCATAAGAAAAACACCAGAAAGAAAGTAAAAATTTTTGCTAAATTAAAAAATACTCAATTATGAAGGACAATGGAAAGATAAAGAATGTTAGAGTTAGGACAACCAAGCAAATGAATATCAAACATTGTTAGTACTCCAAGAGCATCTACACAATACTTTAGTTATTATTTGGCTTCAAAAGCATTGTTGATTTCCAGGAGCAACTCTCTAAGTAATAAGAAAGCAAAAGGAAATAGGATCATAGGATCACATAAAAAAAGGTTTCAGAATAGAACCTACATTATGACCCATCTAGTTCAATCTCTTCATTTTATAGATTAAGGGAACTGAGATCCAGAAAGGTTAAATGAAAGAGGCAGGATTTGAACTCATCATCTGACTCCAAAGATGGATTTTCTTCACTGAAATTTGCATAGATATTTCTCAGTCTTCAGAATGAACTTCCTAATACAAAAAAAAATTTCCCTTCTGCCAGCTTTGGAGGTAACAAAAACTCTCTTTGGATTGTCAGTTATTCCTGGCCTACTAAAAGGAGCCTAGGAAAGTAAGAGATGTAAATGGCTGATTCCTCTATCTTCTATACACGGAAAATGTCTCTTGAACTAGATTGGCCCTCCTGTTGAGTGTAGATATGTCTGATATTCCAAGAGACCTGACAATAAAATATATTTTTGTTTTTCTTCCAGGAGAGTCAGTCCTCACCTAATAAATGTTCATGTAAACAGAGTTGGTCTTTGGTGACCCCACACTCTCTAATCTAGTCTATGTGTTTGTTTTCATTTTACTCCATTCCTTTGGTTGTGTCATGGAAGTACCCAATTCTGTCATGTTCTCAACTGCCCAGTAAAAATGTTTTTTTTTTCTCTTGAGGCTTTACTTATTCACATAGAAGTAAAATTGAATGCAGTTCATTGAACAATATTCAAGTATCCATTTTTAAACAACCGTTATGTTTATGCATTTTGTTAGGTTACAGGGAAGCGATATAAAGAAACCCCCCCCCCAAAAAAAAAGGAATGGACTTCATAGGTACACAATTTATGAAAAAATAATAATGCAATTTGCTACAGTGCAAATTTTAAAACAATACTGAAAAAAGATTCAATAAGACACAGTTGATAGAGCACTGGACGGGGTCAAATAGAATGGTGTTTAGACCTTACTTCTAATGCAAATACCATTTTCTGTATGTTCCTGGACAAATCACTGTACCTTTTATTTTTTAGGCAACTTCAAAAAAGTCTTCCATTTTGTAAGTCATAGATGGGTTATAATCTGCTTTGGTCAAGAGAGATTCCACTAGGAATTCTCTAGATTCATTTTAGTCACAAATCACAATATACAAAACAAAAAAATATATAATTAATGAAATCACTTCCTGTGACAAGGTACAATGAAGTTGGGAATTGAAGTATGAGTAGAATGGCACCACATGGAAGTGAAGAAAGATGACATTCTAGGAATAAAAGTAAAAAAAAATGAACAAAGGAATGGGCTTATGAGTAAGTTACTTGCTCCAGCCTAATGATATTAAGAGCTAATAGAGATCCATATAATTCTTTAAAATCACAGTGGTATTTGCATTAGCTTTAGCTAAAGTAATAAAATACATGTGAGGTAATGAAAGACATAGGATGTCTTTCATAATGAAAATAATACTATTAATAATGGTGATTGGCATTTATATGGCACTTTAACATTTACAAAGTACTTTTTATTCACACTCTCATTTGATGCTTATAGCAGTTCTATAAGAGTAGGACTACAATATTTATTGTTATCTGTTTTGAAGGGGAGGAAAAAAAGGCCCATTGAGATGACATGATTTTGCTAGAGTCACACATGCAGTATCAGAGGCAACTTGGTCTTTCCTGCCACTCTTACCAATTTTCCAGGCTCTGTCCTAGAAGGTAGTTCTTGTATCTATTTTTAAATACTTTGGCCTTTCCAGAGTCCATTAAATTGCATCATATAAGTGGTCACCTATTCCATCTATATATAAGAAAGGCCATGTCTCCCAGGATTCCTGCCATATGTGAAATTATGTAAAGAGGAAGTAATTAATTCCATTGCATTTTTAAATTTGTCTAATCTCTACTATGTGCAATAGCTTCCATAGAAGAGTGATCTGATAATATTTATTTTTTCAAGTTAAAGCATGTAGGGTAAAACATTGCAAAGAATCCTTGGGGAGAGCATGCAGAAAACTGGAATACATTGACCTCACTGACTAGCAATAGATATCATTTTTTAATATTCTTGAGTCAACTCAACATGATGAGGTTCCTCAGGCATTTTGTAGAACAATTATGTGACCTTCTCTACTTCTGTTACCTCCCTTCTCAAAATAAAATCATCTGGCTAGGCTGTATTATGTCTCTACAACACACCATTTAGTACTTGTGTGACAAAAAAATAATACTGGCAAGAAAAAAAATCTTTGAAATGACAGGGTTTTTTTGTTTGAAAGTGAATTTTCATTGTGTTTTATTAAGGAAATTGGTTGGAATGTTAAAATACTACCACCTCCATTTACTCATTTTCTCTCTCAATATATTTATATTTTTAATTGAGGCCAATATCATCAAAATGTTTTTCAAACTGCTGTATATGCAATTCTTTATTATTATTATTTTCAATTATGTAAGAACTTAAGAACAGGCAGACCACTGAGTCCACATGCAATTCTGATACTTAGCACCCTTTTCATTGAGCTAAAAGAAACACTTCCCATAGTTGATACTCTAAATGTTGAAAAAGGTCAATTGCAAGCAATAAAACTTTGTGGGGGTTTTTGTATACATTTCTTTGTTTTTTCCCAATTTTACTTTGGACTCCTTTCCAGAGTAGCTTTTTCTTTTTCCTTTTCACTTTTAATCTAGTGTCTGAGACAATATTACATTTCAAGGAAAGCTTAAATTATAAATGTTTTACCTTTGTGTTTCATTGATTGTCCTAGTTCTGTAGGAAAAGCAGCTGGGCTATTGATGGATTATCAGGTAGTGCTATTTATACACAAGGGTATCACAGATTCTTTCAACTCTATCGTATTTTATTCTCCTTAAATTACCATGCTTTTAGGATCAGTCAAAATAAAATCTCTAAATTATCCAGATAATTGATTTTTGTGTCAGTTTTAATCCTGTTGTATCCTGAAATTGACTCAACAGAAAGGTTACATTCTCCCTTGTTATATTCTTAGTTATTGAGAGCAGGTCATTCCAGTTTTCCACTATTATCCTCATCCAGTGAAACACTGCCACTGGACACTCAAGAAATAACCATAAAAATAAAAAGAATAATTATAGTGTGTGTGTGTGTGTGTGTGTGTGTGTGTGTGTGTGTGTGTGTGTGTACTGGAACTGTTATGCCAAGGGTAGTTATGGTTTTGTCTTAATCTGTTAATAGTAGTTGTATACTTTTAGTGCTGGATAGTCCCTCAGATTCCATTTAATCCAGAGGTGTACTGAAGGCAGCTTGCGAACATTTACACTTCAGAAATTGGGAAATGTTAAAAATTACAGCTCGATTTATCGTTTTGTTGAATGCCTAGTCTTGAGAAAGTGTTAAGGATGCAGAGTGAACTTAAAAGTATGTCATGCAAAATTTTTTCCTTCCTTCTTTCATCTGTCTCCTTTCTTCTTCTTTCTTCTCTTTTTCTTTCTTTCTTCTCTTTTTCTTCCTTTCTTCCTTTCTTCCTTTCTTCCTTTCTTCCTTTCTTCCTTTCTTCCTTTCTTCCTTTCTTCCTTTCTTCCTTTCTTCCTTTCTTCCTTCCTTCCTTCCTTCCTTCCTTCCTTCCTTTCTTCTTCTCTTGTCATTGCTTAAACATTTACCAACACACTCCTGATCTACCTCCTCATTTCATAAGAGGGAAAACTGAAGCCCAGATAAGTTGTTACTTTTCTAAGATCACACAACTAGCAAATAAAAGAGCCAGGATTCCAATCTAGTTGCTCTGACTCCATGGTCTTGACATTCCATGTTGATGACTTGCATTGCCAATCTGATTTCTTTTTATTAGTTGTTACATAATTACCATTAGCTAGTTGGAGATAAGGTGTAATGTGTGGTTTTTGACAGAATTGAGGTAGCCACTGGACCTATTATTTCATTGATCTAGGGAACTCCTAGCTGAGGAAATGCCTCTACCAATGTAGGACAGTACTTTTTCCACCACTTCTTGTCTTAAAAAATTGCATAGACAAATGAAGAATTATGTGTGTATCTATATATCAGAGAGGCCTGATACGAACCCATGTTTTCAGCTCATCAATGATTTTTTTTAATTTGTTACATCAAGTTGTCTCTAATGAATATGATACAAAGCAAAATTACCTAGTACTTCTGTGCTTCTTATCATAGTGTTTCAATCATTTGAGCTAAGCAACCTGAGATTGGAATGAAGTCATGGAAATAGAAGACTAGGGGGCAGAAGGCATGCCTCATAATTTTATTATTGCCACTACCTGCATCAATAATTTTCCCTCTTCAATCTATCCTAGATCTGCCCAAATAATCTTCCCAAAATACAGTTATGACCAGGCTATCTCCCTGCTCTTCAATGGTTCCCTCTTACTTGTAGAATAAATTTTGTATGTCATTTAAAACCTTTCAATACCAGTCTTCAATCTATAGTTCCAAATATATTTCACATTACTCTCATTTGCTATGTTCACCAAACAATGTTTTGATGCCATGCCAAGCTTAGCCCTCCATTCTTTCACCTCTATGCCTTTGCATAAGTTGTCTCATGTTTCAAATTTGCTCCCTCCTACCACACCACAGCACAATTGGAACCACCCCCCTATTATTCTCTCGGCCCCTGTGATGTTATAACTCCCCCAAATTCTCCATAACAGATATTTTCCCCAGTCTCCAATGCACATTCTTTCATCTTTAACTAAGCCCTATGCCTCCATTGCCACACTCCAGCTCTCTACGATCCTTCCGTTTTCATAGTTAACAAATTTCCTTTCCTTTTAGGTTTTTTTTTATCCTCTCATTCTAGGGAAGCATCTATCTTGTGATCCTCCCTTATGATTGGCAAGTTCCAACCTGGATTAGCATTTCATGAGTCACCCAGACCATTCTCATATTATTGTCTGCTCACTGGCTAATCTTCTCTACTCCCTTACCAATAACTTTGCCACAACTTGTGTAACCCCCTTTCCATTTCCCCTATGTGAGATGACATCTTCCATTACAATATAAACCTCTTATGACTAACCATTATCTCTTTTCCTGTATTTGTATCCCTATTGCTTAGCACTGAACCTGGCACATAGTAAGCACTTGATAAACATTCTATCTATCTATCTATCTAATCTGTCTGTCTGTATGTCTATCTACTTTCTACCTAAATGTTTTTTCTTTCCATTTTTCACCCATCTGTCTATCTGTCTCACATGTTTCTTATTCCTTTCAGGTTCTGCCTCTGCAACTGAGGTTATCTTTTCCAGTAACAATTATACTCCCCAATCTTAAAACTGCTTCTGGAAGAGTACCTGGAAGAACATCAACCCTGGAGGGTAAACTGGAATTCTCTTTGATCCCCATTGCCATTTCCAGTCTCTCCCTTTGCTACCATCACTCAATAATCTCTCCTTCTATGGAGTTCACACTATGCTAGTTTATAATCTAGTCTAGATCTGTGGCTTTTATCTACTAGCTTGCAGTCATTCTGAAGAAGCTAAGTGGTATAGTATATAGAGTTCGAGAACCGGAGTTAGGGAGATCTGAGTTTAAATCTGGCATCAGAAACTTCTTTTTTTTGAGGGGGGAAGGCAGGGCAATTGGGGTTAAGTGACTTACCCAAGGTCACACAGCTAGTAAGTGTGTCAAGTGTCTGAGACTGGATTTGAACTCAGGTCCTCCTGACTCCAGGGCTGGTGCTCTACTCTCTGTGCCACCTAGCTGCCCCTATCAGAAACTTCTGTGTGAACCTCTGCCTCAGTTTTTCAACTGCAAAATGGGAATAGTAATAGCACCTACTGCCCAAAATTATTGTGAGAATTTAATAATATTTGTAAAACAGTACAATTCCTGGCACGTAATAGACATGATGTTGTAGCAGCAAGCACCTTAGCATACCCAGGATGGACTGCTAGCATGGATTCTTAGATCTGCTTTTAAAGGATCAACAAAGGGTCAACAAGCTTCTTTAATTACATTTACTAGTTCATGGGAAAAGTCAGCCCCCTGAACATCAGAGAAAACACAAGCGGAGAAAACACAAGCAGAGAAATTCACATAAAGACCAGCAGACAGGGCTCTAACTGCGTGATTAAAGCAATATTGCTATACACTTTACATACATCACTGTATTGAGAGAGCCTTTACATCTGAGCAGTTGAGGTGGAGGGGCGGGGGGAAAAGGTTTAAACATAAGGCTACTCAGAGTCTCAAACAGGAAATCAAAAGGTCCTTCTTATAAGCGAGCTCTCAAAGCAAAATACCAACTCAGAGTATATATATACACTTCTCAGAGACAGAAGGCATCACAACCCTCATGAGTCAGTGCCTAATCAACTTAGTACCAAAAGGTATGAAAACCTTCCTATAAGTGAGCCTCCCCTAAGCAAGCTTCTCTCCCCAATGGGCTCTGTGACTCAGGATGTATCACAGCTGTGAGCTAGGCAAGAGCTCAAAGCAGGTCACATAGGCCTATTAATAGATGGGGGAAGATATTCCTATTCCATTAACATTATAGATGTAAATGCTTGACAATAATAATATTAATAACAACAACAATAATTAATAATAATGACATTTTGCTTCCTTTTTCAAGGAGTTCAGTACCTAGCTCAAAGTCTTCCTCACTATCCCTATCACTATTCCTATTCATACATATTGATATTGCTTCAGATACACTTACCTTCCAGTTTCTCAATCTACTCTGTTCCTCTGACCTACATTTCTTTCTCCTTCATCTCAGCTACACGCAAAAATAGAAAATCCATGATTTCACCACGATGTACAAGTGTTCTACTTTCATGATCAATAATCCACATTTCTTTATGTCATCATAATCTTCTAACGCTCTTATGTTTTCCCATGCCTTAATCCTCATAAAACTATTTTTTTATCCTCTTCATGACCTTCAATCCCTCCATCCCTTCAGTATTCTCTGATATTATCATTCTATCTCTGGCTCGACTTTTCTTCTTTCCCTTAGTTGACCAATTCAATTCTAGTGTACCCTCTACGCGTATTCTTTGCCCCCTTATTCTATTGCCATTCGTGCCTTGCCAAACCCTAACCCTGTTTTACTCCCACCATTCCCATCTGAATAGAGCTAAAGAATGTTATGAAACTATGATGACTAGGTCTACTACAAATTTATGTTATCTTATCTCAACTACTGTACTTACTGCCCTCAGTGGAGTAAGGCAAGCCTTTTACTCTTCCCTACTTAAATGACTATTTTTCTTCTCATAGTCTGAGTTTCAATCTTTCCTTTTCTCCTGAAACTTTGCACTCAATTCCTTTCCCAGTAACTCCACTAAAAACCTATATTCATACTTAACCTAGAAAATAAACTCCATTTTGTCAGAATTCTCCTCTACTATTCTTCATCTCATGGCCTCTTGATATCACTCCCCCCTCCCCACCCCCACACACAGACTCTTTCTTTATTCCAGTCTCTGATGAAGAGATAGCCCTTCTTGCTCTCTGTATGTATCATGATCCTACCTGCTCCTACCTTTATGGCAGATTATCCTCAAGATCATCTTTAATGTCTCCCTAGATACTAGTTTCTAACCTGCTGCCTACAAACATTCTCTATTCTTTCCATCCTTACAAATCCCCCCTACATTCTATTAGTCCCCTCAAGTTATCATTCTAGGCCTCTTACTCCTTTCTCAGCCAAATTTCAGGGAGAGTAAAAAAAGGCCATCCTTGATTGCCTTTGCTTTGGCTCTGCTCACTCTTTCCTAAATCTAAAATCTGGCTTCTCAACCATGACTAGTCTTTCCAAAGTTACCAGTCATTTTTTAATTAGCAAATCTAATGTCCTTTTCTTAATCCTCATTCTTCATCATCTGCCATCTACAGTATTTGACACTGTCATTCACTTTCTCCTCTAAGATAATCTTTTCTCTCTGGATTTTTATGATATTCCTTTTTCTTAGTTCTCCTACCTCTTTACCCACTCCTCAGTGTACTATATTTTAATTATTCTTTTTTTGTGGCTGCTGTGTTGCATCTCTGAGAAGTTTTGTGGAGTAGTGGCTCAAATGCTGGACCTTAAGCCAGGAAGACCTGAGTTCTAATTCTGACTTTGGTATTTATTATCTGTGTGATAATGCATAAGTTTTTATCCTCTCTGCATCTCAGATTGTATGTTTGTAAAATTAGTATAATAATAACTGCATAACTTACTGCGTTATTTCAGGTCATGACATCAAAGTGACATGCCTTTTTTATTTTTCAAGCAGTATTTCTATTTGAAAAAGTAAATGAAATTAATACAACTTAAGAAGTAAGACTGAATATGGAAGTACAAGCTTCAAAGGGAAGGTAAATATCACAATAGCTTGTAAATTAATAAAAGGACTTTAGATTTGGTAACTAAGAAATAACTGGTAACTTTGGAAAGGGTAGTCAGAGTTGAGTGCTGAGGTCAGAAGCCAGATTAGGAAAGAGTGAGCAGAGCCAAAGTGAAGGCAATAAAGATAGTTTTTTTTTTTCTTGAAATGTGACTGAGAAAGACTTGAGAAGCATAAAATGATACCTTGAGGAAATAATATGGCTTTATCCAGTGTTCCATGCAAGAGGTGCCTACCTGACTCAAGGACCAGGAGACTTAATGGAAGAAATGAGCAAAAAGAATCTTGATAGCCTCTTGAGTTGATTTAATCATATCCTATAGACACTTAAAAATTAATGACATAATCAGAACATGTATTGGCTAAGCTGCTTTGTTTGCTTGTTAATATAACTTATCTATCATGGAGAAGGAAATACTATTACTTGAGAGAATTCAAAGGGAAATAGACAAATAAGATACTTTTAAAGATTTGATTCAATTCAATAAACATTTATAAAGTTAATACTTTCTAATTAATTAGGCAAAGTACAGATCACATGATATATCTGTGCGGAAAGATGTGAAAATATATGCTGTCCTCAAAGAGTTTAAAATCTTGTTTAAGGTTAAAATTGCTTAGAAAGGAAATGTGCTGCATAAATGTCATGTTATCAAAAAACAGGTCATATCAGATTAATCTCATTTCTCTTTTTGAATGCATTAATAGACTAGTACTATACTTGCAGGGGTATATATACATAGACTGAGGTTCAAATGACAATGATTGTAGGGGCTTTGTGAAATATGATTTTAAAATAAGGCAACAGTGGAACAAGGCAGCTAAAAGCTTATGTGGTTTTAGGCTGCATTGAAATTGACACAGTATGCAAAATAAGGTGCAGCTAGTTGAAACAGTGGACAAAAAGCCTGGCCCGAAGCCAAGGAATCAGTTCAAAACTGAACTCAGATACATATTAACTACGTGATCCTAGGCAAGTCACTTTACCCTATTTGTCTCAGTTTCCTAATCTGGAAAATAAACTGGAAAAAATGGCAAACCATTCCAATAACTTTGCTAAGAAAACCCCAAACGGTATCACAGAGACTTGGACATAACTAAAAAAGACTGAACAACAACAACAACCAAAATAAAGGAGGTGATTTCACTACTATATACTACCCTAGGGAAAAGACGTTTGAAGTATCACGTTCAATTCTGGGTACCAAATTTAAGTAAGAACATTAACAAGTCAGATTCCATTGCTAGCAGCCTTAGTTCACATGAAAATTATTGGGTAACATATCAAATGGTGGCTCTTGTTGTGTCTGTGAGTGACTTAAAAACCCAGAACTTTTTCAGAGTATCTATGCTCTAAGTATGCTCTTCCCTATCCTGTACTTGTGAAGTTGATTTTTTAACTTTATCTCTTTTACATTTCATCTTTACAATTCAGTCCATTATTCAAGCCTGTCAAGATCTTTGGGGACCCTGACTCTGTCATCATATGTATGTTAGCTATCCTTTTCAGCTTCAGGTTGGTAGAGTAAGCAAGATATTTGATCCAAAAAGCTGTCAGAGCTAGACAATAAAAACATAGAAAAGCAATCAGATAACAAGTCCAAGATGAATTTCTGACTGACAGGGGTCTATGAAAGTGAGCCAGATATACTTGACAGCCAGAATTGGTCTTCCATTCCTACCTCCACAATTCTTAAAGGGTAGGTGGCCTGTTTTCCCCGAATTTGACAGGGAAGCCCAGGGGAGAAGCCTGGTGTGCTGAAGATAAAATAAGGATGTCTTAAAACTGGTTAAGGTTAAATACTGCCTTTACACACAAAGCAATTCCTTTTACAAGAAGTTGCCTCTGTGGACTTTGCAGCACCTGTCAATCAGCTTCAGACACCAATCAACCAGGTAGCAAGCAGATCAAACTAGATCATTGAAGGACTAGGCTAAGTTGAACTGTTCTGATTATCTTAAGTCTGAGGATTTTTGTTTTGTTTTGATTTGTGAAAATACTGTGGCTATCTGATTAACCAGCAAATCAATAACTCTTCTATTTTTTTCTTTTCAAAAAGGTTTTAATAGCTATAGTCCCAAATTTACTCACAAGTGTGTTTTTTTGAAGCAAACAAAAAACTATAGTATTATTAGAGTTCCTGGAAGAAAATTTCTAGGATTTTTTTTAATAAAAAAGTTTTTACACTCTCATTAAAATTGGCTCAAAAAGGGAATAATATACATACTCTGTCGACCATAGAAAGTTATCATACCATGCAGGCAAGTAGGAGGGGAGTGGGATAAAAGGCTGATAGAAGGGAAGGTGGATTAGGGGAAGTAGTGAAAAGAATAAACCATTTTGGAGGATGGACAGGACAAAAGAGAGAAAGAGAGGAGGGAGTTTATGACCATATAAGAGACAAAGAATATTATGGGATATTAAATAGTTTCAATTACATTAAATTAAAATGGCTTTGCAAACAAAACCAATGCAGCCAAGACTAGAAAAAAAGCAGAAAACTGGGGGAGGGAGGATTTACAAGTTTCCCTGATAAAGACCTCATTTCTAAAGTATATAGAGAAATGGGTCAAATTTACATGAATATAAGTCATTTGACAGATGGTCTAAGGATATGAACACACAGTTTTCAGATGAAGAAATCAAAGCTATATATAGTATAAAATTATGAAACTTGTAAAAGTGGAATGGTCGATGACCTTAATAACCTTGATCTGCTTGAGCTTCCTTACTATCCACAGGAAGCTGAACTGACAGGTGAATCAGAATCATCTAATCAGGAGGCACATTGAGCACCCATAAAGCCAGATTTACCTGCAATCCCTGCATTGTTTGCTAAATCATGAATCAAAGTTCTACGAAGTTTGGATTCAGTCAAAAGGAGGTACTTGAGGACCTAAAGGGCCACATGTGGCCTCAAAGCTGCAGGTTCCCCACCACTGTAGACAATTCTGAAGGACTTATGATGAAAAAAATGTCAGCTACCTTGTTTGATTAAGCTGGCAATAAGGCACACTCCCAACAGAACAAAGTTGTTTATTAAAAGACGGGAAATACTCTATTAACCCCACAACCACACTGTTTAACAATTCCTACTACACAGTTAACACAGTGACAAAGACAGAGACACAGACACACAGAGGCAACACGTGTTCAGAGTCAAACCGCCTGTCCTAGGTTTCTCCAAGCTGGGGACTCCCTCTCTTCTCTACAAATGCAGAAACAATGACAAAGGACACCCACACAACATACAACATACAACATACATATGTTCGCCACCTACACCAAAGCTTTTCCTAAGCTGCAGAACCCCACCTTTTACAGCCACCTTGGCGTAGCCCCAGGCGAAGCGTCCCCCCTATGGTGAGGTTCCAATGTGCCTGTCGCAGGTGGTGACTTTTATAGGGGCCTGAACAAAGAAAGTTTTTCCCGCCAGAGAGAGGAGACACCGCCCACACCCCAACCCCATTCCTAAGAACCGGCTCTTCAGGAATGTGTTGGAGTTATTTCCTGTCCTTTGTCTTAGGAGTTTCCTGTTATCAGTCTCCAAGTGGGAGAGTCTATAAAAGGGGGCAGGGAGCTGAACACATATGTGCTGAACTTACACTGTAATATGGAGGATCTTTTCTAATGATTTATCATTCATATCTCCAGAAAAAGAGGGAGGGAGAAAATTTGGAATTCAAAATTTAAAAAAAAAATTAACATTAAAATTTTTGCATATATTTGGAAGAATGAAATATTTAAAAAAGAATAGCAGTGAGCCTCATAATAGCAATTATATTGTATGATTAATTATCCAAATTCAAAGAATAACAGTTGGATTTTAAACAGCTATTACAAATAATTTCTTGAAAATTTAGAGAATAACATAAAATATAAATCTTTTAGGTGTCTAAACTATGTATGCAGTAGCTAAATAGGAAATAATTTCTAAATCTAAGGTATTTTTACCTTTTCATGCTTCTCTTGATTCTTGTGTTTGAAAGTCAAATTTTCTATTCAGCTATGGTCTTTTGACTGAGAAAGCTTGAAAGTCCTCTATTTTATTGAAAATCCATATTTTGGCCTTGGAGCATGACACTCACTTTTGCTGGATAGGTGATTCTTGGTTTTAATCCTTGCTCCCCTGGCCTCCGGAATATCGTATTCCAAGCCCTTCTATCTCTTAATGTAGAAGCTGCTAGATCTTGTGTTATTCTGATTGTGTTTCCACAATACTCAAATTGTTTCTTTCTGGCTGCTTGCAGTATTTTCTCCTTGATCTGGGAGCTCTGGAATTTGGCAACAATATTCCTAGGAATTTGGGGGGGGGGGATCTATTTGAGGAGGCAATCAAATTAAGGGATGAGAGAGGAATATATTAAGAGAGAGAGAAAGGCAGAGATAGAATGGAATAAATTATCTCGCATAAAAGTGGCAAGAAAAAGCAGCTCTGTAGGAAGGGAAGAGGAGGCAGGTGAGGGGGAATGAGTGAATCTTGCTCTCATTGGATTTGACTTAAGGAGGGAATAACATATACACTCGATTGGGTATCTCACCCTATAGGAAAGAAGGGGGGAAAAGGATGAGAGAGGGGAATGATAGAAGGGAAGGCAGATTGGGAGAAGAGGTAGTCAAAAGCAAACACTTTTGAAAAGGGACCGGGTCAAGGTAGAAATTTGAGTAAGGGGGAACAGGAAATATAGTTAGTCTTTCACAACATGACTATCAGGGAAGTGTTTTGCATAATGACACATGTATAACTTCTATTGAATTGCTTGCCTTCTCAAGGAGGGTGAGTGGGGAGGGAAGAAGGGAGAGAATTTCTAACTCAAAGTTCTAAAAACAAATGTTAAAAAAAGTTCCTTTTTAAATGCAACTGGGAAATAAGATATACAGGCAATGGGCTATAGAAATTTATCTTGCCCTACAAGAAAGTAAGGGAAAAGGGGATAAGGGCAGGCAGGGTGGTGTGACAGAAGGGAGGGCAGACTGGGGAAAGAGGCAATCAGAATATATGCCATCTTAGGTTGGAGGGGGAGGGTAGAAATGGGGAGAAAACTTGTTACCCAAAATCTTGTGGAAATCAATATTGAAAACTAAAAATTTTAAACAAAACATACCTCTTTAGGTATTTTGAGGCAAGGCTTTTTGAGGTATTTATTATCTGAATTTAGATAAGGTTTTAGGTTCACATTAAATGCAGTAAACATGAACACTGGATACAGTGGGGTTGTCTGTAGGTTTTACTTGAACGCTGGTGGATTTGGAACAGTTTGAAGTCATTGTTCTAATGAAATATGAGTACTGCTGATGTGTGAAACCAGAAAAATACAGCTTTTAAATGGAAAGCATTGGGTGAATCTAGTGCTGAGTTTTTTCTGTTGCCAATAGCAAACTGCTTTTCCATTAATGGAGAATTCATGCCTTTCAAGCATTTTAAATGACAATATTTATAAATGTGTGGTTTTGGAGGAATTGTTTAAATTCTTTTCCTAATTTCTTTTGTCTTCAGGATAGATTCTTTCAGCAAGTACTTTGTAGTAATGACTGTGTTGACTTCAATTTTGAAGTGTAGTAGCCATGTTAATTATTAACTCTTTGGTCTTATTGAAGCCAACACAGTACTTGCTGCTGTGTTTTTTCTTCAGTGATAAATAAAATACTTACAGAAAAAAAAAAATTTTAAACAATAAAAAATGAAAGATCATTTTCCAAAAACCAAAATTCTTGTTTACTTTCTTCCTAATAATAATAACTAACATTTATATGGCACTTTAATTTTTATGAAACACTTTAATGTGTTGATAATAATTACTAGATAAAGATATAATTTTTATCACCTTGTCTTAAGAGTCCAATTTCTTCTGGTTTGTTTCTTCTTCAATGACTTTTTAGTGGGTTACCCTCATTCATTATGCTTTGGCTATAAAGTGAGTTATAGAAGGACGCTTAGATTTACGAGAATGGGAAGACAGGGGAGGGATCCTTTGTAACAACAATATTGCTAGCAGCTGCTGTGGAAGCAGAAGACCAGCAACAAGAGCACACAGGAGGGCTGCTAGCACAAGTTCTTTGACTTTCTTTTCTAAGGAAAGCAACTTTAAGGGGTTAACAATCTCACTTTAATTAAACATACGTACATCATTCAATTAGTTCGGTGGAAAAAGTCAGCACCCTGAACTTCTGAGCAAATACAAACAGAAATTACAAGCAGAAATTATAAACAGAGCAAAATAACACAAATCAACAGACAGGCTTCTATTTGTCTGAACATAGATGTTACATACTTAGTTACCAGAGAGAGAAGCATCAACATCTAGGTTTTCAAAGCCAGGGGGCTCCTTAACAGTGGTTACCCAGAGTCTTGTCTGGTAAAATCACATGTCACTCTTCTAGTGACTGAAAACCCCCCAAAAAACATCAACCTCAGATCATATATATTCTGTTCAGGGCCCTGAGGGCTCAGCACTTACTCAGCGAAAGGGTGTGGGGAAGATCTTCAGTCACTAGCACCACATCATAAACATTGTTTCCAATCAACAATTCTTGATTCAGAGAAAGGCAAGACTCAAAGACACTCTCAGTGCTGAGAAGCACTCCAAAACAAAAGACAATAAAAGGTCCCACTTTACTTGCCAAATTCAAACAAAAGCAAGACTCATTAAAGGCACTTGATTCCCTTAGCATTCCAAAAGATAAAAAAGTAAAAAAAGAGTCTCACCCTGATTAACATTACATCCTTGGAGGGGGGTAGGCTAAGTAATAGGAGGGCAAGGTAGCAGGTAGAAGTAAAGTAGATGAGTCAGGAGGGATAGGAAATAAGAGATACACACATACATAAAAAGAAAGATCAGGAGTAAAATTTGTTATGGAAAGTATATGTCTATATATGTTTGTATGTATATGTATATATTTATATACAAACATATCCACATTTAATTGTAGTGGGGGGGTGGTTAAAGAGAAGGGGAAAAAAGAGCAAAGTAAAAAGTGCACAGTAGAGAACAAAAGAAAACTTACAAGGAAGCAAAGAAAAGATGGACAGCTCTCAACACAATATGTAGTATTGATCATACAGGCTTTCTTGAAATGAAAATTTAACACTACACATTTTGAATCCTCTCATGCTCTGCTATACACATTGCATGCTTTTTGTTTCCTTTTCTTACTTTGTATTTATGTTTATGATTTTTTTTTCTTTATTCTGTATTTGTGTTCTGGTGTTTGAATCTAAAATTAAAAAAATATGTATATATATCTATAGTGCATATATAAACAGATATATTTGTGTGTATACATATGTATTTCTACATATATAAACATGTACATGTGTACATATATACACATATATTCACACATATATATTCTACAGCTTTTATCTTTTACTGTTTTAGTTTTGATCAAATAAATTAGTAGACAGAAATCATGTGTTTTCTAACTGGATAGGGGCAAAGTGAGGAGGTATCTTTAGAATTTCCCACAAACCTTATTTGTCCCAGCTGTTTTGGACTGTAGTATATACATGTGTGTGTGTGTGTATGTGTGTATGTGTATATATGTGTATATATGTACATATATATGTATATATACATACATATATATTTGTACTGGATTTTCATATTATAGAGATTATGCCTATCTTCTGAAAGGAACAGATAATATTAAATTATAATCATAGCATTATTTATATATACTTAATATCCAGAATTTCTTTAAAATAAATTAGGTTAACTGAATCTCATTGTGGACTTGTATACATCACTAATTCGCTTAGGAAGACAACTCTTCTGTATTAATGCAAAGGTATACTTTAGTGCAAACCATGGTTCTGTAATAGGAATAAAAAGTGAGAAATTTGGAATTTCCTTTTATAAATGAAAACTGGCAGGGGGCAAGATCCAAATGCTCATGGTTAACATAAGATTTTCAGGAAGCACAGCTGTTAAACAAGTAGAAAAATATGTTTTAGCCACAGGTCAAAGAAAAAATGTTATATATCAAACCATGAAAGTAAATACAGTTTCATGTAGAAAATAAAAGAAAAATGTTTTCCTTCATGTACAACAAGATATATAGTCAAAAGAATCAATTACGTTTGCTCTTTGCCTTAAAAGTTGAAAACCAGTATGTGTGAAAAGAAAAAACAAACAAACAAGCTAACTATAGTACACCTATAAAAATGAGAGTGTCTTCATATAGGGTATAAGGCAATATCTTTTTGGATGTCCCCTAGGAATAAGTCAAGTGTAGAAGTGTCTAGGAAATAGTGGATTAAGTAACCCATATTGAAAGATACTGCAAGACAGGAAAGAAATGAAAGTGCCATTAGTGGCAAATGGCACGTGCCAAAGAAATAGAAGATGTTTTCTGATTAAAGCCTTAGAATAAATGGTCTGAAGTCCTTCTATCATTACCATCAACAAAATATAAAGAACTTAATTCTCTGACAGTAATTAGATCAAGATATTTAACTGCTGTATTTTTTATGCCTGATATTTCCATCTAAAGAATTATCCTTCCAAGACATCAGTATAGCACTTTAAGTATTTTTAAAAGGCCATTTTTCCTATTGTCAGAGATAGATTTTTCTCATTTTTTTAATACACACACATGCACACACTTAATTTGTACTGGAGTGGGTGGGGATAATTTTTGTTCGTTGTTACACTGGCACTAAAGGACCATCAATGATCAGACTGACAATTAGCATATTTATGTTTGAAAATTCATTTACTTATATTATATTATTTGTGTTCAATAGCCCTGGTTGGTGAATAATGCAGGTATTATTGTTCTTTTTTTTTTTACAAATGAGAAAACTATGAATCAGAGAGTTTAAGTGATTTGCCCATGATTGCACAATTAGCAGGTGTCAAAAGCAATGTTGGAAAGGCTCCCAAACTAGTTCTCTAACCATTAATCAACACTGCAGAAACCTTGTTTTTAGGGTTTGGGATTGATCATTTATGTAATATCTAGGCCTCCCTCCTACATTATTTTCTAGCCAGATAAACAATTTGAGCTTGTCTGAATAATGTTCTTTATATTTTCCAATCTCAGTACATTTGTTCATGCAACTGACAATGGCTCATGTCAACTAAATGGTGCAGTGGCTTTGGTGTTAGACTTCGATTCAAGAAAAACTGACATCAAATATTTCCCTAGACACTGATCAGCTATATTAACCTGCATAAATCACCTGTCCCCTCAGGGACTTAGTTTTCTTATCCATAAAATAAGATGGTTCGACTTAGGCTCTGTATTAGGAGGGCAGAGTTTATAATCTCAAAGAGGATCATAAACATGTCTGAAAGGTTCGGAACCGCCGGATATAAGAAACTCTCAAAGTAGAAGGCAGAAGAATCAAAACATATATTTAGGCTCCACAGTAACCAACCCATGAACCAGCAACCCCATTTTGATATATTGATCAAAAGCTTCCAGGCCCAATAAGTACGCCTTGAAAGAGTAACCAGGAGGCTACAGAGAAGCATGATTGCGTAAAGCAAAATCATGCTTCCCCCTCTATGGTAATAAGATTACCCACTGGCCTGAAGTCTTTGTTCAGCTTCCTCCCGTAGGTCAGCTCTGCTACTGGCAGCTCCTGCTTCAGCTGTAGCTGTGGCTGTAGCTGTAGCTGTAGCAGCCTCTGGCTCCAACGGGAGCTGCTTTTAACCATCCAGCTTCTGCGGGGGTGTAAGGTACGCCGGGGAAAGCACAGGTTCTTTCAATCTGCTTAAGCAAGGTGAAGGGGTTGACTGGGAAAGCACAGGTTCTTTCCATCAGCTTACGCAAGGGAAGCAAGGTGAAGGGGCCGACAAGCCCACTCCAGTCCAACATACAAACAGTATTCAGTTCAGGGGAAAAAGCCAAACTAGTCAAGGGCACTTGTTGACTAAGTGCCAAGGAGCCCATTTTTGGTTGCCAATACAGGCTCCAAGGCCCCTTCTGTCTCTAAACCTAAGATCCTCTCTCCACCTGTTGAAATCATATCCACATTTCAAGGCCCCAAAAAACTACGTTCTTTTCCTGAAAAGCCTTCCCTGATGCCCCTTTGAATCTCTCTCATTTAGGCATCTACATTTTAATTTGTTGGACACAGATCTTCATGCTATATATCCCCTATTAGATCAAAATCTGTCTGAGAGCAAAAGTCCCATCATATTTATCTTTAATCCCATTCGGTGTCTAGTATAATAAATCAAAAGCAATAAATCCTTAATAAATATTTGCTAAATGAAGAAATCTATGGATAGATAGAGGAATGGCTAAATGAATAGTTGGAGGGAGTAAGGGATAGATAGATGGATGAATGGCATACATTTTAGACTGAATAGATAATTACATTTACCCCACAGTGTCATTTTAGTACAGCTCCTTCCTTGGTGGCAAACACATGTGCATGCACACACACACACACACACACACACACACACACACACACACAAACAACAACAACAACAACAACAACAGAAAAAATATTTCAGGAGCCTCTGTGAGAGTGTTATATACGTATATATCTCCTTATAATCGGATAATGCTTTTCACATGGTTGTGAGAATCAGAGGGATGTATCTACCATCCACTGGCCTTATGAAAAGACATAGATGCTCCACACACCAATCCCATCCATTTCCCATTCTCTCATTTTGTAATTTGGACATTTTTTTTTTCTTTCTGGTGCTCCTTTCTATGAAACAGTAGCTCAAAAATGAGAAAGGAGAACAGAGCAAGAGACAGAGCCAAGATGGCAGAGCAAAGCAGCGAATCACTTGAGCTTCCCCAAATTCTCCTCCAAACAACATTAAAATAAAACCTCAAAACAAATTCTGCAGTGAGAGTACCAACACAAGATAAAGAGTGAAATGATTTTGCAGCCAAGAAAACTTGGAAGGTAAGCAGTAAAGGACTTTCTCTTTGTGGTGAGAGCAGAGTGCAGTCCAGGAGAGGCTCCATCAATACAGGCTGTGTCCTGGAAAGCTATCAGAAAGCCTTGGGAAATGACTGCTCAGAAGTGGCAGCCACCACTTCTGGGGCTCTAAGCCCTCAGTCAGTAAAGGAGGTAGGACAATTGACCAGAAGGAGATTGCAGGGGACCCTTTGCTGGCCCTGGGAGCAGGACACTGTTGCATTTGCCTATACACATTTCCAGGGCAAAGAGGAACACTAGCAGGAACAGAGACTCTGGTCACAATTTCAAGGTGGGAAAGAGTGTTTGTGGTCTCTCACAGACCAGAGCGTAGGCTAGGAGAGCAGTAATCCTTAGATCATACCAACTTGAAAGAACTGAAAACTAACAGACCCTCAGAATTAGATCTAAAACAAGCAACACAAAAAACCTGAAACTTGGGACAATATCCCCTCCATTCTGGGAATGGAGCCTAAATTTAACATAAAGTTAAAGGTTAAGAAATAGTTTGGAAAATAAGCAAATCATGACCTCAGAAAATCATGTTAACAGGGAAGATTAAAACACAAAATCAGAATAAGACAATGAAATCAAAACAACTGCAAAGCCTCAAAGAAAAATGTGAATTGGTCTCAGGACATAAAAGAGCTCAAAAGAATTTTTTTAAAATAAAATAAGAGAAATAGAGGAAAAAATGGGAAAACAAATGAGTGATACAAGAAAATCATGGAAGAAAAGAGTCAACAGCTTGGTAAAATGAAGAAAAAATCTTAAAAACCAAATAGGCAGGGGCCACTAGGTGGCTCAGTGAGTAGAGCACCAGCCCTGGAGTCAGGAGGACCTGAGTTCAAATCCAGACTCAGACACTTGACACACTTACTAGCTGTGTGACCTTGGGCAAGTCACTTAACCCCAATTGCCCTGCCTTTCCCCTCCAAAAAAAAAAAAAAACAGAATAGAATAAATGGTTAAAAAAATCACTAAAGAGAATTCCTTCAAAAGAAAAATTGGACAAACAGAAAAAGATGTACAAAAATTCATTAAATAGAAGAAGTCATTAAAAAAGCAGAGTTGGCCACATGGAAAGTGAGGTACAATAATTCATTGAAGAACTCCTTAAAAAGTAGAATCAGCCAAATGGAAAAGCAGGTACAAAAGCTCACTGAAATAAATAATTTCTTAAAAATTAAAATTGGGTAAGTGAAAGCTAATGACTCCATGAGACATCAAGAAAAAATAAATGAATGAATGAATGAATGAATGAATGAATGAACAAACAAATAAATAAATAGAAAAAATTGTGAAATATCTCACTGGAAAAAATAACTAAAAAAGAAACTAGATCAAAGAGAGGTAAATTAAGAATTATAGGAATATCAGATAGGTATAATAAAAAAAAAGGAGCTTGGATATCATCTTTTAACAAATTATCAAGGAAAATTGCCCTGATATTCTAGAACCAAGAACTAAAAGAGAAAATTGAAAAAAAATCCACCTTTCACCTCCTGAAGTAGATACCAAAATGAAAACTCCTAGGAATATTATAGCCAAATTCAGACCTCCCAGCTCAAGGAGAAAATACTATAAGCAGTCAAAAAAGAAACAATTTGAATTTTGAGGATCCACAGTCAGGATAACACAAGGTTTAGCAGCTTCTACCTTAAATGATCAAAGGACTTGGAATATGATATTACAGAGGGTAAAAGTACTAGGATTACAAGCAAGAATCACTTATCCAGAAAAATGAGTATAGTCCTTGAGAGGAAAAATGGATATTTAATGAAATAGAGGACTTTTAAAAACTAATAGTAAAAAGACCAGAGCTGAAAAGAAAATTCGATTTTGAAATGCAAGACTCAAGAGGAGAGCAAAAAAAAAGGAAAGAGAAAGCATAAGGTATTCAATAAATATAAAATGCTTACATTCCTACCTTCCTAATAAGAACTTTATTATTATTAGGGCAGTTAGAAAGAAGGCATGGGTTGTGTTGACTATGATGGGAAGATATCCAAAAAAGTAAAATTAAAGGGTGAGAAAAAAGAGATGCATTAGGAGAAGTGGGGTGGGAAAAGTGGAATGGGAATTTTTTTTTTTTTACATATAAGAGGTACAAAAGAACTTTTACAGAAGAGGGGAAATTAGGGTAGGGCAGGAAATGCTAGAATCTCACTCTCATCAAAATGGGCTCAAAGAGGGAATAACATAAAAATTTGGTTGAGTGTAAAAATCTATTTTATCATGTAGGGAAAAAGGGTTAAGGTTTATAACAAAAGGGAGGAAAGCTGATGAAAGAGAGAAGCTATAGGGAGAGGTGATGATCAAATGCAAAACACTTTTGAGGAGGCACAGGGTGAAATGAGAGAGAGAAAAGGATAAACAAGGGAAAAAAGCAGGATGGAGGGAAATACACAGTTAGTTATCATAACCATAAATGCGAATTGGATGAACTCACCCATAAAAGGACAGCAGATAGCAAAGTTGGATTAATAACCTCAATTCTACAATATATTGTTTACAAGAAACACATTTGAAGCAGAGATACAGAAGCAGAGTAAAGATAAGGAGTAGAACAAATTTCATTATGATTCTGCTGAAGTAAAAATGGCAAGAGTTCAATGATGATCTCAAAAAAATATAAGTAGGGAAACTACATTTTGATAAAAGGTACCACAGATGATGAAGTAATATCAGTATTAAACATATATGCACCAAATGGAATGGCATCCAAACTCTTAAATGAAAAGTTAAATGGGTTATAGGACGAAATAGATACTAAAACTATACTACTGGAGGACCTCAACTTTCCACTCTTAGAACTAGATAAGTCTAACCAAAAGAATAACCAAAAAAGAAGTTAAAGAAAAAAAGAGAATTTTTAAAAAGTTAGATATATTAGACTTCCTGAGAAAATTAAATGGGAATTGAATGAATTATAACTTTTCTCAGTGGTTATTGCACCTACACAAAAATTGTCATTGTATGACAGCTTAAAAACCCCACAACCAAATGCAGAAAAGCAAAAATGTTAAATACATTCTTTTCATATCATAAAGCAATAAAAAAATGCATTAATTAAAAGGCCATGAACAAGTAGAGTAAAACTTCTAGGAAATTAAATAGCCTAATCCTAAAGAATAAATTGATCAAAGAACAAATCACAGAAATAATCAATAACTTCATTAAAGAAAATGAAGGAAAAAAATTATGGAATACAAACAAAGCAACACTTAAGGGAAATTTTACTTCTCTAAAAGCTTGTATCAATAAAATAGAGAAAGAGTGGATCAATGGATTTTGCAGGCAACTTAAAAAAAATAGAAAAAGAAATTAGTAAAAATACCCAGTTAAACACAAAATTCAAAATCCTGAAAATCAAAGACAAGATTAATAAACTTGAAAGTAAGAAAACCATTAAACTAATGAATAAAACCGAGAGCTGGTTTTATGGTGGAAAAACAGTAAAATGGGAAAAAAATGTTAATTTGATTTTAAAATGAAAGAAACAAAATTATCAGTATCAAAAGGAAAAGGCTGAATTCACCACCAATGAAGATGAAATTAAAGCAATCATTAGGAACTATGTTGCCCAATTATATGCCAATAAATATAATCTAAGTGAAATGGATGTATATTTACAAAAACATAAATTGCCCAGATTAACAGAAAAGGCAAAAATAATTAAATAAATCTTAGAAAAAATAAATTAAATAATCCATTAACAAGCAACTTAAGAAAAAATCCCCAGGACTTTGTGGATTCACAAATGAATTCTACCAAACATATGAAGAACAATTAGTTCCAATACTATATGAACTATTTGGGAAAATCAGCAAAGAAGAAATTCTACCAAATTCTGTTTACAGCACAAAAACAGTGTTGATATTTAAAATATGAATACCAAAATTAGAGGAACAAAATGGTAGACCAATTTCCTTGATGCATATCAGTGCAAAAAATTTAAATAAATACAAGCAAGAGATTACAGCAATACATCACAAAGATCATACAGTATGACCAGATGGGATTTATGCCAGGAATATCAGGTTAGTTCAATATTAAATAAGAAACCATTAGCATAATTGACCATATCAATAACAAAAACAATAAAAATCATATAATTATCTCAATAGATAGAAAAATTTTGACAAAATACAACATCCACTCCTATTTAAAATACTGAATAGAAATAAATAGAACTTTCCTTAAAATATAAGTAGCATCTATATAAAACCATCAGCAAGTATTATCTATAATGGGGATAAGGTAGAAGCTGTCCCAACAATATCAGGGGTGAATCAAAGATGTCCATTATCATGACTATTATTCAATATGATATTAGAAATGCTAGCTATCACAATGAGTAGAAAAAGAATTTGAAGGCATTAGAATAGGCAAAGAAGAAACAAAACTATTATTCTTTGCAAATAATGTGAAGGTACACTTGAGGTATCTTAGGGAATCAACTAAAAAGTAGTTGAAATAATTAACTGTAGCCAAGTTGCAGAATATAAAATAAATCCATATTAATCATTAGCATTTCAATATACTACTAACAAAGTCCAGCATGAATAGATATAAAAAGAAATTCCATTTAAAATAATTGCAGACAATATAAAATACTTGGGACTACCTGGGAAGACAAACCTAGGCATTATATGAATACAATTACAAAACACTTTTTGCAAAAATAAAGTGGTATCTAGAGAACTGGAAAAGATAGCAATTGCTTATGGGTAGGCCAAGCCAATATAATAATGACAATTCTATCTAAATTAACTTACTTATTCAGAGCCACACCAATCAAAACACCAAAAACTAAGATGCAAATAATAATAACAAAGCTCATTTGAAAGAACAAAAGGTCAAGAATTTTAAGGGAATCAGTAAAAAAAGGTGAAGATGGCTTAGCTGGACCAGATTACAAACTGTGTTACAAAAACATAATCATTAAAACTGTCTGAAATTGGCTAAGAAGTAGAATGGTGGATCAGTGGATTAGATTAGGTACCCAATATACAGTAGTAAATGACCACAGTAATCTAGTGTTTGATACAAGCTTTGAGGGCAAGAACTTACTATTTGACAAAAATTACTGCGAAAACTAGAAAATGAATGTGGCATAAATTAGGTATGGACCAATATTTTACACATTATAACAAAATAACTTACAAATGGGTACATGATTTTAAAAAAAAGGGTAATACTATAAGCAGATTTATGGTAAAGATAGAAAAATAGAAAGCATTAGTAGGTATAATGTGGATAACTGATTACATTAAATTTAAAAGGTTGCTCAAACTAAATTAGTACAATTAAAATTAGAAGGAAAATAGAAAAACTGGGGGAAAATGTTCATAGTAAGTTTCTCTGATAAAGGCCTTTTTTCTCAAATACATAAAGAACTGAATCAAATGTATAAAAATTAGCACCATTCCCCAATTAATAAATGGTAAAAAATGATGGAAACAGTTTTCAGAAGAAATCAAAGCTATCTATAGTCATATGAAAAAATGGCTCTAAATCATTACTGATTAGAACAATGCAAATAAAAACAACTCTGTCCATTGCACACCTATAATTTTGTCTAATATGACAAATCCTGGAGGGCATTTGGGGAAATTGAGACACTAATGCAACTATTGGTGGAAATGTAAACTGATCTATCCATTCTGGAGAACAATTTGGAAATGTGCCCCAAAGGCTATAAAACTGTGTTTATCCTTTGCTCCAGCAATACCACTATTACCTCTGTATCCCAAAAAGATAAAAAAAAAAAAAAAGAAAAGGTCCTGTATGTACAAAAATATTTATAGCAGCTCTTTGGGATGGCAAAATATTGGAGATTTGAGGGGTTGTCTATCAATAGGAAATGGCTGAATGAATGGTGCTAAAAAAATTGTAATGATTACTGTTGTGCTATAAGAATAGACAAACAAGATGCTTTTAGAAAAAAAAATCTTGGAAAAATTACATTATCTGATTCAAAGTGAAGTGAGCAGAATCACGAGAACATTGTACACTGTAAGCAATATTTTAATTATGATCAACTGTTAATGACTTAGCTATTCTCAGCAATACTTATGGGGTATAGAATCTGGGAACCCCTTTGAACTCTCCGTGAATCTTCCCACTTGATGAAACTTTTCCCTGAGGCCATAAGCCTTTCATTAATCTCTGTTATTCTTAACCTAGCCTAGCCCTCCATTGTCTACTTCCCACCATTGATCCTATCAATATACCTATACTCAAATCCTTTACCCTTAAACTAGTCTAGCCCTCCATTGCCTGACTACCTCCAGATTGCCTTCTGGCTATTTCCCATCCTTAATCCCATTCCTGAAATGACCTCTAGTCATCCCAGTCCCATCAAGATCCTTTTAAGACTCCCGCTCAAGACCTTCCTTAAACCCCTCTTCCCATCACCCCAGAATCACCCCCAAATCCCTCCCACAGTCTTTCTGTATATAAAATCCATTTTGCCTCCATGAAGGTGCTCAGATTCAGTCTAGCTCAGTTTAGACACAATCTGGCCCACTGGCATTAGCATCACAAATGCTCAGGCTCCCTACGAGTCTGCCCATTATGGTGAATCTTTAATAAACTTTGGGTTTTTTTTTTTTGGCCTAAAGAAGGCTTGAGTTGAGCACCCCTAAACTTCAACATCAACAATACAATGATCTAACACAATTCCAAAGAACTAATTATGAAAAATGCTATCCACCTTCAGAGAAAGAACTGTCTGAATGCAGTTTTAAACATACTTTTAAAAAAATTCTTTATTTTTCTTCCTTTTGGGGGTCTGTGTTTTCTTTTACAATAATATGGAAATATATTTTGCAGGATTGCACATGTGTAAGTTATATTAGACTGCTTGCCATCTAAGTGAGGGGGGAGGAAAAGTAAGAAAGGAGAGAATTTGGAACTCAAAATTTTAAAAATGAATCTTTAAAAATTTTACATGTAAAGGAAAAAAATAAAGTTTTATATAACAAATTAAAATGACAAAGGAATTATAAAATTAGAAATAGCAAATATTCGTAAGATTAATGAGTCCTCTCCCCATGTAACACTGCTTTCAGAAAACTACAGCTATTTTCTCCTGCTGACTCAAGAGGGTAACACCAATATTACTTTGTGGGCATCAGGAAGACAATAGTTATGTGGTTGCTATTCCCTCATATCATCCCTCCAGACAAAATGATGTCTACGAATAATCCGGCAAGAGAAGAAAAACAACTTTATGTGGGCTTTATGAATAATAAAAGAGGTGAAATGTGAAATTACTTAGTTCCTTTTGCACTGTCAACCTGAAAGTTTGGTTAATGTAGGCAAACAGACTAAGTGACATATTAATTCATACAGTTTATTCCCTTGAAGCTAGCAGATACATGATCATGGAAGCAAGCTTCTGATTGACTGGAAGAAGACAGACAAGGTTTAAGTAACAAATTCCTACTCCAGTTTATGATCTCCATATCAAAGAAAAGAAGTTCTTAGGTAAACAAGACAATTGACAAAGTAGGGTCACTTAGAGATTATGATGACAAGATGCAAATGTCTCTAGCCCACTGTTCTGGCTGCAGACATTCTGTCACCCACAGGAAAGTTACTCCTTGTCAATCTGATCTGGTCTTCAAAGTTGCTGACACAGAAAGGGGCATTTTTAGAATACAGCAAAAGCAGTTTGGAGGTTTTGGATATTATTGGGGTTCAAATAATCTGATAGGATTGACACAATTTAAAAGGTAATCTGAACTTGGATCTTTCACAATAATTAAAAACTAGCCTACTTTTAAATGTTCCTTTCCGTAATCATCTTCACTCTTCATAGAAAAAATAATCCCCCATGTTTCCATCTCATTCAATTTAAATTCCCCCTCTAATTTTGCTGAACTATTTAATAACCAATAAATTATAGTAACACTAAATCACATTACTAATAATAATTACCAAATTTATTAAAGTTTTCTATTGGGTATTACATTGTTGTCCATTGCTTTCTTAAGTTACAAACTGGCATGAATTATGAAATGTTTTTTACAAAGCATGACTCTGATACACACACTGCTGAAATGTTTTGTATTATTTTATTTTTCCCTCATTTTGTGTTCAGTCTTTCACTCTCTAGAGAATCTTGGAGTTCTCCCAAGTTAATAGTCTCTAAATCCTAATACTCTGCCAGCCTGATTAAACCAGTGAACTTTTTGTAACTTCAAATGGATTTAAAGGAAGTAATTTAAATGGCATGCAATCTGATAGCTGTTAGGAAATGCGAAAGGGAAAAACACTCCCTGCATTTGATAAACTGATTATGAACTAGAAAAGGCTCTAAATTAAAAGATTTGCCCCTAGATATATAATTTTGAGAGGCTACTGGTAGAGAACAGTGGGATTTAAGCACAAAAACCTTTAATAGATGAAAGTAGATTCTGTTATGTGATAAGTCAATATGCAGAATTTCAATGTCATAAAATGCATAGATAGGAGAATTAACTTAAATTTTAATTTTAGTATTTAACATTGGACAAGCTCAATAGACTTTCCCTCTTTATCACCTTTGTTCAGTTTCTTCACTTTGAATACCTTCTTCTCTTTCTATTCAAATTGTATCCATTATTCAAGATGCTTCTCAAGTCTTACTTCTTCAATAAAGAAATGAATTTGAATGAAGAATTTTCTTGGTGAAAATATATTAGAATGACCTCTTCTTAGAAATTCATAAAGAATTTGTGTATACTACTTAACACTTAATCATGAACTACATCATAACACTTTTATGCATCTTGTTTACTCACTAGATTTCAGGGACAATGTGTTATGCTTTTTTTACCAGCCTACCAAGGGCTAAATTGAGCAAAAAGAGTAGTAGTTATTCAAGAAAGATGAGATGAATATTGAATGGGCATATAACAATTTGGTCTCGGACTATGACACTCTGAACAATTAAGTCTGTCATACTAAATGAATGAACTTCAAGATGTTTAAATACTTTTTTAGAGTTTCTATCTAAAGTGCACCGGTGAGCCTATTTTACTAACAGGAGAGCTACTAAAAATTTCCTTAGTTGGATGTGACAGTTAATCCACTGAATTTTGATGTTAGCTGATCCCTCATTGTGGCACAGAGTTTGAAACACTCAAAGTGCTGCTATATTTCAAGTTATGTATATTTTACAGGTTATATACATATGTGTGTGTGTCTGTTAGTGTATCTGTGTACACACATGTTATGTCACACACACACGAATCAACTTCATAATAACAAGCTGGAGGAACATGGAATGTGGAGTATCAGTTCATCTGTAAAAATATCTGAAGAAATTTGTGAATTACAATCTTGATAATTTTAAAGCAAAGGATAGATTATAACTTGAGTGTGCCATATAAGGAATTATTTGGGGGAGGATGAATTGAAAAAGGTATTCAAGGAGGTAGAACTAAAAAGGATTATTACCTCCCTTAAAATTAGGGTTTTGTCTTTGTTTTTTGTTTTGTTTTGTTTTGTTTTTGGCTAATATACAACATGACTAACTACAGGAACTATATTAAAACTTCCATATCATACCCCCTGTTGCACCCCGCCCCCCAAAAATAAGAATAACTATCCGGTCATGCTGCTCTCATCTTGTATTTGTGAAGTTTATTTTTTTCACTCTTATGTAGTGCAGACTTTATTCTTATCAGTATTGATTTTTTTCTCATTTAAATCTACACACTTGTACACACACACACACACACACACACACACACACACAAACACATCCTGAATCTCTCCTCTAGTATCTGAGGTATAGCTATCTTCCTAGATTTGTGTCAGTTACAGATCAACTAAGCACAGCAATTAGTTCTTAATATATGTACCATTGACAGAAAACATAAATAGCATAGAACCAAGTCATTAATCCGTGAGAGAGTCCACTCACTAGACAACTAATATTATGTTGACATTAATGGTTACTGGTTATGACTAGCCATTTACAAATTTTTTTTAATCTGCTTAACTTTCTTATTGGTCATCCCATGTCTATCTTTTCTAAGAAATTCTTTGAAAAGCTGTAGGTCAATTAACTCTATGATTCTACTGATTACCAGTTTAATAATTTAGGGAATATAATGAATATAGTCTAGCATGAATTTGTGAAGCTATATGTGCTTTTTTCTGAACACCCTCTCCTTTTTTTAAGCTGTCTGAGAACCAAGCCTTTTATAGGATCATAATATCACATATTTAGAACTAGAAGGACTATCAGTTCATGTGGTCCAATATAATCCAAAATAATCCTTTCGCAGAAAATTGAGAACCAGAAAAATCAAAGTCACAGAGACTGTGACAAAGTCACATAGACTGTGATCAACAGAGTGAGTATTTGAACTCATCTTCAGACTCTAGGTCCAAGACTTTCTGTTGTTGCACATTACCTATCAGGTGATATGCCCAAGAAATTTGTTAGGAATCAGGATCAAACTCATTATCCTGTAATTTGAAAATTCCTTTTCTAATTTCTGAAAGTCAAAACATTTCTTTCTCAAGTCCTTCCAATTCAACCATTTGGCACAGTGAGTAGAGTGTCGGAGTTGGAATTAGGAAGACCTGAATTTGAATTCTGCTTCACCTACTTATTATGTGACCATGAACAAGTCACATAACTTAGTCTCAGTTTCATCTATAAAATTGGGGGTAATAATAGCACCTAATTCCTAGGGTTGTGGTGAGGATCAAATACTTATATAACAACAAAAATAATAGTGTTACATTTCACCCAAAACTCACCAGTACTCATAGAAATTTGCGTACCTAGGCTCTCTGCCATTGGTTCAAACCTTGACTAATAGTATTTCTTCCAACTGTAGGAAGCAGCTCCCCTGCATCTCAGTTCCATTTAGCCACTGACGTTTGGCTTGGCTTTTACAATGAAATATTTATTCAAAGATATATTAAAAAATATATTCAAAGATATTCCCCCCAACATGTAGGAGGCATAATTCACACCTTTCATCACTACCTCTGGAAGGGTTTTATGATCACAACTAAACTCAGCTCCTTTAAATCACAGTCTCAATTCCAATTCCAAAGTCCTTCTGGGTTCAAATCCCAGTTTTCTCCACGCCTTCCTGCTGAGTGGTCTGGCTACACTCATCCCATCTCCAATCTTGGCTCCAAGGTTACAATGAAATAAACTTCTAGGTCTGTTGGAGATCACTGTATGCCCCTGAAACTGGAGACGAATGATACAGGAGAGGAACAGAAATAGCTCTGGTCCACTTCTTATCCAGGAAAAAGAGGGACCAAGGGAAGGAAGACCTTCCTTTCTCACTAGTTCAGTTCATGGTGAACCCCCACTACGGGAAAATTTTGATCTTCACCTTCTGGGTGCCACAGGAAAGATCATGACCCAGAAAGGGAGGCAGAAACAAAGGCAGAAAATGAGAAATACCATCCCTGTCTTGACAGTTTTAAAGACACTCCACGTCCCAGTTATGCAGCCAGTTAAAAGAGACTACATTCACCCAAATGATAAGGAGACACAGAATGTTTCTACCTTAGCAGATCTGATAATTTTCAGGCAAGTCCCCTCAGGACACTTACATATTAGGAACTGGGTATGCTCCAAAGACCCCCATTACAATTACATAAAGTATTTTGCAAACTTGAAAGCACTATATAAATACTAGCTTTGATTCCCATTGGAGAGGATTCTGAGAAGATGGCAGAGTAGGTCAGAAAATTCCAAGCTCTCAAGATTTCCCCCCACAAAAGAGATAAAATAGCACCTCAGGATGAACAAAAGGTGAGTAAAAATAAAAAAGAATAGGGCCACAACAGGGGTCCTCCTAGGACAATCCAAGATCAGAAGAAAAATTTTAGGATGAGGCTTTGTCCCTGTGAAGAGTAAACACTTCCAGGTTAGGGGACCTATAAAATAAGCAAAAGCAAGTTGCTTAAACAACAAGCAGCAAGCCCTGGGGTTAGCTAGGTTGGGAGGCTGCCTTAGTCCCAGACAAAGGAACTTTTACCCACAGAATACCAAGTGGAGCTTGGGGTCATTGAGGGTACCTCTGCTGAAAAGGAATGCCAGACCCAGCTATGTGACGAGAAGGAACCAGCATACTCCAGGTGAGTACAGTAGCAGTGGGATGGAATGCCTCTGGCTGTGGGCACTTATAAGGTGCTGGAGGTTTGCCTCTGGTTCCAGGCTAGAGAGGAGAACTGAAGATCTGGGGCCAGAGGCACTATACCCCATAACCCAGGACTAGAAACGATTACAAAAAATTAAGTTATTACTACAAAAAAAGAAATGCACAAAGGATAAAGAATCCAACCATAGACAGTTATTATGGAAATAGAGAAGACTGGGGTTCATCTTCAGAGGAGGATATTGAAGCAAAGAAACCCTCTTCTGCTTCAAAGAGTAACACCAAATGGTCACCTGCCTGAAAAAGGATTTATAGAAGAACTTAGAAAAGGACTTTAAAAATCAAATGAGAGAGATTAAGGAAAAAAAAAAATTAGAACTATCCAAGAAAATTATGAAAAGAAAGTCAACCAATTAGAAAGGGAAATCCAGTATCTTAAGGAAGAAAATGACACCTTGAAAATTAGAATTGGTAAAGGGGAAGCCAGAGAATTTACAAGAGATCAAGAAATAATAAAACAAAGTATAAAGAATGAAAAAATAGAAGACAAAGTAAAACATCTTATAAGAAAAACAACTAATTTGGAGAACAGATCAAGATGAGAAAACATAAGAATAACTGGACTACCTAAAAGCTATGGTCAAAAAATGAATCTTGATATAGTAATACAAGAAATAATTAAAGAAAATTGTCCTGAAACATTTGAACAAGGTTGAAAAGTAGAAACAGAAAAATATCCATTGATTGCTACTTGAAAAAAGATCCTATGACAAAACTCATAGAAATATTATAGTCAAATTTCGAAATGCCCACCTCGAGGATAAAATATTAAGAGCAACAAGGAAAAAAAACTTAAATATAATAGTGCCACAACTAAAATTGCACAAGACCTAGCAGCAGAGACACTAAAGGACTGCAGGTCATGAAACACTATATATCAAAGAGCAAAAGAACTAGGGTTCCAGCCAAAAATATACCCAGCAAAGTGAAGCACAATTCTGAATGGAAATAAAAAATGGACATTTGATTAACTGTCAGATTTTCAGGACTTTGTTTAAAAAAAGCCTGAACTTAATAGAAGATTTGACATACAAGAGCCAAGAGAAACATAAGGTACATACCAAAAACGGTTTATAAGGGATTCAATAAGGGCATACTGTTTACCTTTCATGTATGTAAAATGTAAAACATGTCTAAGACTGTCAATTAGCAATTGGGTAGTTTGTAAGAAAGATTGGGGTAGACATGATTATGATATGACTTTAAAAGTAAAACCATCTAGGAAGAGCTAAAAAGAGTGATTATTTTATACAAATGAAATGCAAGAGGAAGAATGAACACAGAGGAATCGGATGGAGGAGGAGGGCTAGTAGTTCTGGTAACCTACTTTCATTGGGAATGGGTTTAGGAAGGAACAATATATAAACACATCTGCACTTAATTGTAGCCTTCTGGGGCAAGGGGAGGAAGGGGGAAAGAAAAGAACAAAGTAAAAAGTGCACAGCAGAAAACAAAAGAATACTTAGAAGGAAGCAAAGAAAAGGTGGACAGCTCTTAACACAACATGTAGCATTTATCGCACAGGCTTTCTTGAAAAGAAAATTTACTACTATATATTTTGAATGCTCTCATATGTTCTGTGCGCATGAAATGCTTTTTATTTTCTTTGTATTTAAGTTTATAATATGTTTCTTTTTCTTTTTCTCTATTCTGTATTTGATTTCTTGTGTTTGAGTCTAAAATAAAAAAATAAAAATAAAGACGTCATTGACAATGAATCAGGAATCACAACTTTGAGTTCTTTAGTTTGTGGAAGTCTAATGTTCTACGATTGTTCTGTCTCTGCCTTCTTTTTACTGTTCTATAGGTGACCCTGGCTTGGGACCTGGCCAGTAGCCTACTTCTGTTGGTTGGAGGTAACTTAAAATGGTTCCATGGTTTTTCCAGGAAGATGCTACCACCCTGTACTTGTGGTTCCCCTGACAGTGGGATTAAAGTAGGTAACAACTGGTGACCTGCAGTTCCATCTACCTACTTAGTTGCCCCTCTTGAACTTACAAAACTCCTGTTTTAACTCACCTCAGTTGGCACTGGGCATTGTATTTTGTCACTATTTATATTATCTTATTTTGTCACTATCTTAGGGATCAAATTCATTTTTCCTCCTTTTTTGTCTCTATTCCAAAAATCAGAGAAAATAAAAACACATATAGTTTGAGCATGCATGCTTTTTCCTCCATTGTAATTGTAATTTTCCCATCTGTACTGAGGAGAAGGTTTATGCTTGCTTTGACAATCATACTTTCCCTAATATTACTTAAAAATGTTTTCCTTAGCTTATCTCACTAGCTTCAAATCCTTCTGAGCTTTAGCATTCCTGACACCATTTTTCCAGGAAAGTCACACTTTCATATTCATCATACATGTCCTGTTCTTCCCTTATATAAATGTCACTTTAAAATCTAAATAATTTCAGAAGTTCCTTGTGCATCCATATTTATCTCTTTTGTTAACTTCCTTTTCCGCCTCATCAAAACTATTTCACTTTTGTCTTCATAAATTCATTTTTGATAGTGTACTATCTTTTCTCTGCTGACTTCCCTAAAGAATTTTAAACCATGAAACTTAGATGTTCTCTGAACACTTAGAAGATGATTCTCAAATCTATTTTACATGAAACTTAGATGTTCTCTGAACACTTAGAAGATGATTCTCAAATCTATTTTACATGGAAAAACATAGATTGTCAAAAGTGTGACAAAGCAAATAAACATTCCACAAAGCATAGATAATACTGATTTGTGGTTTCCTAAGTCAATATGTGGCTCTCATGTGTCCTTACATACAGTTTTAGTCACCTCTTTATCATAGGGAAATATTTTATCATATTGTTCAGAATCTTGTTTATTAATATTGTTTGAACCCAGCTTTATTTGGCTAGAAATTGGCTGACCTCAGAGATAGTGCCAAAGAAGATGAATGGCTACATGGAATACTTGGATCCCACTTAGGTCTTTGGTTCCCAAATTTTGAATATTTATACCTACATCTTAATTGACCTTAATTTTCCTTTCATAATCTTGTTTTTCTTGGATTATTTTTATTCATTCATTCATTCATTTATAGTTTTTCCTCCATCTCTGTCATTTGATTTTTAAAGTCTTTTTTAAGATCTATAAATTCTTTTTGGGCAGGTGACCATTTGACATTACTCTTTGGGTGCTTCTTTGCTTCAATATCTCCTCTGAAGATGAACCCCTGTCATCTCTATTCCCATAATAGGTTTCTATGGTTGGATTCTTTCCCCTTTGCCTGTGTATTTTTTGTGGAAGTAGCTTGATTTTTGTAATCAGTGCTACCCCTGGGGTATGGGAAATGGTGCTTCTTGCTCTAGATCTTCAGTTTTCCCCTCTAGCCTGGATCCAAAGCCAAATCTCCAACCTCCTGTAAATACCCATAGCCTGGGGCTTTCTGCCCCACTGCTTCTGCACTTACCAGGCCTGTGGTGGTTCCTTCTCACTCCCACTGCTGGAGCCTAGGAGCACAACTGGGTCTGGCGATCTTTTTCAGCACAGGTTCCCTCAGTCTTCCTGTGCCCAACTCCCCTGGGGTGAAAAGTTCCTGTGGCTGGGGCCAAGGCAGCCTCTCAAACCAACTAACCCCAGGACTTGCTGCTTGTTTAACTGCAAGCTTGTTGTTGAAATGGGACCTAGCCTGGATATGTGTATTCTTCATGGGTCCAAACCTCCTCCTAGAATTTTTCTTGAGATTCTCTCAAATTGTCCCAGAAGGATCCCAGTTGTGCCCGTATTCTTCTTTGTCTCCATCCATACTTTGTTCACCCTAAGGTGCTATTTTAAATCTTTTGTGGAGGAAAATCTTGAGAGCTTGGAATTTTCTGATCTACTCTGCCATTTTCCCAGAATCCTTTCTTAAATATTGTTAGTCTAAAGGAAAAAAAAATAGATCCAAGCTTTACTCCTGATTACTATCCTTTAACAGGGAAGGAGTTCCTCAGCCTATATGCTCAAGGTTTGATTCCTTTCCCATAAAATGCCAGTTCCACAATGAAAACATGTTGCAAATAATAAGTAAACCTATTTATCCAAGTTGATAACAAAACAGCAATCAGAGAAGCTGTACACAGGAGAATATGCCAGACAATATAGAATGAATTCTCCCATTAGGGGCAAGATAAATAGTCTCAACCAAAAGAGAGAGCCTCAGTATTCATCTGAGAAGAAATTCCCCTCAGTCTTTAATTTCATATAACAAAGGTATGATTGAAGTGTCATATTCTCTATATGATAGTTTCCTCCTGGAGTCTCTCTTCCAATTCGGCAAATTGAAGAGAGTTTGGAACCACGTATAAATAGTCGCTCTTGAGGCTGGAAACCAGAAGAACAGCATCTCTCTTCTCTCAAACCCCCAAAATGCCTCTTATTTGTCACTTATTCAATGTACCTATTTTATAATAGGAGTGTGATATGCAGAATGAGTAATATGTTCAGTATCTTTCAAGTGGTAAATAGCAGACAGGATTCAAGATCATATCCCTGTCTCCATTTCCATCCCTGATTCCATTTAACCACACTCCTTATTCCTTCTCATTATATTTGTTGTATTCATGTGAATCTTGTCTTCCTCTGCATCCTCATCCTCCTAATCCCCCACATACAATCTAAGAAGTAGAGAGACATTCCTTCTAGGAAAAAAAAAATGTCCCTTTGATTACTGGCAAAAGATGGTATTTTGAGAAAACAATAACTTGGAATCAGAAAAAAGAAGTACTTTGAGATTTCTCAAATTCATCTCCTTTTATTAAATTCTAGAATCACCTCATCATATATTTGTAGTATCCAAGATATATGATGATAGATTTAGAGCTAGAAAGAATAACTTAAGCATTTCCTATGCAATTGCTTGCCTTAATCTCAGAAATATGTTTTATTTATTCACTCCCCCACCCTTTTTAATGATTGGATAGACTAGCATCTTTCAAGACACTGTGAACATGTAAACATCATTAAAAAGTCTCTATAGACCTCTGGAGATGAGTGTATTAAATATTATTTCATAAAAAGGAGGAGTCTGTGGACCCTCTCTGTTTAGAGTGAATCTCTTTTTAATTTGGAAATTTTGGGGAAAAATATCCTCCAAGCTATATGATTTATATTATATTAATAAAGAATTTTAAATTCCATCCCAAATCATTAAAACCAATATATGTCATTATGCACGAACATGATAGAGCAGCAATAAGAGATTTTTTAAAAAGTATTGGCCTACAAATTATGAGAATCACAAATAAAGAGTTGGAATTTATCTTACAGATTATCTAGTCTAATTATCACCATTTTTGCAGTGAAACAACTGATACAGAGGAAGGTAGAGCCATTTGCCCAAGATGATTTGAGTTAGTAGGTAGAAGATGTAGAATTCAAAGGCAAATTGCCTGCTGCTTCATCACGCCTATGTTCTACTACTAGAAGACCTAGGTAATTTTTATACCAATTGCTTTTCAGCTATATAACTAAGTCACTTACCAACCTCTGTGTATATGATATCACTTTTTAAAATAAGGGAATTAGATTCCATGATGTTTAAAGGTACTTCCAATTCGAAATTTCTGTTTGATTCTATTTTGTTATGAGTTGCCATTATTAGTAATCTTAACTATATACAAACTAAAATTAATTTTAATTACATTATACTTTTATGGAGAGTATTTGTATTCCATTAAGAAATAAATTGCTTTTAATATCAAAGAAAAATAAATGGATTATTGTCAAATGCTTTATATTGAATAAATATGAATTTCAAACTGCTTACATGTGTTGTTTTTTAGTACCAACTCCTAAAACTGCTAGTTCTGTAAAGTTTCTTTCTGTTCCCTATAGGTATTGTCTTTGTTTCCTTTTGTTTTATTTTTCTTCTTTTCTCTACTTCTATGGACAGCTCAGGGAATCAATGATCCCATATAAAAGGAAACCAGTTTTCCCATTCAGGATATTAATCGTGTTGCTGGAGAGAGAAAAGAATGGGTTATGACACATCTAGAATAATTTCATTTGCTGCCTTTTCTCTTCACTTGCTCCAAACTCCCTGGTAACACCACTATTTCTAAAGCTTTCAAAGCTAAATTCATTTTCTGGTCACCTTGGAATGTCAACTGAAATAAATAACATTAGATGTTGGAAAAGCAAGATTCACATAAACCATGCATATAATATGTGTAATCCTACTAATATTTCATACATCAAAGAATCTGTGATCACATTGGTGGGGTTACTCTCTCCATGAGTGCCAACTAGCCTATGCTTTCTTATCCTGTGAAATTATTTTCCTTTTTCTTCCATAGATATTCCAAATGAGACTTACCACATAAACTGGAAAACTTACTCAAGTACTCTTAAAACATTTTCTTAGTACAAGTATAGCACTTTGTTTGGCCATCTGTTATCCTCACTCCAGTCAAATGAACAACCCATTTTCTTTTCTAATTTTATATATGTGTGTGTGTGCATGCGCATATGTATATGTATATGTATATGTATATATGTATATATATGTATATGTATATATCTTATATGATATGTACATATACATGATCATGTGTGTGTGTATATATATATATATGTATATATATATATTATTTTTACAACTTCATCATCAGAAGATTAGTGGCTAAGTGATAAAGCCATTGGCTATAGCAACCTATGAAAGTGTCATTTTTTTAAAAGTGATTCTACCATGGCATCCACTATTCATAGATCTAATTGAATTTGAAGTATCCTTAGGGTACTTACCAGATCCCTTATGTCTTATAATATTTATCCCCTGGAAGAGAAAAGCTGATGAGTCATTAACCAAGCATGATCTGCAGTTTGTTTGATCTCAGCTCCCTATTGGACCACAATATTTATTTGTTAAAGGGTCCAGAATCAAGATAATACACAGTTGTAGGAACAAAAAATATCCTTAGAAGTAAGCTGAGAGAGGTTTAATCCTTTGGAAAAGGAATAAGCATTTTCCAGCCTAGAACTGTATTGACTTCCAAAATTTGCATTATAAAACACTCATTCATATGACCAACAGATCCAAATAAACCTAGTTGCTTGAGGGATAATTAGTTATATATAAAAGGATATTGGTCATATTCTTACATTTCCTTATTTAAATTAATATAAATTTCTAAAAATAGAGCTCTGTTAAACCAGGATTTGATAAAGCTTATTTGGATTCAAATGGAGCTACTTGACTATGCCTTAAACCCAAATCACTCTGGCTCTCACAGACTGGCCAATAACAAATGCCAGCCCAATCCTCTGTTGGTCATTATTTAGGTTCTGATAGCTCAGAACAAATGTAAATAGTGATTGTTTCCATTCTGGCCAGAAATCCAGAGGGTCTTCCCCCCAAAACTGATTATTTTAATAGGCAACAGAGGCCATCTTTTGTTTCATTTCTTACCCAACCTCAACTAACTGAACAAGTATTGCCTCAGACAAACTGAGACCTGTGAAAGACATTACAAAGACTATGAATTTCTTGAAACAGCGCTCTAGAAACTAGGCATTGATAAAGCCATTTGGATTCACATGGTGCTACTTGACTATGCCTTAAATCCAAATCACTCTGGATCTCACTGATTGGCCAATAATAGGCCCCAACTCAAGCCTCAGTAGGTCATTGTTTGGGTTTTGTATGCTCAGAGTGAGTTCAAATAGCAATTGTTTTTGTTCTGGTTAGAAACCCTGTGAGTCTTCCCCTCCCAGATTGATTGTTTTTTGAGTTGGTAAAAGAGACAATTTTTTACCTCATTTCTTACCTAGCCTTAATTGCTAAATGGGTGTTATATCATATCAACTGAGACCTAGGAAAGACCTTAGCTTAAAAAGGCCAAGGTCTCCCACTACATCCTGGACCATCTCCAGTCCCCTGATCTATCTCTTGCCACTAGACCCATATAGCTCTAGAGGAGAAAGTGAGGTGGGTGAATGCATAGCCCTGTCTCACTTAAATCCAATTCATTTGCAAGTCAAGATATCATGATGTCATTGGTCCTCTTTGAGAAGGAAGCACAAACAACACAATAACAATGTTGTCTCAGTTTCTAAAATATGTTTAAGTGAGAGTTGTAGTCTAAAAATAATTCAATAGATTTTAGACTAATTCATTTGTGTAAACATAAATGTGAAGCATTTTGATTCCATATCAGAATACCAAATTAAAACCTATGTTAAAAAAGATAAATGTCATTTCTTAAAAACTAGTAATGATGCTTTTAATTCAAAGCATAAATATGATTTATTTCGAGGAATCTATCTATATTTTATTTGTTTTTTTGCTGGGGGGAAGGCAGGGCAATGGGGGTTAAGTCACTTGCCCAAGGTCACACAGCTAGTGTCAAGTGTCTGAGGCCAGATTTTAACTCAGGTCCTCCTGACTCCAGGACTGGTGCTCTACTCACTGTAGCACCTAGCTGCCCCTTATCTGTATTTTAAAAAGACAAACTTATTCATTTGGTCATTCATCCACCAAACAGTTATTGAGCAGAGTGCCCAAGGCAATATAGGAGATGAAATTAAAACTAAAATACAATCTCTCCCCATGTACAGCTTATATTCTTGTGTGGTAGTGAAAATATGTACATTGATAAATACAAATGTATCTATTTCTATCAACAATTTCTTTTTGGCAAGGGAAACCTATTAAAGGTGAAGTCCATCATACAAAATGTATTCCCAAAATATGTATATGATTTAAATATATATTTATATGTAGGCATATCCAACCTTTTTTAAGTTTATTATACTTTGATGAGGTACATAATGTGAAAAATAAGGCTTTAAACGTAAACTGAAGACAGACCTTGAAAGGCCATAAATTTCAGACTTAGGAAATTTTATGTTATTCTAGATAAAAAGGGAAACCATTGAGATTTTAAGGAGTAAGAGAGTACTTATGAAAATATTTTAATTGCTATGTGAAAGGTGGTTTTCAAATGGAGAACAGTTCAATTAAGAAGCTGTTAATAAAATCCCGGTAAGTAGTGATGACAGACTGATGATAGTTTAAGTAAAAATAAAGCATAGGATTAGTAGGGACAATGATGAAGGTAGTTTCAAACATGGTAAATTTGAGATGTTTTTAGGATATTGACCTGAAAGTTTGGTTAAAAGAGGCAAACAGGCTAGGTGATATATAAATTCATATTGTTTATTCCCTTAAAGCTAGCAGATATGTGCTGCACAGAGACAAAACATAAGTTCTGGCTGTCTGATAAGAGAGTTACCAGCCTTAAATATGTTTTAGAACAATCCCAACTCAGGGTCTCTACGACACTCAAATTTAGGATCTCAATATATGTTTAACCATATAATGAGAAAGGAATTTTCTTAATTGAATAGGTGGTAAATACAATAAGATAAGAGAGTTGACAAAGTGTCAATTGAAATCACAACCCAGGACATCTGTTTTCTTTATCATTAACATGCCATAACACAGTATATATCCATAAAATATTAAGATAAAAAATAGTCCCATTATTCAAAGTAGTGTCTGGGGTTGAGGTTCTCATCCTTAATGTCCATAAACAGAGGAAAAAGTGCTCTTAAGTCACCCCATCTGGCCTTGTTGACATAGGAAGAGGTATTCTCTGAGTTTACTCAGAGAACAAAGGGATATCTATTTGTTGGAGGCTCTTCTTCTAGTTGATTAGTTCAGGCTCTGGCCCTTATTGAGGTTCAAATGATATTAAATGATTATAAATATCCAAGTGGCACTTGTAGATGGAAGATTAATGTCTAGAGGATAGGGGAGAGAGGGAGGGAGAGGGAGGGGGACGAGAGAAAGAGATTCTTGATCTGATTAGCAGGGATGATTGAATATATTACAATGCATAAGATCACTGGTAACATCTGAAATGATGACAGGAATTGGGTGGAGAATAGTTACATTTAAACAGCATTATGAAGGTAACTCAAAATAATTGATAGCCCAGTGTATTGGCAACCAAAAATGGGCTCCTTAGCACTTAGTCAACAAGTGCCCTTGACTAGTTTGGCTTTTTCCCCTGAACTGAATGCTGTTTGTATCTTGGACTGGAGTAAGCTTGTCGGCCCCTTCACCTTGCTTCCCTTGCTTAAGCTGATGGAAAGAACCTGTGCTTTCCTGGTCAACCCCTTCACCTTGCTTAAGCAGATTGAAAGAACCTGTGCTTTCCCCGGCGTACCTTACACCCCCGCAGAAGCTGGATGGTTAAAAGCAGCTCCCGTTGGAGCCAGAGGCTGCCACAGCCACAGCTATAGCCACAGCCACAGCTATAGCCACAGCCACAGCTATAGCTACAGCTACAGCTACAGCCACAGCTGAAGCAGGAGCTGCCAGTAGCAGAGCTGACCTACGGGAGGAAGCTGAACAAAGACTTCAGGCCAGTGGGTAATCTTTTTGCCATAGAGGGGGAAGCATGATTTTGCTTTATGCAATCATGCTTCTCTGTAGCCTCCTGGTTACTCTTTCAAGGCGTACTTATTGGGCCTGGAAGCTTTTGATCAATATATCAAAATGGGGTTGCTGGTTCATGGGTTGGTTACTGTGGAGCCTAAATATATGTTTTGATTCTTCTGCCTTCTACTTTGAGAGTTTCTTATATCCGGCGGTTCCGAACCTTTCAGACATGTTTATGATCCTCTTTGAGATTATAAACTCTGCCCTCCTAATACACCCAGTGTAATGAATATGTCACCTGGAAAGGCTTAATTAGATGGCTCAGGCAATGCATATAGTATTTACATGTATTCCTTGTTTAGTCTACCTTAATATGTTTTTCCTTGAATGAGTACCTCTTCTGATTTCTTCTTAAATATTCTACTCAATGATAAGTATTTTGATCATCTATTTAAAACATCCATATTCAAAAGTTATGCATTATGCCCTAAGTATAAGCCACATTCTCAAAAGGAAATTAATTAAAATAATGACTATACAGCAACTAATGTCTTTAGTAGAGGAAAGATAACAAAGACATCCAACCGAGTTCTTTTAATTTTTCAATTTGAAAGATTGTCTTTATTATCAGCATCATCACCCTCACCATCATAATTATCATCATCATTAAATTCATATTCTCTTGTTCTTATCATTTCATTCAATTAAGGTCAGAGGGAAATGGTCCTGGGACAAGCCATTATCTTGTTATTCCCTTGCACTTAATGTTCCATCAGCTATTGTCCAGATGGCAAAAGGATTTCTTTTTGTAATTAAATAAAAGAATAAGTATGCAAGATTTTCTGTAGGTTTACCAAAACATCTTTGGGGAAAAAAAAGAATGAAATGTTATTATTATTGATAATGACAATTAAAATTTTATATAACACTTCAAAGTTTGCAAGCATTTTAAAAGTATTTTCCCATTTTATTCACATAACACTTCTTAGCATTTTAAAGAGATGAGGAAACCAAGGCAAGAAAAGGTTAAATGAGTTGTTCAGGATCATAGTTAGTGAGTCATTAAAGCTGGTTTTGAATTGAGGTCTTCTTGATTCCAAGTCCAGTAATCTCTCCACTGCTCCATATACTTGATCATATCTCCATGCAATTATCATTTCTTTTGCTTGGACTTTAATTTGAAAGATGTTAGTTCTATGTTAGTAGATTATAAGTATTTGGGATGATAGCCACTCATTAAAACTTTGTTCTCAAAATTTTATGTGTTATTGTTATTTGTGGGCTTTTCTGCACACCAGTTCTCTGGAGGAATGCTCTAGGATCCATATTTTATTGTTTTTTTCCCAAATATTTATAGTGTGGGAGGTGGGGAGGCAGGAAATCTATATTTGTAGTACCGGGATTTATCACCTGTTACTTTACGAAGGGGAGTAAAAATCTGGCTTATAATTTTGACCATCTAATTGTGACTTTTTAAATGTACAGCTATAATCATTACTACCATATCATCATTATAAATAGTCATCTTTTTAAAAAAAATCTTAATTCCTAATAAGCTCTCTCTTCTTTCATGATGAAAAAGATGATCGTGAAGCTGGTTGTTTTGTGCCTACACCTGTCACAAAAGAAATGAGGTATAAAAATTGTAGGTAGCACTTGAAAATGACTTTCAATATACCACCACTCACTCTAATATTTGGTGAATTTGATAAAAAGACAAGCACATTAAAAATATATAGTTTAGCAATAAGAAGTTAAAGAAGCCACAGACTTGAAGACTATTCCAGAGCTTCCTCTATTTGTTGTTCAGTTATTCAGTCATGTCCAATTTTTTGTGACCATATAGACCAGAGACACCAATGCTGTCTACAGAGTTTCTGAACAAAGATACTGGACTGCTTTGCCATTTCCTTCTCCAGCATATTTTTTACAGATAAGGAAACAGAGGCAAACAGGGTTAAGTGGCTTGCTCAGGATCACAGAGCTAGTTAGTGTCTGAGGCCAGATTTGAACCCAAGTCTTCCTGACCCCAGGCCCAGCACTCTATGCACTGTGTCACCTAGCCGCCTCAAGAAAGCTAGAGTTCTCTAAGTATGGGGAGGAACAAATAAAATCACAAAAAATAAAGCATATTACATCAGAAAATTCTGTTGTGTTGTTTGATACACCTGGGAAACTACACCTATTGCCTAGACACCAGGGACCTTTATTATGCTACCCAGAAACTTTTCACATCCAAAGACTTAAGCAAAGAATGTAAGGAATTTTCTCCCATTCTGCATCTCAAGCTGGAAAATGCCTCTGCTAGCCAATTAGCTGTTGTTTTCTTGTCCCTATGTTTAAATTCTATATAATGTGTAACTTAAAGACTCTCAGGGAAATGGGCCACCATTTTTGGGGGCTCTCCCTTCTGCCAGATGACTCTGAACTTCTTTCTAAATTATTTATGTTTTGGGTTTTGTTCTTGTTGACCAGCAAGTTTGGTTAAAGTAGACAAAAAGACTAGGTGATATATAAATTCATATAGTTTATTTCCTTGAAGCTAGCAGATACATGATCATGGAATCAGAAGCAAGCTTCTGATTGACTGGAAGAAGACAGACAAGGTTTAAGTAACAAATCCCAACTGCAATTTATGATCTCCATATCAAAGAAAGGAAGTTCTCAGATAGACAAAACAACTGACAAGGTAGGGTCACTTAGAGATTACCATGAAAAGATGCAAATGTCTCTAGCCCACTGTTCTGGCTGCAGACATTCTGTCACCAGCAGGAAAGATTCACCTTGTCAATCTTATCTGGTCTTTGGAGTTGCAGACACAGAAAGGGGGATTTTTAGAGTAGAGCAAAGCAGTTTGACTGTTTTTGGTATTATTGGGGTTCAAATAATCTGAAAGGATTGACATTTCCTCTTTTGGGTCAAAGGTGAGTGAAAATGACACCTATAGATCAAGAAAGCTATGACTCTTCTTCAGGGAATGAGAAAGGAAGTTCTAAAAAGTTCTTCCTTTGCTGACCAGGGAGACGAGCTAATCTCTGTGTTTGGAGTGCAACCATGGATGGCATTATTTTGTTTGCTAAGGTAGTGTAACATTTGTGGGCCAAAGTCAGCCCTAGTCAGACCTCTAGTAGAAGGAGAAAACAATAATGCAATTGTCCCTTTAAGATTCAAAAGGCTTTTCCCATACAGCTGTCTGGCAGGGGACATTATCAGTGAAGTCCTCTGGTCCTTGGTATTTGTTCCAGCCACCTCAGTATCTTCTTCTTCTTGTCTTCTTGTAGGAACCAGCTTTCTTTCCATTCTCCTACAAAAGTTACCTTAGCACAATTTTAAATTACCATTTCAAATCCTAATACCCTGATCATTTTTAAAAATTCAAAATTGGAACTTTGACCAATTGTCATGTTTAAGAAATTCACATCAGAACCCAGTTTCTTATACTTTACATTAACCCATTATTAATTTCCCCACCAGGAGGATGAGATTTCACTAAGGAATTAACAATGGGCTCCAGTACATACATAAATACATTAAATAACCATTTTTTAACACAGTACATATAAAATCTTAACCTTTTAGTCATGCGATGTTTCACTGATGGCATTTACAAAATAAACCACAAGCCATTCTTCTTTTAACATTACTAATTGTAACAAAGCTTTAGACAGGCATGATATTAACAAAATAATATTGTCACAAGTCCTTGACCTAATTGTCTCCATACTATTACCAAGAATTAAAGGACCTTAACTTATACATGACCCTATACAAGGCCCTTATAAACTACCCTAACTTATACGGAAACACTAGTTCCAGTCCTATGGAAACCTAAAATGCTCCATAATCAATTGTTTTAATAGATTTGTTACTATACTTACAAAACCTTCTGATTATAGAAATTTGCCACTAAGGGATTAGGGACTTAGAGTAAGGGGACCATATTTTCCCCAGCTTCCTGTCAACTCCAGAAAAGTAATGTCAAACTGCAAGCTGCATTGAGGCAGGCTTAAAGTCTGCCAGGTTTCAGTTAAGGCAGTCAAGAAAGTCCTACCTCAGCATATCCAGAAGTTGCTCTCTCAACCCTCCCATGAAATCATACCTGCAGTTCATGCCTGCCCCACCCCCACAGGGCTGCTGGCATCTTGGGTCAGCCTTCCTCAATATTCACACCTGGAATTAGATTCAGAAAAACAGTCAGTAAACAGTCCCATTAAGTCTTTGAATATCAAGTTCCAATAGTGAGTTTAAGGTATGACTATAATCTCACATTGCTTAAGGACCATCCTTAAAGCTAGCTCTAAATAGCTTGCATGCATTTCCTCCCTTATTCATAAAATCTTCCCATTAAGATCATAAGTTATTGGTCTAACACATTTGCATCACTTTCAGGCTCTGGTCCCTATTGAAGTTACTAAATTGATAGAAATGATTATCATCCCTAAACTGAAAATGTCTCTGATTTAATTCCAGCAATTAGTTACACAATTTGTATTAATACCCAATTGCTCTTATATCACTTTGAAACATTTAAGGACTTTATTCCACATAGACACAAAGTAACTTTAAATCCCAGCCTTAGTCTATGGGATAATGATTCAACCTTATCTTTAGTTCACAGACTTCCTTTTCCCTTTGTCCAAATTACTGCCATTAACATTTAGAAAGAATATTACTTTTCATTTGACTATACAAGAGTACCAATTTACCCAATCATTTGATTATTCCCAGATAATTCTTACTTAATATAACTTAGCACAATCACTTAAATTTGGTTTTCCATTTTTGAAACTTCAGAGAATTTTAGTTTATATATCATCTGCTGTTTCTATCCTTACCTAAATCTTATACCTAGTATAAGAATCTTTTAAAATGTGAAGGTCCAACCATAAAATGAGGTCATCTACCTTTTAAAATTATCAGACAGATACTTTAATAAAAGAGAAACAAATTTACCTTTACCACTATCTCATACAATTTTTATGCAAAAATCCAAAATTAACATCTATTTACCAAAGCATAATAAATTTTTGGAAACCAATCATATACATCTGTATATAATTCTTAGAGGAATCAATCTGATCCCGTTATTTTTCTCAAAATTTTACTTTCCTATTTAATTAGACATCTATCACACTACATTTTTGTCTTATTACTTTGTCTAATCATTTCCTCCTTTTGGAGGATGTTATCTCTATATTGTTTTTATTTGGAGAATATAAGTCAAAATTATAAGCTATTCATTCTTGTATCCCATTATGTTACCTCAGAGATGTTCCCATATCCATCTACTACCTAATAGATTTAGCATTGTGCTTACAAAACTTCTTGATAGTATAAATTTGCTATGAAAGAAAAGAGGGGCAGTGTCATATATCTTAACAGAAGGAAAGAACTTCCTTAGCTCTGTTTGATTCCAGGTATAAGTCATATCCGACAGCCAATCATATAGTCACTAAATGCTGAAAGCAGGGCTTGGTAGTAGTTCTCAGTCTGTGGTGCATGCCATTCTACTACTGGCTTTATGACACCTATCCCTGTAATCAGAGCTTAAAATAATAGTAAATTGAAGTCCCATAAAGTCTTAAATAGGAAATAAATGTCTGCTGTTGTCCTTCAGATAGGACCATTCCAAATTTGATTGAGCATTAATTCAAACCAAGTTGCATAACTTTTCTGTCTTCTAAAATACTTCCTCATACTCTCTCAACTTAATAACTATGTAGGGGACAGGAGGATAACTCCCATTTTTCCCCAAACCTTCTTATCTGCCTTAAACAAAAGAGGTTCCTCACTTTGATCTCACTACTGAATAGATACATATCTTTGTTTCTCAACCTTTTTTTATTCTTCCCCAATTACTCATTCTGGAGGAAAGAGACACTTCAGGAACTGAATCTTTTACATATGATAAGTTCAAACACTAATTTTAACTTTTGCTTAGGCCATGGAATGATTACAAATTCAAAGTAGGCCTTATAAAAAATCACAAAAAAGATTTTTTTTTAAAACATCCCTTCTAAAAGTATTTCCCCTTATTTAAAAAAGAAAAATTTATTCTGATGTTAGGAGGAATAGTCACTGAACTTTTATGAAGAAAATTAGTTGGAAAGTTTTAAAATGATAGACATCTCTTTCTTCTTTCTTAAAGCAAAAACCTTTAAACATTGGAATTAAAAAAAAAAACTAAGTTGATGTAAAATATCCTTATTCCCAAAGTATTATATAGAATTCCTAGATACCACAAAGTTCCTTAGTCAAAAAGGTGTTGTAATGGGGAGGACACTCAGTTTCTATAAGTCAAGGAAAACATTCCCAAATAAATTAGCCTTATCACAATAACAAAGTTTACCAGGACTTTAAAACTTACTCCAGAGGAATTCCTCTACACAGAAGACTTTACACAAGATTGATAAGAATTCATGACTAGATGGTTCCAAAAATCCTTATTTCAGTTAACAACCTCAATTTCTTAATTAAGTACAATTCTTAACCTAACAACATCTAGATTATAAGAGGAATTGTTTTTCTAACAACATAGGTAATGCAATGTTAACCAAGTTGCACAATATAAGAAAATTTAGAAATATAAGCACAGCACAAGGAATTACCATGTATTTAAAACTTGAAACAGAACCAATTAATTACCAAACAAGTGACCACAACTTAGTTGGATGAGCAAATCAAATTTGGATTCATAATCACTAGTGGTAACATTTTAATTTCTAAGGCCCAATACTCTTAGCACTGTAAAAGAAAAGATTATTATCCATAAAATCATATTTTCAACAGTTTAAAATGTATCCTGAATTGACAGAAATTACAAGAGGAGATCCCAAACAAGGCCTTTTTATAAATACTTGACTTATAGCAAAAACAATCATAACTGAACTTCCTCTTAAATAAAGACAAAACTTGGAAGTTTATAATTTCTTAAGTTACTGCAATTGGCCAACTTCTGAACCTATTCATCATTTTTCTCAAACAATAAAATTCTAACAGTATTTAGACTATAGAATTGTAATAATGCCCTAAACATTATTATGTATGCATAATTTGAAACTACTCATCAGTTTAGGTTAATGCATTTCTAAATCACTTTGCACAGAGAATTGTTCATCTCATCATTAATATGTTGAAGTTATAACTTTAAACCATCACATATATTCTCATAATAGACAAGATTTCACACGGAAAGTCTGCTCTCATAATAAATATCCGTATTATTAATTATTAATGGTTTGTAACCAAAGATAACAGTTCCAAATCATCAAATTTTTATCACATTCCTTTAAAAACCCAATTCACATATATCAAAAACAGATTAAAATTGCTATAATGTTCTTTTCTACACACAATGGTCTTCTCAAATTTCATAATCTGAGAGAATTTTAGAAATACAATATAATTTTAGAAATACAGAAACAATAACTTCAGATGACACTGATTGCATTTCCAGATTATCACATATAGAAATTTTGCAACTTATTACTTTGGTATTTAAAAACCACTTCAAAGTTAGCAATTACACACACAAAAAAATGTTGTTTCTAACATACGCTAGTCATGATGTTAAGCATTTTGAAATCATCATAGCATTTTGATCCCATAACAACAACCGTTATTATTTTTCCCTTTACAAATCAGGAAACAGGTCAGAGATAAAATACAGTTTTGCAATTGGAACAGAGAAGTGTGACATTTACCTAGAGCAGAGGCTGGTTTCTCAAAGAAGACAATTCTTGGAGGCAGAGCTTAGGGAATGCTAACCACAGGCCCAATCCATCTACCTTTCCCTTCCCCCACAACTGTAGAATTTACTGAGCCTAGGGTGGTTTGCAGCTGCTGGGATGGGGTAGGAAAAAAAAATATAGGACTTGCGTGACATTTCCAAGCTTTGCCAAAAAGGATGGGCTACAAACTGCTCAGGGGCACAAAACTACTGCCAGCCTATGAATTGCTGAGCCTCCCCTCCTTTTTCCAGGTGGGGAAAGGTGATTTAAGTCTTCTCTACAATTCTCCAACATTCTCGTCTCATAATCTGATCTAGGGATGAGATATTAACAAGAACTCTTATGGCTGTTTAAAATTCCCACACTGAGATGCCTTCTTAACTCTGCGGAGGGAGTGGGGAATGAGTGATCAGGATTGGGAGGAGGTGTTTTAGCATGAGTGATCTCCTGGAGTGATCTACAGTTTCAGGAGTTCTCTCCCAAAATTCCAACTAATCAGTTTCCAAACTTTTTAATGATTAATCCCAGAATCGGCTAAAATGTTTTTAGCTCTGTTTCCACTGTAATTCCAAGTTGGCCAGACCAGAAATTACAAGGAAAAGAGTCTTTGTTTCCCTAGCTGCAGCCTTAGAAATCTCTGGCTGCCTGCACTTCAAATTTTACAAACTAACAGACTCATTTCACAGCACATACACTCACACACACACACAAACATGTACACACTGACAGACAAAATGACAATTAACAGGACAAACACAAACTGAGCTCACAATTTAACAACAGAGAGGGAATTAAAGTCTTATTAGAAACTCCTCATCATGAATTGGCTATTATTATTATTCTGAGGAAAGGGAGTTTTGGGGAATTTGAAATGATCTAAGATCTGATGGGGAAGGATCCTTACAACCTTTTACTCGGAGCCTATCTATGGTCTTTGGGGGAGCCTTGCTGTCCCTGATTTTTCTGACTCTCCATAACCTACATCCAGAGCATAGCTGTCCTTCTCAAAAACAGAGCCCTTGGGAAAAGGCAGGGGTGAGGCAGGAGGCAATGGCAGCCGTACAAAGTTATCCTCCTTAGGGCAGGTAAGGGAAAGGCAAGGAGTAAGGACAAAGTTCATTTATCTTCCCCCAAATCAGAGCCTTTAAGGGAAAGGAGGCAGAAATAGGGCAGAAGGAATGGAGGAACAGCTAGGACTTGGAGTCTTTGGAAAAGAGGGGAGACTGAGGTGGAGAGAATTAGCCAATATAGGGGGAGATGCTGAAACAGCTTTGCAAGCCTTAAGGGAAGAGGCTTCTACCTTTTGTTCTCGCTCAGCAATCTCAGCAAACCCAAGGTGAAAAATATTGCCATCCCTGGCTAAATGTTTTGTTGGCCTCTTAAACTTAATTTAGTTTTAAGATAAAATAACTTTGACCGGTCCAAAAAAGTCCTATTGTGGCCAACATAATTTGGGCAATTTTAGTTAACTGACACTTGCGCTGGCAGTACTTGTACTAATTTCCAAAGATTGATCTGCAGAGGGGACCTAATTAATCCAGAGCAATTTAACCCAAATTGGTCCCCACCCCTGGAGCTAACCCAAAGGGAATTTCTGACTTCAACCAAACTAGTGGAGAGTCCTTTGGAAGCTGGGAATAGAGAGAAGTTACCCCTAACCCTGTCAAGGCCAAGATTCCAGGAAAAAAATGAATCCTGAGATGCCTGAATCATTATTAGCATTGGCGAGGTTGGGCTGCAGTTCTTTGTCCCCGTTCCATCATTTCCATCTGCAGTCCAGGGCACCACAACTGTTGACCTGAATGTTTGGTTAAAGTAAGCAAACAGATTAGGTGACATATAAATTCATAGAGTTTATTCCCTTGAAGCTAGGAGATACATTATCATGGAATCAGAAGCAAGCTTCTGATTGACTGAAAGAAGACAGACAAGGTTTAAGTAACAAATCCCAACTACAGTTTATGATGTCCATATCAAAGAAAGGAAGTTCTTAGGTAAATGAGACAACTGACAAGGCAGGGTCAGTTAGAGATTATGATGACAAGATGCAAATGTCTGTAGCCCACTGTTCTGGCTGCTGACATTCTGTCACCAGCAGGAAAGATACACCCTGTCAATCTTATCTGGCCTTTGAAGTTGCAGACACAGAAAGGGAGATTTTTAGAATAGAGCAAAGCAATTTGAATGCTTTGGGTATTATTGGGGTTCAAATAATCTGAAAGGACTGACATTCTCTACCACATCAATAATGGTGTCAGAAACCAGTTATCTGATGATCGACTAAATGAGATCGACTAATGGCAGGATTGACCTCAATGGAATCACTCAGTACCGTGAAAAATGGGCGATTAACCTGAGAGTTTGTGAGGAACATCATACTTTTTTTTCCTTTTTTTGCCCTCTACATAACGTAGGAAAGAATATGACACTTTAACTTGGGGAATTATTTAAAATAGCATTAGAAGAAGCCCACCCCACCCCCCATTGCCAAATGAGTAATCATTTTGGATCGATCAACCAAGGGTAGTGCAGGCATATCTGTGATCTGTTCGTTCAGCCAATAATCCTCCAGCAGATATTTTTGCTGTGTCTCTATCTCTGTCTCTCATTTTTCCCACCCCATTCCCTCATATCTGTACCCTCTTTTTCTCCTTTTCTACCATCTCTATGAACTTTTCTTTCAATTCTTTGTCTTGTATCATATCTAGTGTTTATAGATTCTGCTATCTTGGGAGATATCGAAGGAAAAAAAGTCAGCAATAAAAACTGCTGTGATTTAAAAAAAAACTGCAGAAGTGGAATTTAGAATAGTGGGGGAGATTAATGAAGTTTCATACTTGTAACAATTCTCTCAGCTTTCCCAATCTAATGCTGAACTCTCTGCCCCATTAAATAGGAACATAGTCCCATTTCAAACTTTCAGGGGCAGGGGATCAGGAGGAGGAGGAGGAGAAGCCCTGCAAGATACTTTTTCTCCATCATTCACCCAGGCAAACAATGGAAAATATTTTCTAGTTTTGTAGAAATGTATGGCATTATAAACTAATAAAAGACTAAATTTATAACTTGTCCGCTGTAAATTTCCAAATTATGGTTTGAAATTTTTTTGTAAAGGCTGGTATATTTAAAGGAGAAAAGAATATGATACTGCCACCATAAAATTGAAGGTATTTTGCTCTATAATTTAAGTTGCTGGAAGCCAATAGTCCTTGGGAAAACTGAAATTCTGAATGATCTCACTTGTGATTGCAAACCCAGATCTGACTGAGTTTATCTAAAAACTATATTATAATGTGGTCTCATTTAAAGTGAGATATGTTCTCCTATTAGGATAATTGTGTTGTTTGACCCTTACTCTATAAATACATCAAGAATTAATGGAAATATACTTGGTTTTGCATTATGGTGATATGTTTAGAAATTGCATGAATAAGAATTAAAAGTGTAAATATTCTATACAATGTCTTTTGAATGTGATTAATATAAAAGGCCAAGTTAATAACTGGATGAAGCGATTTACTATGTAAGATAATTTGGTCATGAATTCAACCAAACTGATGTTATTTGACTGACAAAAAGCTTTGCAGTATGTTTTTAAAATATATAATATTGTTTATGTCATTGTTAGGCTTCTAATTTTTCTCGCATTGTGATTTTTTTGGAAAAATCGTTGGATAAGAAATGCTATTAATTTGGAAATTAATACCCAGAGGATGATTTGGAAATTAATACCCAGAGGGTGATACAATTATGTAATTAGAAAATTAACTCCTCTTTTGATAGACACTGTTACCTTTTTGGTTAAAAAGTCAAATCTTTAACTGAGTATAGTTTGCTTAAAATGAATAATAATTACTTAGAGTTTGAGAAGGTGCAATAGACTTTGTAAATGTTTGAGAAGTTCTTTGGGGATTGGCCAGATTTTCAGTCCCTTGGATCTTTAGCCTTAGCAAGATTACAAAATCTTATTAACTTTGTGAGACAAGTTGCTAAAAGAATGATGTAAGATCTCTCACAGCTTAACTAGAGTCTTAAAATGTATTTTATAAAGAGTGATTTTTATCTGATAGATTGTTTGGCCATTGCTTATCAAAATTTTGAAAGTGCACCTGGAGTAGTATGTATTGAAGTTACATCTTTGAGCCAATCCAGTATTGACAGATCCTTGATTTAAGATTTTATGTTGGCTTTAGGTGTTAATATATGCTATCTTTAGATGTGGATATCTGTCAGCCTCAAGGGTTTACTAGTGTTGTTTTTCTTTTCTGGGTTTGGGGTGAACTATCATATATTCACTGTATATATGTAATCACAGAATGTAATTATTTTCCTAATTTCTAATGATCAATGTCTACCGCAGAATGAATTGGACTAGAAAAGGACATATAAGGCTTGTATCTGTTTATTATTAACAGTTATTGTGACAATATGAGAAAATTAATCATAATAGCTATATATAGCGATATGAGAAAAAATCTCTTGGAAATTAAGGAGTTAAGGATGCTTATGTCAGGTCAATCTGTGCCCTTTTTTATATTCTTATAATCATGTCCTTCCTTTTTCTCATAGGAAATGTCTATAACAAGTGCAGGTTAAATTGTAAAATTATAGATCTAGATATATGCTCACATATGCACACATACACATACGCATGCATATATACATACATACATATAACCCTGTTCTTGCAATACTAAATATCTCTGGGCTATTACAATAGGATGTAAGTATGAAAGATCTCACTACTTTTAACTTTCCTAATCTAAATTTGTGGTCACTAATAGTTATATATTTATGTATAAAATTAGATTCTTAAAGTATCTCAATCCTTCTGGATGACTTGAGGGATATGTTATATGTCAAATTATGCAATACATATTTCCATCTGAGCCATATTACAAAAAAGCAAGAAAAATAAAGAAAATGAGAAAATTATACTTCAATTTGTGCTCAGGGATAATCAGTTCTCTCTCTGGGAGTGGACGAGTCCTTTGGAATTATGGATCTTTGTACTGATCAGAATACCCAAGTCTTTCACAGTTGATTATCATTACAACATTTCTGTTACTGTGAACAATGACCTCCTGGTTCTTCTCATTTTAGTTTGCATCAGTTCATATAGGTTTACCATTTGTTTAAAGCATTCCCTTCATTATTTCTTACAGTAAAATATTACTCCATCACAAATATATGCCACAACTTGTTCAGCAATTCCCCAATTGATGAGCATCCCTCGATTTCCAATTCTTTGCCACTACAAAAAGAGCTGATGTAAATATTTTTGTACATATAGATCTTTTTCCCTGCTTTGATCTCTTTGGGATGCAGACCTAAGAGTGATGTTGCTAGGTCAAAGTTTTGTAGCCCTTTGAGCATAGTTCCAATTTTTTCTCCAGAATGGCTGGACCAGTTCACTACTCCACCAATAATCCCCTAATCTCCACTATCATTTGTCATTTCTGACAGATCTGAGCTGGTACCTCAGGGTTGTTTTAATTTGTCTTTCTCTAAGCAATAGTGATTTAGAGCATTTTTTCACATGACTATAGACAGCTTTGACTTCTTCTTCTGAAAAAAAAATGCGTCTTTATAAACTGACTCAGATTATTTTAAACTTTAACCTAGCTATCTGTTTCTAGAATTGTGCTTATGCTGGTATAGGGTATACTTGGTATAGTATAGTATATATTTAGTACAATATAGCATAGTATATATTTAGTATGTATGTACATGTGGCTTAGCATACAAAAGGAGGGAAAATGGGAAAGCTTCATTAGATTATTTGAATCAAGCACTCTGTGGCTGAGAAACCGGACCTTTGCTTAGAGACCAGATTTATTTAATATTTAACTCAGGAACTAGATTTTACTAATCAAGAAACTTTACATATCCAAAGACTGATGCAAGCAATGTAAGGAGTTTACTTCCATTATACAGTTATCCCTTTCTTTTCAAAAGGAATACAACAAGGAAACCAAGCCAGGAGGATCCCATCCTAGATTGAGACTAAAATTGTCCTCACAGCTTTTCCCCAGATGTACAAGGGAACACAATGGGGAAACTAAGCCAGGAGGATCCCATCTTTGTTACCTAACGTATCCGTAAGGCAGGATTCATGACCTTGAAGATGACTACGAACATGCCCGTATAGTTTGGAATCATGAAGTATAAGAAATTCTCTAGGTAGAAGGCAGGGGAAGTTTAACATTTATTTAGACACCAGAGGATCAAATTCCAGAACCGATAACCCCAATTCGACATAGCAGTAATTGTATTCCAAAACCAGTAAGTCCACCTCAATGTAACAATAAGGAAATCATAACACAGTATTATAGCAAGGAACCAAGTCATCCTGTAACCTTCCCCCTCCTGGGGCCTTCACATAAACACTCATGAATCTCAACTGTCTGCTTGCCTTCATTCTCTCCCCTCTCAGTTCCCTGGTCTCTGAAACTCTCTGGTCTCCACTCTACTTTCTGCACTCTCTCTGTAGCTCTGGCATCTGGGAGTTCTCATTTCTCCTCCTTGGGCTTAATTCTGACCTTACAATGGTTACCTTCTGGGTATATGTACTCTTTTTAGGGCCTGAGGGCTTCACGCCCAATCAGTCAAAAGGTATAGGCCTGGCACTTAGTACTTGGTAAATAAGGAGTGTAGGCCTGGAGCTTAGCACCTAGCAAGTAAAGGGTGCAGGCCTGCCTACAAACAGACTTCTAATGAAGCTCCCCTTAACTAGCTCCACCTGAGGCCTATTGAATGGGCAGGAAAGGTCTTTAGTCACTGATCGGCATCACACTCTTGCACATCAAAACTTTCTCTATTGTGGTTTTGATATATCATGGGTAGGCATAAGAAACTAAATGAGAATTTTCATGAAGACCAGCAGGCGACACACAGTCTATGGCCAAATAATTAACCCAAATTTTACAGTAAGATATTTTAAACACCCCATAAAAGAAAAAGAAAAAAATCAGACCTTTTTCTCTGGTACAAAGGGAGGGCCAAAAAATTTTCCAGATCACAGGGGAGTTGTACCCTGAACTCCTAAGATGTGGAAGGGGTAACTCTATATTTGAAGTGAGCCATGTGTCTGATCTGTAAACTGCCTCCATGCTGGCAAATAAGCTGTTGTTTTCTTGTTCCTTTGTTTGAATTCTACATAATGTCTAACATACAGATACCCCTGGGATGGGCCACCCCTTTTTAAGACTCTCCTCTCTGCTAGATGACTTCATAAACATCTTTCTAAATATTTCAGTTCTGAGTTTTGTTCTCTGCCATATCAACTGCATCTTAATAAACAACAACAACAAAAACAAAACAAAACAAAACAGTAGTTCAGTTTTCTGTGTTCAGTAGGATTACTGAATTAGAACAAAGTTAAAAAACAATGTCAAAATTAAATAAATTCTAAAGATAAAAATTTACACCATACTATTACAACTTCATTCTAATCTATTAAAATATTGTTAATGGCAAAGAAAAAATTGAAATGTTCAAATACACAGCACTTACTTTTTATCACAATAAAATAAAAACAGGTTTGATGTATATGTAGCAGTTATAAAAAGGTAGCTAAAAGTTACTGAGAAGTGTCTCGAAATTATACTAATATGGGAAAAACTCAAATGACCTTATTAAATAACTTTACTAAAGCTGTCATTTAACATAGTCAACTAACTTATATTTGTTGATATCACATTCATTTTAATATTCTTATTAATACTTTTCAAATCATGGTTCATGTTCATATATAGACTAATACATTTATGATATGTCCAACTTCAAAACAGGTTAAAAGGCTTTCATGAATATGAACGCTGGGATGGCTAAACTGGCCTTCAACATCAATGAATCAAATCAATCCACTTTAAAGACTGAAAATGTGTTAATAGGAATTTTCTGGTAACCTCCAAAAGTTAATAAAACGAAAAATAATGAGTTACTTACAAAACACCAAATCAAATAAATTGAATTTAACTTCAGCTTTAGAACTTGGTTTTGAAGTTTTGTTATTTAAAGGGATTACATTTCCCCATTCTAGTTAAAACTTGTGAGATACGTAAATGTCATTGGAAGGGTAACGAAAAAAACAATTTAAATGAAAGAAAAGAAGTTTTATAAAGTATTTTTTATCAATCTTAATGATTCATCTGACAAAAGCCATGGAAAATGTTCCCTAGATATTAATAACAAACAAAAAAAATTATAATTTGTCATACATGTTTCCCTATTAATGTTACTTTAGATATATTAAGCTAAAACTTTATATGAAATTATTTTTTTTAATAAATCTTAAACTATTTTAGAAGGCCTGAGTCCATCATTTACAGTTTGACAGGTATGCACCATTTTGTGTTCAGATTCTCCTGAACATTGTTAGGACCAAGATTTCCTATAAATATCTCAAACTAAATATGTCCTAAGTAGAACTCATCGTATTTTCCTCCAAATTTATCCCTTCTCTAAACTCCCTATTTCTACTGATGTTACTACTATCCCTTTAATCACTCAGGTCTGTCTGCAGTTTGATATCAATCCTCACTTTCCTCCCTCCCTCAGTTTCCAAAATTTGCCAATCTCACCTCCACATTTCCCATGTCTGTACAATTCTCTCCTATCACATACTCTCTATCCCTATTAAGAATCTCATAAGATCTTTACAGGACTATTGTAATAGCCTTCAAATTGTCTCCTCTCCAATCCATCATCCATCAAATTGATATTTCTAAATGGATTGAACCACATTTCCCCATCCTCCCTGCCAGTTGACCCCAGGGTAAAATATAAACTCCTGTTATACATTTCAAGTCTTTTACAACCTAGCTCCAATCTTATCTCATGTTACTCCTTTTTCATTTACTCCATATTCTAGTCAAACTGGACTACTATGTGACATTACTATTGCCACCTCCAAGCTTTCATACAAGTGGTCTCTGATGTCCAGGTAGGTCATGTTGAAGTCCTTCATATTCAGGAAACATTTCCTCCTCACCTACGATTCACAGACTCCTGACTTCCTTTAAAGCACAGTGGTGTGGGATTTCCTAGGTGTGACCTTTTCTGATTGCCCAAGTTATTATTTCCTCTTGAAATTATGTTGCATTAAATTGAATTTTTTTATACTTACTTATCTGCATATGTTATATTCCCCCAGTGAAATGTCTGTTTCCTGAGAAAATGAATAATTCCATGGCTTTGTAAACCTAGCACTAAGCAAAGGGACTTGGATATACTTTGTTGTTGTTCAGTGCTTTCAGTCGAGGCTGACGCTTCATGACCTTATTTGGGATTTTCTTGGCAAAGACAATGGAGTGTTTTGCCATTTTCTTCTCTAGTCCATTTTACAGATGAGGAAACTGAGGCTAAGAGGGTTAAATGACTTGCTCAGGGTTATACAGCTAGCAAGTATCTAAAGCCACATTTGAACTCAGGTCTTCTTGACTCCAGAGCTGAGCTCTATCCATAGTGCCACCTAGCTGCCCGCAAATATGCTTAATAAATATTTACTTAATTTATTTCAAGAAGAGGTTGAATCTCTTATGTCCAACTTTCTCCCAGCATTTACCAAAGTTTAGATTTTCTATTTAAGCTTTCAAATCCTTAAATTAGTATTTCACTTCAATTTGAAGTAAACATGAATATACAGCACACTTGCAAACTGAAATCTCATAGAAAGGCCAAGACATATAGAGGTATGTACTTTAACATAGATGTAGAAAATTATTATATGGAATTTAATTGTTCTACAACATTAATCACACCCAAATCATATTTATATCTGGGCTTTAAGGTTTGTAGAACACTTCTTTTAAAATAATTTTTCTACATAATTACTACAAATAGTATTATTTGTATTTTACAAAGGAAGAAATTGAGGCTCTAAACAGTTCCATATGTCATCCAGTGTATCAGAGCTAGCAAATGGCCAAAACAAAATTCAAAGCCAGGTCTCCTTATTCTAATTCTATACCTCTTCCCATAATGTACTTTTCCTTCTCTGATCTGTTTCATATTACTTATATTTTTTTTAAAAAAATCATTTTCCCCACTATTGCTTTTAGAATTTTTCACTTTAACTATAGTTCACTCATATAATTACAATGCACATTTATTTGCATTGCCTTCACAAAGATGAAGGGATACAGTGTAACCACTATGCAGGTGAATACGGTATTACACACAAATCACTGACTGAAACGACAATGTCAACAGTGTGTTAGGCACTGATAAAAAGAGAGGAGCAACAGCTTCCCTGATAATTCTGGCTCCTGTTGTATTTTCCATGTAGCAATTTAGCCTTCATTTCTCCTTGATATCATTAATTGATGTGAAAACCTAATTACTTCACCTTCTAGTTATTAAACTACAAATTATGAATGGGCTAAATTACCTGTTAATTCTGGTTAATTTCTCCTTAGGAGGAGACTACTCACAGCAGGGAATGAGAAAGAGGGGAGTATCCCTGATAAGATGTTCCAAGTTGCTATTTCTGCTGTTTCTCCTGTTCTAATTATGTTCTCACCAAGCACACAAGTCCATGAGTAGAACATTAAGGACAATCCTTCCCTGCTCTTTCTCATCCCTACATAAAGCAAGCAGGAATTTTGCTCCTAGTAAAAATTGAGAAGATAATTTTATTCTTTGCTGCATCACTTCTCTATTCACACCTTTCTTTCTCACGTGTCTAGGTGTTCTCTTTCCAATTTATTGCTCTGTTGTTCACTGATCTCTTGCTACTCTCTACATGCTGGTCACTTGACTCAGCATCCCAGCAGATCCTGTCCTTTTGATGAAAAAATTGCCAAGCTACAAAATCCCCCTTCCTTTTGTTTGACCTTTGAAATACATCAACACTTTCTTTCCTTTAGGTACAGAGGTTGTTAACCTGCAGTCTATGAACTTGATTATAAATAATAATCACTACATATCCAATAACTGGCTTCCTTTGTATGTCAATGTTTTTATTTTATTCACTTAAAAACATGAAAAGGGGCCTACAGGGATCACCAGATTGGCAAAGTTATCCATCCAACAATTCATCTGCTATTAAGAGACACTAATTTAGGGAATTTATGGCAACTAACTAGCATTTGTTGTTATTTTTTTGTTCCTTTTGGGAATAAGTAAATATAGAGAACTGCCTTGAAGAAATTCCCTGTATCAATACATATATGCAAACATTCTATAATTTATAGTCTTAGAGATTTAAGATATTGAGAAGTTCTATCACTTTACCCAGGATCACACAGCCACTATGTGTCAGAGGTGTGACTTGAACCAGGTATTTAGCAACTAGCAAGTTATTCTTTCTAAGGAAAGAATCTAAGTTAATTAATTTTAAAGTCATTATGTCAGTCAATAAGCAATCATCAGGCAATTATTCTTTGCTAGGTACTCTGCTAAAATGAACAGAACTGATAACCCAACTTGATACAACAACCAACTCCAGTAAGTGTATATCTGCCTATCATCTGTCCAGATGTCTATCCACGTATGTATGTATGTAGTATGTATGTATGTATGTATCTATCTATCTATCTATCTATCTATCTATCTATCTACCTATCTACATCTTTGTCATCTGTATCATGTATATCTACCCACCCAACCTTGCAGAATAAATCACTAACATCAAGACATCACTAAGTACACAATTGGCCAGAGGCTCTTTTTGCCACCTCTGTTTCCTTTGAATTACATTATGTTGGCAAATAGCTATTTTATACATAACTGATTATGACAGCAGTGATGTCCCAAGTAGGAAATACAGACAACACAACTCAGAAACATCTATTAAATGGCTGTAATGATCACCTAACTTCACAAACTTGAAATTATTTTTCATTCTTTTCTCTTTCTCAGACTCTCATATATAATCCTTTCCCAAATTTTGTCAAATTCACTTCCTTCATATCTTTTATATTCATCTTCTTTCTCCGCAGAGTAAAAGCATTCTAGTCTAAAACCTCTCCATTTCTTGGCTTCCTTACCCCACACCAATCACTTCCCTCTCCAATTCATCCTCTATCGTGCTGCCAAATTGATATTTGTAGCAGATGTATGGTCATGTAACTTCCCTACAAATTCCTTGGCTTCACTTTTAAAACCCTTCATAATGTAGATCTGACCTACCTTTCCAAAACGATTATTTATTATTTCCCCACTTATTCTATAGGGATGTGGACTGGACTTGTGATTTCACTGGTATAGGAAATGTTTGCCTGAGGCAATACCACCTACCCTTGTAGGCTGGCATTTTTCTGCAAATTATACTCTTAGGGAGTTGTCTATACTATGAGAAGTTATCTGACTAACCCAAGGGTGGCAGACGCTGTATGTCACAGCAGCAGATTTGTTGGAGTCCACGTTTCACATTATCTCTCCTCCAAGTAATCTTTGAGCAAGATTTTCTGGAAATCCTCCATAGAGGCTCCATTCAACTTGACACAACTCTTACTCTGATTATTTAAATATTTCACGTGCACCATTACATCATTAACTAATGAGTAAGCCACATCATATTCTGGTCACAAATGTTTTTGAAATGTTTTATTCAACTTACTAGATGTAAGTGTCCATTGATGATATTCTTCAATCTTCTTAAATTGCCAAGCATGATTCTTCAGGTCTCCACAATTTTGATTCTTTTGAGGTTATGGTGATGTGTTTAGAAACAAATTAAAAATCATAAATCTCCCTCAAAATACATAAGAAGTTAAAAAATTGAATAGTATAATGAAAGAAACATCACAAGAAAACTGTCCATAACTTTTAAGTACAGAAAACAGAATACCAAACTAAAGAATCAATAAATCAGCTCCAGAAAAAGAAAAACTATGCCTCAAATTCCAAAACATAAAATGGCTACTTTTCTTTCCTTTTACAATTCAATTTTTTTTTATTTTCAACTCCAAATCTTCCTCCCACCTACCCTTCCTCCATACTGAGAAAGCAAGAAAAACACAATTTATTAGAAACTAGTATACTTAAGCAAAAGCAATTCCTTCATTAACAACGTCAAAAAAAAAAGGCTCAGTCTGCACTCTGAGTTTATCACTTCTGTACCTGGAGGTGAGTAGCATGTTTCATCATAAGTCCTCTGGAATTGTGGTTGGTCATTGTGTTATTCAGAGTTCTAAGCCTTTCTAATTTGTTTGCCTTTACAGTATTGTTGTTACTGCATAAATTCTGCTTCCCCTGATTCTGTTCACTTTACTAAACATCAATTCATACAAGTCTTTGCAGGTCTCTGAAATTGTCCCTTCATTATTTCTTAAATTTAAAAAGCATTTCATCATGTTTATATAACATAACTTGTTCAAGCATTCTGCAATCAATGGACATACCTCTCAGGTTCCAATTCCTTTCCACTACAAAAAAAAGCTGCAATAAAAATTTTTTTGGTCTTACTGGTCCTTTTCCTCTTCATTTTTTCCCCTCTTTTTGGCTCAGTTCCAAATTGATTTCTATAAAGGCTGGGCAAGTTTACAACTCTACAAGCTGTCCATTAGTGTATTCATTTTCCCGCCATCACTCCACAGACCTTCCTGCAATTGTTATTTGTTTTTTAGAAAGAAGAAAAGAGAAGAAAAAATGATGGATTTGTGGCAATATTTCATAATTGTTTTAAATGCTATTTCTCGATTAGTGATTTAGAACATTTTTATATGGGTATTTATAGATTAGATTCCTTCCTCTGAAAGCTGCCTGTTCATAAACTTTGACCATATCACTTGGGAAATGTCTTTTACTGTTGTAAATTTGAATCTGTTCTTTATATATCTTAGAAATTAGAACTTTATCAGAGAAGGTTGCTTTAAGTTTCCTCCAATTTCCTGCTTTCCTTTTATTTCAGCTACATTGGTTTTGATTGTACAAAAAAATTAATGTGATGTAAGCAAAATTATGAGACAGCTAAGTGGCACAATGGATAGAGTGTCAGATCTGGAAACAGAGGACCTAAGTTCAAATATGGCCTCAGACATTACTTTGTGACCTTGGACAAGTAAACTAACCTTATTTGCCTCAGTTTCCTCATCCATAAAATGAGCTGCAAAAGGTAATGGCAAATCATTCCAGTAACTTTGCCAAAAAAAATGGGGTCACAAAGAGAACAACTCAGAAACAACAATCAAAATGATCCATTTTACCTCCATTAAATCTGAATTTCTTGTTTCATCATGAACTCTTTCAAAGCCCATGTACTTGACAGGTAATTTATTCCATGCTCCTCTAATTTCTTTATGACACACCCTTTATGTCTAAAGCCTATACTGATCTGGAGCTGTGTTCCAGTTTTCCCAATGTTATTGTCAAATAATGAGTTTCTACCTCACTAGCTATGATCTTTGAGTTTATCACACCCTAGGCTAGCTTGCTCATTTGCTTCTGTATATTGTGTAGCTAATCTGTTCAACTGATCAATCTCCTATTTTTTTTTTGGTATAAAAGAAGCAAAAACAAAGTAGATGCATATTAATTATATAATGGTTAAACAAATTGTGCCATGGAATATTACTCTGGAGTAAGAAATGAAAAAGTATGATGAAAAGGAATATAGGGAGAATTTTATGAATTGAGGCAGTGAAGTAAAGTCAATAAACTAACATACATGACTACAACAATGGAAATAGAAAGAACAGCCACAAGCATTTGGAGATAAATTTTCTAGAATTCCAAAGAAAAAGTATGGTTACAAAGAAAAAACTGTAAGACTTCACTTTTTCAGGGGTCTAAACACGGATAACATGGATTTCATATATGTTGAAATATTGTAATGTCTGGTTTGCCTTTACTGTTTTTCCTCCTCTTTTTTTCTTCTTTAAAACATATTCTGTGTTATAAAAGAAAGTTGGACTGGGAGATATTTAAGTGAAATAAAAATGAAATATACCTATAAATTTTGCTAAAACTTTAAATATGCAGATATAAAATATGCTATTTGGTATATTTAAAATATTTTTAGATAATTTCTATCTATGCAGAACAAATATGCTTCCTTTTATAATTATTTGGTGGAACATTGTACCCCAGGTACCATCATTGTTTTGCCCAGACTGAATATGGGGGAAAGTAAAATCACCATAATATAATTCATTTTACTGTGCTTCTGAAAAGTTTTGCTCAAAAGCTATGTTCAATTTTTTATATCTTCTACTCACCAGCATGGTCAAAATGATGAGGGCACAGTCTCTGGAGTCTCTTGAAACTGGAGTACAGTCTCTGAGAACCCCTTGAACTCTCCTTGATTCTTCCCACTTGATCTGAGCTTGGCCTGAGGCTATAACCTAACATGATCATTAGGCCCACATTTCTACCTAGCCTTGCCTTTTATTTTCCAGCTACTTCCCACCCTTGATACTACCAATATCCATGCCGTCAGCTGCTTCCCACCTTTAATCTTCATCCATTATGTTGCAATGTCTATTTCTTTGACTTTTAGGAGTAGCAGCATCATGACTGGGGTTTATTCTAATAAATCATGATTCCAGAAACCAATTCCCCATAACTCCATTGCTCTTGGTAGGCTTTCAGATAGCTGCTGTAGTAATTTCATATACAATGTAATGTAATATAATAGTGCATAGACATATATACATACACACATGTATGCATGTATGCGTGTATGTATGTATGTATAGTCACTGAGGCACATCATTCTGGCTGTAGTAATCAACTTTGCTAATCCAGTAATGCATTTCGATAAAGGGCTACATTTTGGGTAGCATCATCATCATCATCATCATCATTCTCACCATATGAAGCTGACTATGATATAGTGAACTCTCATCAGTGGAGCATTCAGACAAAATCAATGGCCTTTTAGAACATAATATATCCTAGAACATAATATTGTAGATTGCTGATACTAGAGGAAGGGTTAGAGAAAATCTAGCACACCATTCTCATTTTGAAAATTAAAACCTAAATATTAGAGAAAGTTAATGGTTTGTTCAAGGTCATATAGTTAGTAGAATTCATTAAGAATCATCCAGATACTAAATCCAACATTTCCCCCCAACTATATCTCACTGTGTCTTTAAGGGCTAGTCTTTTTTCATTAGGTAATTTTTTTTTGAAGGGGGAAAGGCAAGGCAGTTGGGGTTAAGTGACTTGCCCAAGGTCATATAGCTAGCGTGAAGTATCTGAGGCTGAATTTGAACTCAGGTCCTCCTGACTCCAGGGCCACTGCTCCATTCACTGTGCCACCTAGCTTATGAGGGTACAGTCTCTGGGAACCCCCTTGAACTCTCCTTGAATCTTCCCATTTGATCTGAGCTTGGCCTGAGGCCATAACCTTATATTATCATTAGGCCCAAATCTCTATCTAACCTTGCCCTTTGTTGTCCAGCTACTTCCCACCCTTGATACTATCAATATCCATGCCCTGGGCTACTTCCCACCCTTAATCCCATTCTCTTGGTTCCTGGAGTCTGACCTCATCCCAGTCTCATCAAGTTCCTCCTTAGACTCCTCCTCAAATCCCTCCCTAAACCCCTCCTCTAGTCACCCCAGACCACCCCTCAATCCCTCCCACATTATTTCTGTATATAATCTCCATCTTGCTTCCATGAAGGTGCTCAGATTCAATCTAGCTTGTGAAAACAGGCGTCACAAAGGGTGGGATTTCTTAAGACAACCCACTATGGCAAATCCTTAACAAATTTTATCTTTTTCCTTGGCTGAGAAGGCTGGAGTCGAATTCTTTCAGCAGGACCCAGAGTGTTGGTATTCTGGGGTCTTGAGTACCCCTAGAAATCTATGGTACCTTACCATCATCGTTTTTCTTAAACCTCTTCAAAAAGGCATCATTTATGTTTGGGAATGTGAGATTAGGGTTACAATATTCATGAGCACTATGTAAACTTTTGTATACGGACACTGGTGTTCAAGATCTATGAGAATTATGTATCATTCAAACAAATCAAAGGAACACATACACAGGAATGGACTGATAGTTCATCAAAGAATAAAAATACATTTAGAGACCTTTTAATTAATGTATGTAGTGAAAATTTTAAATAGGAATACAACACACTTTGTAATTATCTCCAGAAATCTGGAAACTTTATTGTTTTTCTCCAGCTGTGATTTTTTGATTGAGAGTAAGAAAAACTTGGTATTCAGTTTATAATTAAATGATTTGGAAAGGGGAGAGAAAAAGTTTAATAATTCAATAAACACTTATTGAGACATTATTATGTGACCTGTAAGAAATTAGGCAATATGAAACTTATGAACAACAAAAACAAAGCAAAAAATATTTGAATTCATGCTAATTTCAACAGTCAAGTCAGGAAGCATTTATTAAACATATCTTATATATTAGGCACTGTGCTAAATGCTGGAACTCCAACTGCAAAGAGAAAGTACCTTTCTACAATGAGCTTATATTTTAATGGGAGAAGACAACATATAAAAGAGAGTTGAAAAGTACGGGGTCTGGAGTGGGAATTATATGATGGAGTTCAGAGAATCAGAAGGTGAGCGAGAAAGGCATGAAAGATGGCTAACCTGGGGTCAACCTACAAATAAAGGATTCAGGAGTAACTCACCAATGAGAAAGGGGGACTCAATGGGAAGAAAAATATTGCAAGATGAAACATTCCAGTTGGAGAGATAAGACATTGTCATAGTAATTAAGGTGAGACTTTTTGTTGTTCTTCTCTTAAGTGCCTTTGATTCTGACCTTTGTTTGAACGGGGCAGATAAAGTGGGATCTTTTTGTTCTTGGAGTATTTCTCAGATCTGAGACAATTGGGAGTCATTGATTTGTATATGATTTGATACTGGGGATGGGGAACTTTCCCACATCTAGCCTGGGTGAGGTCAGAGACCTTAGGGCTCTGAACAGTATATAATTGAGGAGAGCTCAGCGTTTGACTTTTAGGACACACTCATGGAAAGAGTGTTGAGACTCTGGGCAAGCTGCAAACTACCCACCAGTTTGGCAACCCAGATGTTGGTTCTTCTCTGGTAACTCTATATTGTGATTTGAATCAGACAAGGTCTATCTGTTGATGTTTGTAATTTCTGTTTGTATTTGCCTTGGAAGTTCAGGGGGCTGACCTTTTCCCCCTGAGCTGTGAATGATATTTGTATGTTTGATTAAACTGAGATGGCTAACTTCTTAAAGTTACTTTCCTTAGTAAAGCAGATCAAAGAACGTGCGTTGGCAGCTTTCTGTGTGCTGATTCTTGGTGGGTCTTACACCCCTACAGTGACTGCTGGCAGATTGTTGCTACAGACATAGATATTAGAAGCAAAGGACATTTAAAAAAAAATCAAGGAATAGATTTAGACTTCAGGTGGTACAGCAAAGAATACAAAATCTTCCTGGATTAAAAGGAATCAGGCAAATTTATTTTTTTGCATTGCCCCATTTCAGATTTAAAACCATAAAGTTAAATTTTAAGGTGATGTTTTTTCATTGATATTTAAAAAGTTAACTTAAAAAAATAAACTTCAAATTGGATTTTTTTCTTAAGTGCCAAATTGAGCCCTTAAGATGAATTTATTTTTGCAGGTGCCAAAGGAAAAAAAATATTATGAATCAGCTGTAATTTTTACTGAGATAAAGTACTTTCAGAATGAGAATTACACCAAAGAAGTTTGTCCTCAAAGATAAAAATCAGTGAAGAAAAACTATTCTTTTAATTTCTGTATCTTATTTTGTAAGCCTCAGGTGAGAACAGAGGTATATACAAGCTCTAACCAGAACATACATCAAATTGCTAAATCTTTAACCAATACTAGAAGAATAAAGAGGAAAGTTTTTATTTTCAGTGTTTACAAAACATAGATTATATTTGCTTTTAATTAAATCTGTCTACATCACATCAACTAATTTTTTTATTTCCAAATGTATTGTATGCTACATAAATCACAACATAATGACTGTCATTTTTTCCTAAAATAAAAATTAGAAACACTATGTTTAGAAAGAACAGACAATAAGAATGTAGATAAATCCTATGTGTGTGTGTGTGTGTGTGTGTGTATACATATATACACATATATATGCATACACACGCATATCTGTATATATATGTGTATATGTGTGTGTGTGTGTGTGTGTTTGTGTAGTAAACATTATAGACTGTTAACATTTAGAATATAAATTTGGGTTTTAAAAGGAACTTAAAGATTACCTAATGAGGGGCAGCTATGATGAGGTTTAGGGTTGAGGGATGCTCAAGACCCCAAAACATTGACACACTGGGTCCTGCTGAAAGAATTTGACCCAAAACTTCTCAGGCAAGGAAAAAGACAAAGTTTATTAAGGATTCGCCATAGTGGGTCGTCTTAAGAAATCCCACCCTTTGTGATGCCTGTTTTCACAAGTGGGCCAGATTGAATCTGAGCTAGATTGAATCTGAACCCTTCATGGAGGCAAGATGAAACTTATATACACAAGGATTGTAGGAGGAATCTAGGGTGGTCCTGGGGTGACGGGAGAAGGGGTTTAGGGATTTAGGAGGAGTTTAGGGGTTTAGGAGGAGTCTAAAGAGGAGCTTGATGAGACTGGGATGAGATCAGACTCCAGGAACCAAGAGAATGGGATTAAGGGTGGGAAGTAGCCCAGGGCATGGATATTGATAGTATCAAGGGTGGGAAGTAGCTGGACAACAAAGGGCAAGGTTAGATAGAGATTTGGGCCTAATGATAATATAAGGTTATGGCGTCAGGCCAAGCTCAGATCAAATGGGAAGATTCAAGGAGAGTTCAAGGGGGTTCCCAGAGACTGTACCCTCATAAGCTAGGTGGCACAGTGAATGGAGCAGTGGCCCTGGAGTCAGGAGGACCTGAGTTCAAATTCAGCCTCAGATACTTCATACTAGCTATATGACCTTGGGCAAGTCACTTAACCCCAACTGCCTTGCCTTTCCCCCTTCAAAAAAAAATTACCTAATGAAAAAAGACTATCCCTTAAAGACACAGTGAGATATAGTTGGGGGGAAATGTTGGATTTAGTATCTGGATGATTCTTAATGAATTCTACTAACTATATGACCTTGAACAAACCATTAACTTTCTCTAATATTTAGGTTTTAATTTTCAAAATGAAAATGGTGTGCTAGATTTTCTCTAACCCTTCCTCTAGTATCAGCAATCTACAATATTATGTTCTAGGATATATTATGTTCTAAACGGCCATTGATTTTGTTTGAATGCTCCACTGATGAGAGTTCACTATATCATAGTCAGCTTCATATGGTGAGAATGATGATGATGATGATGATGATGCTACCCAAAATGTAGCCCTTTATCGAAATGCATTACTGGATTAGCAAAGTTGATTACTACAGCCAGAATGATGTGCCTCAGTGACTATACATACATACATACACGCATACATGCATACATGTGTGTATGTATATATGTCTATGCACTGTTATATTACATTACATTGTATATGAAATTACTACAGCAGCTATCTGAAAGCCTACCAAGAGCAATGGAGTTATGGGGAATTGGTTTCTGGAATCATGATTTATTAGAATAAACCCCAGTCATGATGCTGCTACTCCTAAAAGTCAAAGAAATAGACATTGCAACATAATGGATGAAGACTGGTCCCATCATGATGATTAGCTTGCCACTTAGCACAACAGAGTGGGTATGACTCCTTTCTGCTCTGGTACCTTAAGAAGACAGGATACATAAGAATAAATAAGAAATGCCACTATTCTCACTTGCTAGAAATGATTTAGTGCAGATGACAGAATGACAGGATCATAGAGTTAGAAAGGACCTCAAAAGTCATTGAGTCCTATCTCCCATGTTATAGCTGAGCAAACTACAGCCAAAGGAAGTGAAGTGACTTGTCCAAGGTCACATAAGAAGTAAATGTAGGAAAAAGTGTTTAAACTCTGGTATTTTGATTCTATAGCCAACGCTCTTTCCACTGTGCCAGAACCTCAACAATGAAGTAGACAAGATATGAAATTAACTGAAAACATAATTTGTTCATTTTCCACTAGTGCTATATCATAACAAATTTGGAAATAATATATTTTAATTTATAGGAAAGTTTTTATAGTATTGTTTCTTAATACTGTTTTCTAAATCACACATTTCTGACCAGAGCACCACAATCATTTCAAAGAAAAAAAAACCCTATATTAAAATTAATGATAGATGATATTGAAGAACTACTTAAGTCAAAAGAGAAATATTGAGGACTATGAGTTCGTTAAAAGCTTCACTTAACTGCAAGCTCCAAAAATTATATCTAATAATGAAATAGATAACAAAAATACTACCAATAGTTCAAACTATTTTGAAAAAGGTGATGAGCATACTCAGATTGGAATTCAAAAAATGTCTTTTTGACTTTGATGATATGAATCCAACTAACTGAACAACTATACCAAAATAGAATCATTCAGAAAGACAAATATTTACTGTAGTAATTAAAAGAATATATTTATAATGTATTTTTAGCATAGTAAAATGGAAAATAATCAAAAAGCCATAAAAAACCCAACATGCATGTGACACAAGGTTCATAACCCCACAGCCACAATAGAAATACAAATAGTATTGTGGAGTCAAAATGCCTTCCTTAGGGAACTTCCACATAAAGTCAACCTAGAGTAATATGCCAACAAACAAGTGCTGGAAAAATGTCTGTCATGAAGAATTTCTTAGAGAAAAAGAAGCATTTGTCATAACTATTCAGGATCAACTTTTGGCCACCAGAAATGAGAGGAAATTATTGGGAGCCTGGACTTAATTAAGACATGCAGTGAAGTAGAGAAAACTGTGAACCCTTTTGATGATATTTGCAAAAAGAAAATATTAACTCACAAGATACCTAGACAGAAAAGATCAGGTTACTAGAATTATAAACTAAAATCTTTCTATTCTTCATAAAGTATTAAATAACAATAAACCTGAGTACTACAAATACAAACAAATACAAATACAAAACTCAAATGAATAACTGTATTGAATAGAGGACCATTACAAAGAGGAAGGTTGCTCAGAATGACTTGGACATAATACTGATTCATAAAATTTTACTAACATTATTATATATAATGTCATGCCAAATACATATAATCTAAGAATTACACAGGATGTAATGTTCCAGAGGCCAATCAGAATCAAATTAATAATAATAATAACAATAAAATTAGTATTTCTATAGCATTTACTATGTAAAAGGCACTGTGCTATGCATTTTACAATTATCATCTCATTTGATCTTCAAAAGAATCCTACAAGGTATTAAAAACAAGTAGAAAAAGGATGGAGTATATGTCACCCCTGTCATCCTGTCTACTTACTGGAGTTGTCACAAAGTGACTCTCAATGATTCGACAGATGAGCTCTTGTCCCAATAGTTACTGAATTACAAAGAACAGTCATTTAAACATCTGCATAACAGTACACTGAAATCTAAATATGTGTGCATGCATGTACATACATACATATAGCTTTAAAATTGATGTATGGTGCATTATATAATATACAATGTAATAAATATATGTGGGTATATATATATATCTTTGTAAATATGCCTGTATATGCATATGTATTATGCACAAATATGTACACACATATACCCACACATACATGCATATATATATACACATATATTTTGTATATATTGTATAACTAATGCATTTAGTACTATTATGACCTTAGAAGTCATCTAGTCAAATGACCTTAGAGTTGGAATGGAGCTCAGAGGTTATCTAGTGTATCTAGATCTTCATCTTACACATGAGAGTAAAATTAACCCCAGACAAATTAAGCGATTTTCTGAAGGACATATAATAATTAACCTCAATTTCAATAATAGTAATAACAACAACAATGATAATAAACAACGATAGCTAACATGTGCCAAGCACTGGGGTAAGCACTTTACAAATGTTACCTAATTTAATCTACACAACAATCCTGGGAGGTAGGTGCTATTATTATCCCCATTTTACAAATGAGGAAACTGAGTCAAAGAGAGGTTAAGTGATTTCCTCAGGGTCACACAGTTAGTAATTATCTGAGGCTAGATTTGAACTCAGGTCTTCCTAACTCCAGGCCCAGTGGTCTATCCACTACTCCACCACAGTGCCCCATAATATATACATATATAGTGCATGGTAAACATTAAAAATGAGTCCAATTAATTTTGATGAGGGTCAGGTTGTGCCGTGGTGGGATGTCTCAAAGAATTTCCAAAGACTCGGACCCACTCCAAGCACACTCTAGCGAATGGCTAAGTTCCTTAGAGGAACTAGCAATTTCAGTAAGGCAAGACAATTTTATAAAGTATATGATGCTGATTACACAATAAAAATTTACATAGAATATAAGAATATGATTAATATTAAAAAGGCAAGGGGGTTTGTTAAGGGATTAGGTAATAGTTATATAAATAATATAATATAATAATAGCATATCATATCATAGTATAGTTCAATGGTGAAACATCCTGGTTGTGCTGCTTTCTGATTGGCTAGCTGTTGTGGTCCTATCTGGTCAAGATAGATAGTTAGATATTGTGGTCCTGTCTCAGGCTAAATGGATGATGTGATTATGGCTAAGTACAAGAATATACCTGTTCAAATATATGAATTGGCTAGGGGCAGTGGGTATGCTGTTCAGTGTGGACTATAAGGAAGTTAGAATATTGGGGCTGGGGACAGCTTTATTAGGATTCCATCAATTTGACTCCTAATCAATTTTTTCCCTGTAGAACAATAAAACAAAAATAGCTCCTCTTCTCTTTAAAATTCTTATGCCAACCATAACCCTCAAGCAGGCACACTGCTTAAGTCATAATAATCCCCACCAATTAAAACAGACTTGTGCAAAATACTTGGCTGGAATACCAGGTCATACCGAGAATGACAAAAATGATGATCACCTTTATGTTTAATAGGAGAAAAACGTATTTTTCCAGACTATTTTTAGTTATGCATAGTCTGTCAATAAATATTTATTAAGTGCATACAAGCGGAAATAATCAACAGAGGAAAGTACTAGATTATGAAAGTCTTCCTGTAGAAGTCAGGATTTTAGCTGAAATTTGAAGAGAAGTAGGGAAGAAATGATAAGCCCACACCAGACAAAAATCTTCAAGTGCTTTCCTACTATGCACTAATTAAAACTAACTGCCCCACCTGGCTTTCAATTCTCTTCACAGGGTGGTAGCACACTATCTTTCTAGGCTTATCTATTATAATACTCTCAGCCATTGATTTTGCTCTGTGACTCAAACAAATATTTTCAAGCTCTTTTTGCTCTGACATAGCATATGCTTTATTGCTTCTATGCAAAAGTTCATGTTTCTTCCTAGTCCTGTAATATCCTGTACCCCACTTTTCCCAGCTGAATCCATTTAGTTATATGTATACACCATATACCCTCACTAATACATAATCCTTATGTGGTTAAGGACTTCTTCTCATCTAAACTTTATAACTTCACCAGAGTGCTTAATAAATGTCTTTCCTTATTCCCTTTCTTTGTATTCCCAGAATTTAGCATGATGCCTGCCTTAGAGTAAATTCTTAATAAAGGCTTGTTGTTGTTGATGATGATGATAAATGCAATCTAAAAAAAATCAATTAGTTACCATCTATATTTTACTATTGAATCCTTATTCTGAAGCAGAAATGATAAAGAAAATTCAAAGATGTAAGGCACAGGGCATTATTGCAAGAGAAATTATGCTGTGCATTATCTTCAAATTGACTGTGGAAATGATCCACATTTGTAGTGTAAGAAACAATCATCTTACCAAGAATTCCATCTTGCTATTAGTGAATTTTGGAAAAAAAAGATTTTTATTTTGCATCCTTTCAGAAAGGTAATTTCTAAGAAAAAGGCACAGCCAGCTCTGGGCACAGCCAGCTTTTTAATTCCCATTCTTGATCATGAGGTCCCTCACCTATTCCACATAGGCTGGATACAACTTCCTGAATCCCCTATTCCATGATGTGTTCCCTTTCCTTTGTCATGCAGTGCATGTGCATTCAAATTAGCTTGCTCTAATGGGAAGGGGGTGGGGGTCGGAGGGGTGGAGGGTGGGTGGAGATAATATCACCCATCATTAACCAACAGAACCAACAGCTCCTTAAGCATGTGTACAAGCTTCTCACCTTTTACGGATCAGAAGCCTGGTTCTGCTAGGTCACAGCTCTGGTTGGAACTAGTTACTTCTGACTTAAATACTGTTATCTTTCCTACAAGGCTGGGAGTGTGTACATGTCACTTCTATAGAAACAGAACTCCTTCCCTGTTTCTCACCACAGTATATGGCACTTGAGGCTCTTTTACAAATAGATCAATCTGGAGGTAATGTAGTTATTATGGTTCTATTTCAGAGAGCTATATAATAGAGTCAAATGTGTAGTTTATACCAAGTTTCTATTGTACCCACCCAACAAGAGGTCATCCAACCTCTCCTTCAAGATCTCAGCTGACAGAAACTTATTTGATACTTCTGACTTTGGAAGAGGTCATATTTTGTGAGAGCTCTCACGGTAAGATTTTTTTTCCTAAGGACCCACACTCAGAAGCACTAATCTCTGGGAGAGGATGTCTAACCCACCTAAAACCTGAGCATGACATGGTGGAAACAGTTCTCAAAATTAATCATGCCCTGGTTCCTGCCCTGGTTGTAGCCCAGACCACAACATGAGGATGACCTTATAGAAGAGCTGGTGGATGAGATTCAAATAAGGGTCAATGAGAAGCCCATTATCTCAAGTATCACTTAAAGCCAATTTAGAAAACAATGAGATTCAAGTAGGCTAGTCACTGAAGTACAAAAAATACAAAACTAACCAGGCGGCCCTCAACCTCTTTGGGGGGGGGGGGTGGGAAAGAGTGGCATAGTGGAATAGATAATGCCTGGGAAACTCCCTGGTCACCTCATCTCCCCTACCATGGCAGTTTTTGCTCTATAAGAATCCCTAGCCTCTCCTAGCTGGGGGGAGTGGAGGGGGACAGCATCTTCCTTAAGTGGTGTGTGTCCCCCTAATGCTGGAGTCTCCTTAAGGACCCATCTCCCTTAAGCTCACTCTCTCGGGGGGCTGCCAACCCCCCCATAGCTGGGATCTTCTTCAGGCTGTGTCTCCCTTAAAGGGTGGAGGTGCTGAGGTTCTCCAAAACCCTGACACACTGGGTCCTGTCCAAATGAATTCAACACAAGCCTTCTTTCACACAAAGAAAAACAAAGTTTATTAAAGATTTGCCATATTGGGTAGACTCTTAAGGAATCTGAGCCTTTATGAGGCTTGCATTGACAAGCGGGCCAGATTGAATCTGAGCACTTCATAGAGGCAAGATAGATCTTATATACAGAAAGACCATGGAAGGGATCTAGGAGTGACCAAGTAGTCTGCAGTGATGGGAGTTGGGGTTTAGGGAGGATCTTGATGGGACTGAGGTGACTGGGGGGGTGGGGGGAACAGGAATTGGATTAAGGGTGGGAAAGAGCTGAAGGCTACCTAGAGGATGACAGACAATGGAGGGCTAGGCTAGGTTAAGGGTAACAGATTTGGGCATGAAAAGCCAGATCAAGTGGAAAGATTCAGGGTAGGGTTCAAGGGGGTTCCCAAAGCCCCATCAAAGGAGCCTGCTTGGTGTGTTGTGTTACCCCTAATGAATGCCTTTACTTGACTTGGAGACTACCTGAGCAAATTCTTTCTAGATGACCTTGCACCTTAACATTTTGGGGTGCCCCTGAACCTCATCACTCAGGGTCCTGCTTCTGGAGGATAGGGGGAGCTGGGAACAGCTAGGTCCTGAAAGACAGACATAGGTCATAGGTTTCAAACTGAAAGATTCAATTAAATCTACTCCAGTTGACTCACTTTATGCATAAGGAAAATAAAGCTGGGAATGGTGAATTGATTTGAATCGGATTACTCAGGATGGTGATGGTAGTAGCGTAGTATAGGGGTCAGTGGACTTGTAGTGAGTAACATCTAAGTTCACATTTCCTTTCAAATGCATCAGAATGCATGGCTCTTGTAAAGTCATTTAACTTCTACGGGGCTCGGTTCTCAATCAATGATCTTAGCAGAATTATAGTTTTGGCTATAGAGGCTTTGTTTAAACATAGTTGTTCCCATATTTTTTCCCCATTTGACTGTGATATTCCTGATTTAAGGGACTTTCTTTTGCTTTTCTTTGTATGCTGAGATCTTTGCACAGTGGTGGCACTAAGTGGGCACTTAATAAATATTTATGAATTGACAAAGGCTCCTGTCTCTTCCTCAGCTTTCTTCTGCTTCTCCTCTTCTTAATTAAGTTTTCATTCAATTGAGAACAATGTAACAACAGGTAGAGCCTTCTTTGTCAAGAGTCAAGCCTGTCCCTAGGACACAAGAATGAACAGATGTGTACACCCTCTTACACATGTGATGAAACCAAGGTTCCAAGAAATGAGGTGGTTTTGCCACTGTACTTCAATGACTGTGGAAAAGAGAGTAAAGCTGATGACTTTGTGCAGCTCTGCCTCACTTACATCCAATCCATGGGCAAGTCAAGCCATCACCCTCATGATGTCATTGGTCCTCTTGAAGAATAAAGGACAAACAGCAATAATTTCTTTAGTGTTCTTCATGAGATCTCTACACATAGAGAAGGATTTCCAGAGCAGGTAATGTGAGTTAATTTATTTTTGGTATTTCTTACATGTGCCTCACTATTATTGTGGTCTAAGTTTAAGCTTACTAGCTTACTCCTCCGTGTATTTATTGGAAGGAGTGAACCAGGTCTTTTTATTAGCTGTCTTTATCATGTTATCTGAGATTCCCCCCTGGGGAATCAACCTGCCAGTCCAAGCAGAAGTTAAGGAATGCTGCTGTTTCTCCTCCTCCTCCTTCCCTTTCTTCTCCTTTTCCTTCTCTTATTTTTTTTTCAAAAAGCAAGCATAATTTACTTTTCGTCCTACTAGTTTTCACTTTTGATTTCTTCAAATATAGCTCTGAAAAAATAGTTTTTAAAAAGGCTACTGTGTTTTAAATAGAGCTACCCACTCAGGCTTTCATTGAACGGCCAATAACAGGCCCCATCCCTAGCCACTAAGGCTCACTTAGGTTTTGTTAGCTTAGATTAGAATGAGCATAAATAACGCTTGTTTTGTTTTTTCCAGAAACTCCCAGATTGATATCTTTGTGATGGTAAATTGGGCCCTTGTTCGTCTCAGTTCTTACCTAGCCTTTAGTCATTGAATGGGCATAGCCACAGACAAACTGAGACCTGGAAAAGATTTACTTCAGCAAGGCCACTGCATCCTGGGTGATCTCCAGTGTCTTTGACTTTTGTCTTCTTATTGGACATTGATGACTCTGGAGTAGAGAGTGAGGCTGATGACTTTGCAGGTCTACCATTGCGCCGAAAAAAAAAGTGAGCGAGACCCAGATATAAATTTGGATGTGGATTTATTCAAGCACGGGACTGTTCGGAGTAATTACTCAAATCAAACAGCCCTGAGCAAGGGAAGAGAAAGAGTATTTAAAGGGAAAGAACACAATTTGATTTCCGTGGAGGTGGGGACACAGTGGGACAAGCAGGATTATTTCTGTGGAGAAGGGAACACAAACAGTGGGGTCCATGGAGATGGGAGTAAAAACAGTGTGGTGAGCTGGAGCGAGATGGAGAAACTGGAGCCATGTGCATGTTAAGACATTACCCTCAAGTTATCACTGGTCTGTAATATTGGAAAAACTAGGAACCCCTGAGAAACCCCTAGCTACTGACAAGCACCCCCAGAAAGAATGGACTCAGGTATCTTCAGCACTTAGCAGATATCCCTGGGGCCCTGCGACTCCTCCAAGGAATGTCAATAAATAGGACCATCCCACTGAAGGATAACCTGGCAGACCCTTTCTGTCTAGCAGATATCCCTGGGGCTCCGTGACTCCACCAAGGAATGTCAATAAGATTATCCCACTTAACGATAACCTGACTGAATCTTTTGATCAGCCAGGACCTTTGTTCCTGTTCCCCCCCCCCCAACTCTGTGACCTGGCCTGTAGGTTCCAGGAGATAATTAACCACTGTACCCCCGCATGTCCTATATAAGTCAAACCATCACCCCAACACGGGGCCATTGATTTGGGTTGCAGTACCCCGAGGGCCACCGGCTAATAAATTCTCCATTTAAAACTTACTCTGTGGCGTGTCTCACTCACTTCTGGTACAACAGTCCTCTTCAAGAATGAAGGATAAACAACAACAACAAGGATTAACTCACTATTTTTCATAATAATTCATATGGTTCAACACTATAAGGTACATAAGTTTTGAGAAAGAATCCCAAAACCTGAAATAGTTTTGGAAATTTATTTCATCATTTCTTAGAGGAGGAAAGCTGGAAGAAGGTTCCCTCCTCAGTCTTTGTGAGGAGCAAGCTCGGAGGTCCATAGTTGGAACAGAGGAGGGAGAGTGTTCCAAGTATGGGGCACAGCCAGAGAAAATGCCCAAAGCCAGGAGGCCAATGTCACTGGACTGAAGAGTACTTGTTGAGTAAGGTATAAGAAGACTGCAAAGACTGTGCAACCTGCTGCATAACCCAGCAAAGTAGATGACATATAAAACAGGGAAACATATAAAATAGGGGAACACAGATGCAAGCACGTAAAAAAAGCCACACCAAACCCCAACAGGTTGACCCTGCTGCTGTGACATAGAGAAGTCATCAGAGACAAGGACCAGTTGTATGCCTGGGATGGACTAATAATTTCTGCTAATATCTCATCTCCCAAAAGATCACTTTCTCCAAAGACACATGTTTTTTGTTTTTGTTGTTGTGGTGGTGGTGGTTGTGGTTGTGGTGTGGTTGTTTTTTAATGAAAGGAAATAAGAAAAATTTTAAAAGAAGAATATGATGAAAAGAATTATCGTTGTGTTTGTGTTAAGCAGAATAAATATTAATTTGGATTGTTTGAGAAATGGGGCATATATTAGGCAAGTTACTCTGAGTAAAAATGAAAACTTTTAAAGGAAGGGCTCTTTAAACAAAATAAAGACACGTGTATTATAAAACCTGGTACAGTTTTTATATAAAAACAAGGTTGAGTTAAGTTTAATTTGATTCAATTCAACAAGTATTTATTAAATAACTGTTATGTCCCAGGCACTGCTGGGCCTTTATTGGGGATACAATCCCTGCTCTCAAGGAGGTTAAACTCTGCTGGGATTACGAGCTTCATTAGTAATTGGAAAGAGTCTTTTAGAGTGCAGAAATAATAGAGGAATTGTCTTCATTAGCCTAGCCTACGTTAATGTAACTAGCAACCTGTTCAGATATTTAAGGTAGAACCCAAAGAGCAAAAACATAAAAATAGTGCTTGGATGATGCTTGGATGCAAATATCTCACACACATGTATTCAATTGCTGATTTTCTCATGAGGGGCAGTGACAAGTTTACTTGGAGTTCTCATTAAAAAAAAACAACTTCTACTGTTATGAAAGTTTCACTAAATTGAGCTGTCTTTTTTCACTCTGGCTCATAAAATTCTTTCTCTTTTTTATGTAAATTGTTCTTTATACAAATACTTCCATTACAGTTTCTTAGGCACAGATGGTCTTAAGACCATCACAGACACATCTTTTTATTTCTTAATTTTTGTCATTTTTATGGAATCACAAAATTTTTAGAGCTAGAAGAGACCTTAGATAAGTAACCCAATCTTCTAATTTTACAGATGAGAACCAAGGTTAATATGGTTAAATGACTTCTTGTTAAAAAAAAAATACCAGCGCAAGAACAGCAAGCAGCAATTAAGCTATTTGTAGACAGGACAGTTAGATTGATATGTATCAGTAAGTATAGACATTAAATTAAGGTAAATTCTGATGTCAGCATATATGGTCAAATTTGGGGAACCCAAAACTGAAGCACTGGACACAGCCATGACCTGGGAGACATCTAACCATTCCCTGCAGTCACTAGGCTTCCCTGGGAATAACTCTCTGACTTCTACAATAAACTTTTGGGTTAAATAATTTCTAGTGACATCCAACTAGGTTCAAACCATATTAATAAAAGCTAAATAATTTTTCCACAGGTTAAAATATTAGAAATTATTTTGCAAAATGTTTAAAAGAAACATGATAAAAATGTACATAAATCTACAATTCAAATATATTGCTAATGGTTTTTCAAAACTTTTCACTCAAATTGATTTAGTGAATTTAATGTTTTAGTTTTAATTGTTTTTAAAGCTCAATCATAAGAATATGCCCTCCATTTGGACCAAATTGACTATTTGTACATTACTTTGGAAAGACATTTCCTTATACGTTAGGGGAAGAATTGAATGAATATAAATCTTTGTGAAATAAACAAATTTAAGAATATATAATTTAAATTGGGGTTTTTTTTGGTATCTAACTAGATGAAATACTAAAGTACTTAAATACAATACAGGTACTTAATTGTGGAGCAAAATTATTATATAAGTTAATTATCTATATAATGTTGGATTCAACTATCTACCAAATAGGTAAGACATTTTGATCATTAGGATGACTGACATAAACAGAACAGCTAGTGAATTCAACTTACTTGTGGACTTGTTGCAGTGTAGGGGTGCTAGTGATGAGGTTTGGGGTTGAAGGGTGCTCGAGACCCCCGAAATACCAACATGCCGGGTCCTACCAAATGAATTCGACTCAAGCCTTCTCAGCCAAGGAAAAACAAAGTTTATTAAAGATTTGCCATAATGGGTGGTCTTAAGAAATCTCACCATTTGTGACACTTGTTTTCACAAGCAGGTCAGATTCAATCGAAGTAGATTGAATCTGAGAGCCTTCATGGAGGCAAGATGAGACTTATAGAAAGATTGTGGGAGGGATTGAGAGTGGTTGAACAGTCTGGGGGTGATTGGAGGAGGGGTTTAGGGCATACTGGAGTGACTGGAGTGAGGTCAGACTCCAGAGTGGGAAACAGTTGAAAGCTACCTGGAGATGATAGACAATGGAGGGCTAGGGTAACAGAGCTAGGGTATAGATATTTTGATCAGGGTAAAGGGTGGGAAACAGCCAGGAGGCAATCCAGAGGTAACCAGACAATGGAAAGCTAGGCTAGGCTATTTGGGGCATGAAAAGCCAGATCAAGTCGGAAGACTCAGGGTGGGGTTCATGGGGGTTCCCACAGTCTAAACTCCATCACTGGGAACCCAAAATGCAAGGGTATAGGGTGCAGGTCTGCCTCCAAAGAATTTGACCACTCAAGTCTTCTTTCAGTCCAAGTAGTGAGTTTATTGTAACATCAATAGAAATGGGCCAGACTCCCAGTGAGTCTGTCTATGCTATTTGTGAAGCCAATACAAGCAGATTAGATTTTCAGAATCTGTGCTTTTGATGAGGATAAGATGGACATTTTTATACAGACTGTGGAAAGATCTGGATGGGATCTGCCTGGGGTGGTAAGGAGGTAACAGAGAAAGGGGTCTAAATGGGATTAAGGAGTGTCAAGTAAGCTAATTAAGTAATCAAGGTGGGATGGGGTGGACCAGATGCCTCAGGCAAATGCTAGGGACTGGGTCTTGTGAGAAAGTCCAGGGCCTTTTAGGGGTCTGTCATTAGTGTGCCATCCAACAGATTTGAACCAGCCATTTGACAAATTAATTTGTTGCCCAGGAATAGATAATTATACATTTGGAAATAACCAATTGAATTTAATATCTGCCTGGTGCATACAGCCTAGGTGAAGAAAGCAATCTTACACTACTTTAGGTTATAAACAGTACATTATTTAGCTAGAAGATAAATTCTCTATTAGTCTCTATTCTCTTTAACACATCAAGGGAAAATAAGGAGGAGGAAGGAACATGAATTAAGCTGTTCCATGGTGTAAAACTCAATCTAAAAAATAACACGCCTTGGGAGAAATATCATGAGTTACTGACACACATTTGTTGGATGTTTTTTTTAATGCTCAAAAAATAGTTTATTCCTCACTAAAGTCCAAATCAAATGTATTTTGACATATAAACAACAGAACAATGCAACTGAATCACAAATATCTGATTCCAAATGTTATTTATGTCTAATGAATCCCAGGCACAGAAGGAAGGAAGGAAGGAAGGGAGGGAGGGAAGAAGAGAAAAAGGGAGGGAGGGAGGAAACATTTATTAAATGCCTCAATGACTCAATGGATATATTCTGGGGAAGCAAAAATCTATCACTTTAAACTAGTTCTTGGGGCACTTGCTGAATAAGAGTGAACCAGTTTATAAGTGCTGTGCCTTCTGTGTTTCAGCAAAGCTTAAAATTATGCAGTAGTTTATTATCACATTTACATGGTTCCCCTTAATGGGTAGCCATAAGAAAATCTTGAGAAGAAAGTTATTGGAAGTGGTAATTTAAGTAATGTAATTGTTTCTAGGAGAAGAAACCTTTATAAACATCATAAAAGCACCAGTATTGCACTTGGCAAGAATGTTAGGGAGGTTAGTTGTTGGCTTGAATTTTTTCTCTGAGGATAATTTGCTCCATGATTTCTTAATCTTTCTATGCTGACTAATTTGGACTTGTTTTCAGATATCCTGGGTGACACTTCATGTAGAATTTTTCTGCTTTGCCCAAAAATGATGTAAAAGAAACTGGTTAAAATGACTTTATATACCATCCTACTAATGTTATTGTGTTTCTGCAAAGACATATATTTTAATTTAAGAACTGCACTGGTAACCAGATTAGCCATTTCTGCCAGTGTGGTCTTTTTCCCCATTATCGACTAAATCATAATATACACTGAGTAAGTATTCTTAGTTCATTTTAGTAATTGTAGCTATTATCACAGATGTTTAAATAGATGTCATACAAATAAAATTTTGTAGAATGAATGATAATAAAGCAATGCATGGGTTCACATGATCATTTCTCGATTATTTTCATTGCTTCAAAAAATTCTAAATTCACTTACAATTTCGTGGTTTTTCTAAAACACTAAAAACTTATCATATTTAAAGGAAATATCCTTTAAAGTTAGATAGAGAGTCATGAGAATGCAGCATCATGGAAGCCATGGTAAGGAAGAATGATTAAAAAGGGAATGATCTCTTTTATGGTAAAAGTTCCAGGAAAGTCAAGAAGACTGAGGATAAGAAAAAAATCTCTTTGAATTTGTCAGTTAAGAGTTCATTAGTTGCCTCCTTTTTTCCTTTCCTCTTTCACCTTATTCCCTGTCCTTCAATCTAGAGTGTACTTGGGTTCCCCAATGGGTATGGGAAGTCCTCTTCTCTGACCTGTGCATAATGCTGATTCTTATCAGCTTCACTTCACTCCTGAGCACTGCCTTCTATCCTATTTATTTCAGGCCCTTGATTCATTAGGAAGAGTACGAACTAGAACAAGTCATAATGTAGACTGACATTATATAAGCAGATGTACGGCCACTAGAATTAAACATGTGGTTGAATTCATTTGGACAAAAGTGGTTTGATCCACTTGGGAAGTTTATATCTGATCTGAATGCTAATAATAATAAGATATTTTTGTATTCTTTATTCTGCAGCAAATTCTAATCATTACTGGGGAATGATGTCTGGAGAAGCCAGAATTTTGCAATGGAGTAAACACTAGTAATTTTCATAAATATTAATCCCAAGGATCAATATTAAATTTTTCTGAAGTTCCAAAATACCACTAGAACAAGTTATACTATTAGGAAACTGTTTTGGTGTATGCCTGTATGTGAATTTGTTAACTAAAAAATTCTCCCTTCTGGGCAGGAATAGACTTACTTATTATTCTATCTTTACAACCTGACAGTAGTGATTATAAATGTGAGAAATAAGGAGACTTGGGAAGATTATTTTAACTGTTTCCTGAATCATTTTTGCCACTCTCAAATAAGAAAGTGAAATGATGATCATACTAAGCTGCCTTATGGGGTGCTGAAAACATGTTAGTGCCAAGAAAATCCTTTTGGACTCTATGCTCTTTATTCACAAGTACAGGGAATCTTAACTACGTCTTAAGAAGATTATTCAGTTTTTGAATGGAAATATGAAGTGATGGAAAGACATTTGGGTCTACAGTTAGAAATCCTGGATTGGAGTCTCAAGTAGCTCATTTATCAACTATCTGGCCTTGGATCCTCTCTGGATCTCATTTTCTCCATTTGAAAAATCGGTGGATTGAACTAGATAAGGTGGTCCTTGCTAGCTACCACATTCTATGAATATTTGAGTTGTTTGAATACACATGAGAAATAGAAAATCATTCATCTAACTCAATATAAAGTTGTCCCAGAAACCATACTGAATACTTGTTTAGCTTTTTAGGACACATTACTTTTTAACATTTTGCGTTTTGGCACCAAAGTATTTATTATTCTATAAACTCAAGCCATCTTTATGCATTGGAGTAATGTGGTAGAAAGAGTGGTCAGATTGGCCATTAAAAAGAACTGGATTTGTAGCTACATGGCTTTAGGCCTGACACTTAACTATTCTGAGCCTCAGTTTCTCCATTTGAAAAAACAGAAATAAGTATCCAAAATGGCAGAGAGAAAATAGAAAAGAAATTTTACCCAATCTGTTTGTTTGATTCTGTGTAGAAGGATCAAGAATGATTTATTGCTTCAAGAGCTAAATGTTTTCTTTCCTTATTCTTGAGGTCCGTGTTATAATAGAATAGCCACTGAACTTTGAATCAGAAAGAAGATTATCAAATTCTCATTAATCACTAACCACTATATGAAGCACTGGGGATATAAAAAGAGGCAAAAAGCCCCTTGCATCACGTAGCTCACAATCTAATGGGGGAGAAACAAGAAAACAAATGCACAAACAGTTATATATAGAATAAATGGGAGAAGGGAAGTGAAAACATCAGAATTGTGGGCACTTGGGAAAGGCTTGCCATAGAAATGGGGATTGAGAAGGGATTTAAAGGAATCCAGTATGTAGAGATGAGGCAAGAAAGTATCCTAGGCATGTTTAACAGCTATAGGAAATATCCAGAACTGAGAGCCAGTATCTTCTCTGAGGAATAACAAAGAGGCCAGGTCACTGGATTGAAGAGTATATGTGAGAGAGTCAGGTGGAGGACTGGAAAGGTAAGAGATGGCTATGTTATGAAGGGCTTTGAATAAAAACTGAGCATTTTGCATTTAATTTTGGAGGAGATAAGAAGTCACTGGCGTTTACTGATTTCACTGGAGTGACATGCTCAGACATGCAATTTCGGTCAAATACTTCAGTGGTTTAATGGAGGATGGAATGGAATGGAGAGAGATTTGGAGACAGAATCACTAGCAGTCTATTGCAATAGTGCAGGTGTGACGTGATGAGGGCCTGCACCAAAGTGGTGGTAGCGGCACAGAAGAGAAGGGAGTGATTAAACTTCTATTAAATAGAAGTTATAAAGGTGAAATTTACAGGTGTTGGCAAATGATTGGACGAGGGGAGGAGGGGAGAGATATAGAGAAATTTAGAATGACACCTATGTAGTGAGAGGATGTTTTTGCCCATGGCAATAATAAACAAGTTAGGAACAAAGGGAGAATTTTGGGGAAAGATAATGAGTTCATTTTTTGCCATGTTGAGTTGAAGATGTTTCCTCAACATCAGTTCTTTGAAAGGCACCTGAAAAAAAAAAAATAAGCTTGGAAGTCAGAGGAGAGCTTAAAGCTGGATAGATTTGAGATTCATCAGCATAGAGATGGTAATTGAATCTATGGGAGCTATTAAGATCACCAATTGAATGAATATAGAGCGATAAGATGAGAGGGCCCATGACAAAACCCTGTGGCACACATGTGGTTAGAGAGAACAATATGAATAAAGATTCAACACAGAAAACTGAGGAGTAGTCTCATAAGTATGAGGAAAATCAGAAGAGAATAATATGCTGAAAACCAGAAAGAAGAGAATATCAGGGGAAAAATGGTGTACTAGAATGTCAACAGCCACAGAGAGATCAAGGAAAATGAGGATTGAGAAAAGTTCATTAGATTTGGCAATTAAAAGATCACTTTTACTTTAAAAAGAGTAGTTTTGGAGGACTGGTGAGGTTGGAAGTTGGATTGTAGAATTAAGATTAGAGTGAGAAGAAAGTAGAGACACCTATTACAGACAATCTTTTCAAGGACTTTGGCTACAAAGGTCAGAAGAGATATAGAAAAATGATGTAAGGGAACCATAGATTTTTAGGTGTGCTCAAGACCCCAAAATAGCAACACACTGGGTCCTGCCAAAAGAATTCGATCCAAGCCTTCTCAGCCAAGGAAAACATCAAAGTTTATTAAGGGTTTGCCATAACAGGTTGTCTTAAGAAATTCCACCCTTTGTGACGCCTGTTTTCACAAGTGGGCCAGATTCAATCTATTGAGCTAGACTGAATCTGAGCACCTTCATGGAGGCAAGATGACACTTATAGGTAGAGATTTGGGCCTAATGATAATGTAAGGTTATAGCCTCAGGCCAAGGCCAGATCAAGTAGGAAGATTCAAGGGGAGTTCAAGGGGGCTCCCAGAGACTGTATCCTATCAGGTTCAAGGGGGTTCCCAGAGACTGTACTCCAGATTCAAGGGGGTTGCCAGAGACTGTACCCTGATCATTCCCCCCTCAAACAAATAGGACCCAAATTCTTTTGGGGCCCAAGGGGGTTCCCACAGTCTAAACCCCATCATTCCCTCCTCAAACAAATGAGAGCCAAATTATTTTGGGGTCAAGGACAAAGGTCTCAGCTTCTGAAATTGCTTCCTGCTGGCAAGGAGTGTAGAGCTGTCCCTGCCTCGATGGGTCCAGTTCAAGGGGGACATAGTCTGAGCAGTCACCTGGACGTTGATGGCTTGGATACTGGAGGGGACAAACCTGGCAAGGAGGTTAAGCAAACAACCAAATAACATAGGAATATTTTCCCTGGTGTAAAAGACAATTTCCCTGGAGGGAATTAAAGATGACTATTTTGTACTTAGGTCCCCTAACCATTTGTTCTATGTACCACACTGCTTTGAGGTTCAGGAATGTATGGCACACCCAAAGAATTGCATCAGGGGTTTCTAAGAGTAAGGTTTGATGTTTGGTGAGCCTGTGGTTAGCCAGTCACTGGTGGCTCTCTGCTTCTAAGATGCTCTCAAATCAATGGGGAGTCAGAGCTTCTAAGGGCTGGTCTGCTAGAGGTTTAGAAGCTTCTTCAATTAGAGTGGCTTGTAGCAGCCACGGAGTCTAATTGTTTTGGAAAACAGGCAACTAGCTTGGGGTCAGGTCGTAAGGATTGGATTAGGTTTCCCAAAGCCTACCCTCTCCTTTCATCAACATACAGAGTGAAAGGTTTTTCTAGATTAGGTAGAGCTAATGCTGGAGTGGTGGTCAATTTAGTTTTCAAAGTCCCAAAAGCTTAGGGGCCCCACTCTAGAGGGAGTGAGTCAGGGCCTTGAATGGCAATTAATGGTTGCAGTCCTTCCCAAGCCTTGGGCTTAATTGGATACTGAAGGCGATGAAGGGGAACTATGGCTGGGGTGGCAGAAGTAGCTTGCCCAGGAATTCAATGATCCCAAACAACTGTCTCCCACACTTTCAGTGGAACATGGGGAGGTCTGGTAAACACAGGGAAAAGGGAGATGGGAGGTTTAACTAGAGAAAATTGGCTTCCCAATTTCATCATCAGGTCCCTTCCCAACAAGGGGACAGGGCAAGAGGAGAGAATAAGGAAGCAGTGTTCAAACAACAGATCCTCAAGAAGACAGGGAAGGGGGTATGTCTGGAGACATGCCTCAGCTTCCCCTTCCATGCCTATGAGGGTAGAGGGGTGAGGGCATGTAGGGCCAGAGTAATTATTCAATACAAGAGATCATAGCCATGCTAAAGTAGATAACCTTACCTTCTGCCTCAATTTTGCCCGGGGCTTGGTGAGAGAGGTAGAGAAAGTGAGAGCACTGCCAAGCTCCAGACTTTCCCCTCCTTCTGAGTCTTGAGAAGACTGGAGGACAGGGTACTGGGAGGTGGCTCTGCCACTTTTCAAACCTCAGGGATAATCTTTCCTCCAATGTCCCTCCTGGTCATGCGCTGGGCACGGTCATGGAGGCATGAATGCTGGGGGCTTCCTCTGGGGGGGGACACCCTAGAGGGGCACTCCTTGGACCAGTGACCCTCCTTGTGGCATACAAAGCAGGTTTCCCCACTGCACAAGTCACAGGCCTTCCTCCAAGGGGGCTCCCCGCAGGGGCGCTCCTTGGGTCTTTTCCTGGCCATGGCAACAGCCAAGAATTGGGCATGTTCTCTGTCTCTATCACTTTCCCTGCATTCTCTTTCCTCTGCTGCAACGAAGTCTCTGTTGTTAAAGATTCCAAAGGCCATCTCCAGTAATTGGGCCTGAGGTGTTTGGGGTCCCATTGCCAATTTCTGCAGTTTCCTCCTAATATCTGGGGCAGACTGATTAATGAAATACATGTTAAGGATTGCCGCCCCTTCAATAGAATCAGGATCCCAATGTGTATACCTTTTAATAGCTTCTACTAGCCGGCCTTGGAAAAGGGCAGTTTTCCTTTTCTCCTTGAGTAACTTCCCTAATTTTTCGAAAATTTATTTGTATTTGTAATGCTGTTCTTGGGCCTTCTAACAGGCAAATTACCCTATGATCTCTCTTTCCTCTGTCCTCACTCTTTTGATAACTCCATCCTGGGTCACTATTGGGAACAGCAGTTGTTCCTAGGGGATATTTTGTGGGGTCATTGCTAGCCAAACGATCCCCAAATTTTGGGGTTTGTTCCCAGATTCTCCTCTTCTCTTCAGTGGTACAACAAGTAGATGCGAGGATATGCAAATCTACCCAAGAAAATTCAAATTGTAAGGATAGATCCCTAAAACCCTCAGTAAACTTGGTGGGATCTTCTGAGTATCTCCCCAGTTTTTCTTTAATTTGAATGAGATCCGAAATGGAGAATGGAACATGCACTCTCCTTATCCCAGTAGGGGAGGTAGGCACTTCCCTCAGGAGAAAAAGCCCTGAAGGGACTGTGGGGCCTGGAGCTTGGGGATGGATATAGAAGTCCCACTTCTGGTGAGGGAAGGGCTGGAGGGTGTCACCTGACCTAGATTAGACTGCAAGGCCAGGGCATTCAGCTGGCAAGGGAAAAGATCAGCTGGCCAGGGAGATTGGGAGAGGTAGGGGTCAGTGGGGGAGGAACCCCAGAGACCTGAGTGGGCACCACCTCAGAGAGAAGGGCCAAGGGAGGAGGTACAGCCGTGGTGGCAGGGCCCGAGGCTGGAAGCAGAGTAGGGGTTGCCTCGGGGGTCGGGCCCATGGTGGTAGATACTGCAGGGCCTGAACTAGGGGCAGGCCATGAGGCCAAAACCTTAGTAGGGGTTCTTTCAGGGGAAGGGGCCACAGAGGGAGGCACCTCAACAAGACCCTTGGTTGGGACCTGAGCAGAAGTCACCAAGGGGGGAGGGGCCATGGGAAGAAATGCAGGGTAGGAGACTTGGACCATGAAGGGGGCAAGACAAGAGGAGGTTTGGGCTAGAGGAAAAGGGAAAGGAAACCAAGGGAAAGAGGGGGTGGCCAAGGAAGGGGGGAACACAGGAAACAAGGGTGCTCCAGGGAGGCTGGGGAACAGGAGGAGGGCTGGGGTTGACACCGTGGGGGCCATAAGGAGGGAGTTATCCAAAATGTCCTGTTGACCCCCGTTGCCCCTCTGTGGAGGGGGCTCTAACTATCAGCATCTTACAATCTTTTCTGAGAACGGGGTTCTGAGAGAGCTCGACGAAGACCATTATGTAGGAAATTTCTCTCCATTTTCCTTCCTGCCAGCAGTATGGCTCTAGCTGCAAGAGAGTATTTTATTGTAAAGTCCCCCCAAAGGACCACGATTCATGGGCTTCTAGGTGACACTGAGGCCAAACAGTACTGCAAAAAACACCAGTTTTTTCTTTTTAAGCTGTTTAGAGAAACTAACTTTTTTTTTCCCAATTGATTCCAAAGATAACCCAAAGGTGAATTTTTGGGAATTGAAGAGGATTGAGCCATTATGGGCTGGGGGGTGGGGGCTGGAAGTTCCTTCAAAACGGAACAAAATAAAGACAGAAAAAAAAAAACACAAAAAAGGTACCTGGGGTTTTCCCATTCCCTGGCGCTGAGAGAATTGAGAAATTTGGGCATGCACTTCTGGATAGGGTGTCCATCCTTCTCCTCTATGCTTCAGAAGCTGAGCCCAGGTCCATGGCCTTGAACATAAACCACTGGACTGAGAACCTCAGAGCGTCAGGCTGTGTGCAAGACAGTGAGCAGCTGTCTGACCTACCAGGACCTGGGAAGTCAGGTCTGAAAAGCACCTCCAAAATGCTTGGAGAATGAGAAGGGGATTGGGAGAGGAAGAGGCTTACCTTGCAGTCTTGGCTGGAGAAGAACCTGAGATTAGCAGTATTCCCAGTCAGGGAACCAAAAATGAAGAGTTTAAAGAAAAATGATGATGTAAGGGAACCATAGGTTTCCAGGGGTGCTCAAGACCCCAAAATAGCAACATACCTGGTTCTGCCAAAAGAATTCTATCCAAGTCTTCTCAGCCAAGGAAAAATAAAAGTTTATTAAGGGTATGCCATAATGAGTTGTTTTAAGAAATCCCACCTTTTGTGACACCTGTTTTCACAAGTGGGCCAGATTCAATCTATTGAGCTAGATTGAATCTGAGCACCTTCATGGAGGCAAGAGGGACACAAAGATTGCGGGAGGGATTGAGAGGTGGTCTGGGATGATGGGAGGAGGGGTTTAGGGAAGGTCTTGAGAAGGAGTTTGTTGGAACTGGGATGAGGTCAGACTCCAGGAACCAAGAGAATAGGATTAAGGGTGGGAAGTAGCTGAAGGCATGGATATTGATGGTATCAACGGTGGGAAGTAGCTGGACAATAAAGGGCAAGTCTAGGAAGAGATCTGGACCTAATGATAATGGAAGGTTATAGCCTCAGGCCAAGGCCTGATCAAGTAGGAAGATTCAAGGGGAGTTCAAGGGGACTCCCAAAGACTGTATCTTATCAGGTTCAAGGGGGTTCCCAGAGACTGTACTCCAGATTCAAAGGGGTTCCCAGAGATTATACCCTCAGCAGAAGAAACAAGTGAGGTCTTTTTGGTTTATTTGTTTTTGTCAGGATTTGTAAGAATAAAGGAAGGAGCCAACAGACAATGAGAGACTGGAAATAAACGACAGACTGGGAATGGTAGAGGAGGCAACCAATTGTAGGAAACATTATAAAATGGGATTCCTTGTGTAGGTAAAAGAGTTAGCTTTCAAGATTAGTTCTTCATGTGAGACAAAGGTGAAGGATGAGGTAGAAGCCAAAGGTATATGAGTAACGCAAGATAAAGAAGAGAGGAGAAGAGGGAGTTCATGGTGAATGGCCTCATTTTTTTTCCTGTAAAATATGAGGCAAAGTTCTCAGAGAAGAGAGTGAAGAGATGGTGAGCCATGAAGTTTTAAGAAACCATGGAAAGTTTTGGAAGAGCCGCTTTGGAAAGTAGGATGAAGAGTTTATAAGTATAGTAGGATTGTCTAGCAGCAGAGAGGGCACAGCTGAGGTTTGTGTAACATAAACTTGTAGTAGACACAATCAGAATTGTTGCATGATTTTCTCTATCTTCATTCAGCAACATGTATACAGGAGAAAGACAGTAGACGGTAGGAATGACACAAGGCTGAGATTTGGTTGGCATAGGGGAATAGGCCATATGCTAAAAAGATGAGGCCAATTCACCAAGTTCCTTGGTTCACCAAAAAATCAAGATGGGGGGAAATGAAAAAGGTATCAAATGTAAGGGGTGGGGGGTAGCCTGGGAAAGACATGAGAGGTGAAGGGATGGCCTATACATATGGTAGGATTTTATAAGGGAAGGCAGAGGGACAGGTGGAAATAGACTATCCATAGATAAGGGGATTTAAGAATTCTTGAATATTTGTGGATGATGGCAGGATCAAGAGTATGACCTTCTTAGTGGTTGAGATAGGATGGCAGAGTAGATTATAGGAGGTGAGTATACTGAGGAACTGAATGATTAGAGTGTTTTAGAGCAAGTGAGTTTGTATATTGAAGTCACCAAGTACGAAGGCAGAAATTGGAGAGGAGAGAAAAATTAGGAGCTGGATATAGAACATCTGAGGAAAACAGGTGAGTAACTTGAACATCTGTAGACAAAAGATACTAGGATTGTGATTGGGTAGTAGAGATAAATTTCATGAGCCTCAAAAGAGGAGGGATTACTGAGTGATAGTGGTATGGACAAAATCTGGAGGTGTTAATGGGGAGCAATGAGTATTCCAACTCCTCTATTCTTCAGACTAGAGAATTATTATGAAAGTGAGATTACACATACATATAGACATACATAAAATGAGCTTAATTAAAATAATAAGAGAAACTATATTTTGCTAGAAGATACCAGACAATAAAGTAATATTAATATTTACATATATACAGCAAGTGATATAGCATCCAAATTCTTAAAGGAAAAGTTAAATGAGTTATAGGAGCAAATAGACAGTAAAACTCAGGGTAACTCAACTTTTCCCTCTCAGAACTAGGTAAATCTAACCATAATATAAGTAAGACAGAAGTTAAGGAGATGAATAGAATTTTAGAAAAGCTTGATATGATAGATTTCTGGAGAAAATTGAATGAAAATAGAAAGGAGTATGCCTTTTGCTTGGCTATATGTTGAACACTGAACCTTCACAAAAACTGACATTGTATTGGAGAATAAAAAACCTCAAACCAAATGCAGAGAAGCAGAAATATTAAATGCGTCCTTTCAGATCATAATGCAAAAAATATTACATTCAATAAAGAGCCTTGGAAACACAAACCGAAAATGGAAAATTAAATAATTTAATCCTAAACAACAAGTGGGTAAAAGAACAAATCATAGAAACAATCCACAACTTCATTAAAGATAATGACAATAATGAGACAGCATACAAAACTTTGTGGGCAGTACTTAAGGCAAAATTTGTATCTCTATATGATTACATTAAAAAAGACAGAGATCAATAGATTGGTCGTGTGTAACAAAAATGCCACTTGCAGCTACTGGGGCTGTGTAAGGCCAATAACACCAGCTCACAGGAGGGCTGCTAGCACAGGTTCGTTGATCTGCTTTTCTAAGGAAAGCAACTTTAAGGAGTTTACAATCTCATTTTAATTAAACATACATATATCATTCACTTAGTTCAGGCGAAAAAGTCAGAACCCTGAACTTCAGAGAAAACACAAACAGAAACCACGAACAGAAATTATATAAACAAAGCAAATAACACAAATCAGCAGATAGGGCTTTGTATTGGTTTTCCCTTTTGGAGCACTGAAGCAATCAAGTGCCTTTGTTGAGTCTGGACTTTGTTTCTTTGATTAAATCCAGGAGTCTTTGATGACCTGCTTAAGAAACAAGGGAAAGCCTAGTTCACATTGGTTTGAGTCACATGGCTGTGAGCCTGAAAAAAGCATCACATGGTTTTGAGTCTCATAGTTGTGTTGCCTTTTGACCCTGAACAGGGTATATAAACTCAGACATTAGCATTTTGTTTGGGGCTCTCACTCACTGGAAGAGTGTTGTGTGATTTGACTAGATGAGACTCTGGGCAGCTGTTGTTAAGAGTCCTCTGGATTGAAAACCCAGATGCTAGTGCTTCTCTGGTAACTGTGTATTGCTGTAGATAGACTGATTTGTGTTATTTGCTGTGTTTATATAATGTATGTTTGTAATTTCTGTTTGTATTTTCTCTGAAGTTCAGGGTGTTGGCTTTTCCCCTTGAACTAAGTGAATAACAGATATGTGTTTGATTAAAGTGAGATTGTTAACCCCTTAAAGTTGCTTTTCTTAGAAAAGCAGATCAAAGAACCTATGCTAGCAGCCCTTCTGTGTGCTTTTGTTGTTGGTCTTTCATTCCCACAACAGCTGCTAGCAACACCATTGTTACAGGCCTCTGACTATCCACAGCAATACATATGTAGTTACCAGAGAGAGAGAAGCATCAACATCTGGGTTTTCAAAGCTGGGGGGTTTTTAACAGCTACCCAAGTCTTGTCTGGCCAAATCACATGAACACTCTTCCAATGAGTGAGCCCCAAAGCAAAATGCTAACCTCAGAGTACATATATACTTCTTCAGGGTCAGAGGGCGTCACAACCATGTGACTCAAACTCATATGACTTAGGCTTTCTTGTGACTTAAGGAGGTCATCAAAGACTCTTGATTCAATCAAAAACTCTTGATTCAAACAAAGGCAAAACTCAGTCAAAGTCACTTGACTGCCTTAGTGCTGAGAAGTACTGCAAAAGAAGAAAGTCCCACTTTGCTTGCCATTATAGCATGCAATTAAAAAAAACTAAATAAAGAACAAATTAAAATCCCCAATTAAACACCAGAATGGAAATCTTGAAATCAAAGGAAAGATTAATATAGTTGAAAGTAAAAAATCAACAATACTAAACTAAAAAATAAAAGTAGGAGTGGGTTTTATGGGTGAAAAACAATAAAATAGATGTCATCCATTAATTTGATTAAAAATAAAAGAAACAATGAATTATTAGCCCAGAAGCTGGCCTCTTTGGGTTTATCAAAGAGTAGATTGCTAAACTTGTTGATTTCTCCTACTTGTGCACCTATCCTATTCCACTGATCCACACCCCTGTTTCTTAACCAGTACCAGGCAGCTTTGATGACTGCTGCTCTGTAGTACAGTTCAATATCTGGTATCGCTAGGCCACCTTCTCTAGCATTTCTTTTCATTAATACTCTAGATATTCTAGACCTCTTGTTTTTCCAGATGAATTTTGTTATTATTTTGTCCAGCTCAGTAAAATAATTTTTTGGTAGTTCGATTGGTATGGCACTGAATAGATAGATTAATTTAGGTAAAATTGTCATTTTTATTATATTAGCTCGGCCTAACCATGAGCAAATATTTTTCCATTTATTTAGATCTGATTTTATTCGCGTGAAAAGTGTTTCATAGTTATGTTCATATAGGCCCTGGGTTTGTCTTGGCAAATAGACTCCCAAATATTTTATAGTGCCTTCAGTAACTTTGAATGGAATTTCTCTTTCTATCTATTGCTATTGGGCTTTGTCAGTAATGTATAGGAATGCTGAGGATTTATGTGGGTTTATTTTATATCCTGCAACTTTGCTAAAGTTGTTTATTATTTCAAGTAGTTTTTTACTTGATTCTCTAGGATTCTCTAAATAAATCATCATGTCATCTGCAAAAAGTGATAATTTAGTTTCTTCTTTTCCTATTCTAATTCCTTCAATTTCTTTTTCTTTTCTTATTGCTACAGCTAATGTTTCTAGTACCAAATTGAATAATAGGGGCAATAATGGACATCCTTGTTTCACCCCTGATCTTATTGGGAATGCATCTAGCTTATCCCCATTACAAATAATGCTTGTTGATGGTTTTAGGTAGATGCTATTTATAATTTTAAGGAAGGTTCCACTTATTCCTATGCTTTCTAGTGTTTTTAATAGGAATGGGTGTTGTACTTTGTCAAAGGCTTTTTCTGCGTCTATTGAGATGATCATATGGTTTCTGCTGGTTTTGTTGTTGATATGGTCAATTATGCTAATAGTTTTCCTAATATCGAACCAGCCTTGCATTCCTGGAATAAATCCTACCTGGCCATAGTGTATTATTCTCGTGATGAGTTGCTGCAATCTTTTTGCTAATATTTTATTTAAATTTTTTGCATCAATATTCATTAGAGAAATTGGTCTATAATTTTCTTTCTCTGTTTTGGCTCTACCTGGTTTGGGTATTAGTACCATATTTGTGTTCATTTTTTTTGGTTATGTCTCTTCTTTCTCATGATTCATTCCATTGGTCATAATTCTTCTCCACAACTTGACTTGCGTATAAATTAATTCAATGCGAAGTTATACATGGTAGTTATATGAGATACCAGGCCGTCTTGGGGAGGGAGGGGGGAGGGAGGGGAGAAAATCTGGAACTCAAAATTATGTAGAACCGCGTGTGGTAAACTAAAAATAAATAAATAAACTAAAAAAAAATAAAAGAAACAGGAAAACCACATTACCAGTATCAAAAATGAAAAGATTGAATGCACCACCAGTGAAGAGGAAATTAAAGCAATTATTAAGAGTTATTTTGCCCAATTATATGCCAACAAAACTGATAAGCTAAGTGAAACAGACAAACATTTACAAAAATACAAATTTCTCAGATTAACAGAAGAGGAAATAGAATATTTAATTAACTGTATCTTGGGGAGGGGAGGGAATCCCCAGGACCAGAAGGATCTACAAGTGAATTCTACCAGACATTGAAAGAAGAATTAATTCCAATACCATATAAACTATCTGAAAAAAAAGGTTAAAAAAGGAGTCCTATCAAACTCCTCGTATAACACAAATATGATTTTGATAACTAAACCAGGAAGAGGAAAAATAAAAGAAATTATAAACCAATTTTCCTAATTAATATTGTTGCAAAAATCTTAACTAAAATACTACCAAGGAAATTACGGCAATCTATCAAAAAGATCATAAACTATGGCCAGGTGGAATTTATATCAGGAATGTGTGCTGGCAGAATATTTTTTTTAAAATGAGGAAAATTGACCATATCAATAACAAAAACAATAAAAACCATATTTTTCTCAATAGATATAGAAAAGACCTTTGACAGTCCTATCAACAACACTAGAAGCCATAGAACTAAATGGAACCTTTCTTAAAATGTAAGTAATATCTATCTAAAACCAAAAGCAAGTATTTTTTGCAATGGGGATAAACTAGAAGCCTTCCCAATAAGATTAGGGGTGAAGCAAGGATGTTCAGTATTACCACTATTATTCAATATTGTACTAAAATTTTAGCTAGAGCAGTAAGACAAGAAAAAGATATTTAAGGAATAAGAATATGAATGAGGAAACAAGACTATCACTCTTTGCAGATGATATGCTTAGAGAAACTCATAGAATCACCTAAAAAAACTAAAACAATTAACTACTTTAACAAATTTGAAGATTATAAAATAAATCTGCTTAAACTAGCATGTCTATATGTCATAAATAAAACCCAGCAGGAAGAGATATAAAAAGTAATTCCATTCAAAATAATTGTCAACAATATAAAATACTTGGGAGTCTACCTGCCAAGACAAATTCAAAAGCTATATGAACACAATTATAAAACACTCTTCACATAAAAATCTAAACTATTTGAAATATTTATTGTTCATGGGCAAACCAAATAATAAAGATGACAATTCCACATAAATCAGTTTAATTATTCAACATTCTAATCAAACTACTCACTAATTATTTTGTAGATCAAGGCAAAAATAATAACAAATTTCATCTGGAAAAACAAATCGATTAAAAAATATGAAGGAAGGCAACTTAGCAATTCCCTATTTCAAAAGTAACAATCATTAAAACAATCTGGTATGGTCTACGAAATAGAGTGCTGGATCAATGAAATAGATTAGGTACACAATATTAATCATAGTACTCTCAAGTTTGATAAAACCAAATATTCAAGCTTTGGGGGCAAGGACTTGCTATGAGACAAAACTAATGAGAAAACTGGAAAGCAATTTGGAAGAAACTAGGCATATACCAGCATCCTACACAGTATACTAAGATCAGGTCATCGTGGGTATATGATTTATGGATGAGAGAATAGTTTATGAGCAAACAAAAGACAGAAAGGATCACAGGATATCAACTGAACAATTTTGAGTACATGAAATTAAAAAGTTTTATAAATTTTCCATTCTTTGCCATCACATGAAAAGAGCTACTAAAAATATTTTTGTCCTTATGTGTTATTTTTCATTTTCTCTAATCTCTTTGGGATACAGACCTACTAGTGGTGTTGCTCGGTCAATCGGGAAATGGATGAACAAGTTGTGGTATACGGTGGTGATAGAATACTATTTTGCTATAAGAAATAATAAGCAGTATGGCTTCAGAAAAAAAAAAACTTGGAAAGACCCATGTGAATTGATGGACAGTAAAATGAGCAGAAGCAAGAAACCATTGTGCATACAACATTGAAATGATGATTGACTGTGAAAGACTTAGCAATATAATGATCCAAAACAGGTCCAAAGTACTCATGATGAAATATACTATCCACCTCTAGAAAACAAATTGATGAATTTTGAGTGAATATTGAAGTATGTGTCTATACAGACACACATACACACATACATATATACATAACATATGTATATATAATACATGCTATGTATTTATATATACATACAGTAAACATTTTATTTTAATTGCTTTTTTTTCCAACATAGGTAATATGGAAGTTGTTTTACATGATTTTGTTTGTATAATTGATATGTTCCTTGCTTTCTCCATGGTTGGGGGAGGGAGAGAAGAAAAAAGAGAATTTGGAACTCAAAACTTAAAATATATATATAACATATAAAATAAATTATAAATTTTTTAAAATGAGGAATAAAAAATATTTTTAAAATAATCACACAAATCCTACTCTCTGAAATTTACTACTTATGTGACCAAGGAAAATTCATTTGACCTCCATTATACCACAAGCAATTCTATAAAACTTAACTGTTAAGTCATAGGTGGGATGTTTTCTGCATTGAAGCCTGAATTTCCCTATAATGATGAACTCACAGATCCTTCACCTAAATTTTTTATAAACTGTTGTAGACTACCTATATTCTATATATATCTCTTTTACATTTAAAGACATTTTCTCAGTGTGTGAAATTCACTGAAAAGATAAACATGATACTAGTCCCCGTTAAGATTAAATGACTTCCTTAAGGGCACAGAGATAATACATGTCATAGTATCCCATTACATTTATATAACTCAGTTCAGTTGCTCTCCACTTACTGAGCACATATTTTCTTCCCTGGACTTTGTTATCACAAGAAATAGTTCTATGAATATTTTTCTATGTAATGGTATTTTCTTGCTATTATTAACATCAGGGGCATGTATTTTATATATACCTGTGTATATATGTTGTTTCCTTAGAATCTAAGCTCCTGTAATACTTCAGAAAACAAGATAAAATAATAATGAAATTCATTTGGAGGACAAAGATCTAGAATATCAATGTCAGTAGAGAAAAAAAAAAACATAGGAAGAGGTAATAATAATACTTGCAGAACTCAAAATATATTAAAAAGCTGCAATCAGCAGCCCTATTTGGTACTGGCTGAAAAATAGAGAAAGGAGATCAATGAAACAGACTAGACAAAAGAGAACCAGAATTAATGGAACTCAATAGCCCAAAGTTCAATAAGGTACCAAATATAATTTACTCAGGAATGAACTCCCTTTTTGAAAAGAACAAGATAAAAATAGAAAGAAATCTGTTAGAAATTGAGCTTAGGACAACATCTTATAACATATTCTATAATAAATTCAAACTGAATTTGAAAACTGAATAGTAAGCTAATGTGAAAAAAATAAATGAGAAATAGATTTTGGGCCTCACAGTTATGGGTAGAAAATGAATTCTTATATAAATTCTTATAAATTTATTAGTCATTATGAATTGTTATAAATTATATATTTATATAAATTATTCTTATATAGATGATTACAATATATAAATAACCTTGATTTCATGAAATTGAAGTATTTACACAAATAATATTAATCTATAAAGAAAAAAGGAAACAATTGAGAGTGAAAAAAGTTTGAATTAAATATCTCTGAGAAACTTTTAGTATCCACTGTAAAAAGACAGTTACATGCATAAGACTAAAAGCCATTTCTCAATAATCAAGATGTCAAAACATATAAACAAGCAGTTCTCAATAGAAGTATTTCAAACTATTAACAACTACACGAAAAAATGTTCCAAATTAATAGTAAGAAAAAATGCAAACTGCAACAATTCTGAGACTTCACCTTACACCAGCAAATTGTTAAACCTGACAAAAGTTGGAAATTTTCAATGTTGTAGGGTTTTTGGGAAAACAGGCACACTAATGTATTTTTGATGCAGCTGAGAATTAGTATAACTATTACAAAAACCAGTTTGGAAGTAAGAGAATAAAGTGGCTAAAATGCTTGATTTCCTTTGACCTAGAAATTATACTGCAAGTTCGTTGATAGAAAAGAAAGTCATAATATGCACCAAAATATTTATAGTAGCACTTTTGTTATAGTAAATTACAAGAAAGTAGATGACTAGAGTGTAAAGGGTTACACAAATTGTGTAATGGAATGTGATAGAATATTATTTTCCTGCAAGAAACAATGAGGGCCAGTTAGGATTCACAGTGGATAGAGCACCAGGCCTGGAAGACTTGAGTTTAAATCTGGCCTCAGACACTCACTAGCTATGTGACCTTGGGCAAGTCACTTAACCCTATTTGCTTCAGTTTCCTCATCTGTAAAATCCACTGGAGAAGGAAATGGCAAACCACTCCAGTATCTTTGCCAAAAAAACAAAACAAAACAAAACAAAACAAAAAAAACACCAAACGGATTCAAGGAAATTCAGATATAACTGAACATCAAAGAAGCAATGAACATGATGAATACAGGGAGGGGTTTTAACAACCCAGCTAGCAGCTCCTGTGGGGGCGTAAGATGCCCCCACAGCCAGCACCCAGGAGGCTGCTGGCACGCCGGGAAAGCACAGGTTCTTTTTTATCTACTTAAACAAGGAAAGCACGGTGAAGGGGTTGACCAGCTTACTTTAATCCAGCATTCAGTTAGCATACAGACAACATTCATTTAGTTCAGGGGAAAAATGCCAACATTCAGTTAGCATTCAGTTAGTTCAGGGGAGCAAAGAGACAAGCAACAAGAGACATATCAAATACAGATTCATTCACGTACTTCAGGGGAAAAAGCCAGCATCCTGAGGTTCAGAACATTCATTTAGTTCGGGGGAAACAAACCAGCAGCCCGAACCTCAAAACCAAAATACAAACAAATTATAAATATCAACAGACAGACCCAATACAATTCATAGTTACCAACATCTGGGCTCAGCCCGAGAGCAAGGGCTGGCCCAGAGTCATGCTTGCCGCTGCTCCCACACCAACAAGAAAAGGAAAGAGAGCTCTTCAAGCTGTCGTCTCCCCTCTTACACAGTTTTTGACATCATCAAGTGCTGCCTGAATGACCAGGGCCGATTGGTTCTTGAGTTGGCCCCTCCCCCTAGCGTAGACTAGGTTAACACCCAATAGGGAATGGCTCTGGAGTTAACATCTCCCCTCAGCTAGCCCCATGACTCATCACACAGGAATTTCTCTTCTTACTGGCATGGTTTATGGGCTTCCTGCCCCAGAAGAGAAGCCCCAGTGCCCAGTGAGGCTCAATGAGGTAAGCTGAGTCACTCAAAGAAAACAAAGGCCATTCTGGCCACAGGAGGCAAAGAAAGTCTTATGTAAACTTGATGCAAAATGAAGTAAGCAGAGCCAGGAAGACAGTAAATACAATGATACAGCAAATGATGAGGACTTAGGATTAGAAGTAGCCAGTCTCAGTACTGTAAAGTGCAACCTTTATCATGCTTTATCAATCATACTTAGGAGAATTGATAATCTTGTAAGTATTATCTTCTAGGATAGTGTAATCATCCTGAAGAGGCTCCTGCATATATATTCCAATTTCAGAAACCTTGATGTTGCCTTTGTTTCATGAGGTGTTCCTGTACTACAACTGAATTCACCATTGTCACTGGATATCCTCCTGAAACAAATGTGAGTAATTCACTGCATAATATGGCTAAAAATCAAAAGTGGTATGCAAAGAGGCCAGCCAAGAGAAGTATTGTATGAACTAAGCAGATGTTATAGGAAGGCTAACTCAAGAAGCCCAAGTTGGGAAATAAAGGAAGGTTTGAAGTAGGAAGGAATCAGAGATGAAAAAATAATATCTCTAGCGCAATTTATGATAGCTACTATAAGATATTCCTCACTCAGCTGTCCAAAATCTGTGTGTGTCACATTCATGCTGTCCAGAATTACTTTAAGTGATTTAAAGTTATAACGAAGGAGCTCACAATTGTTCTAAGGCATAAGCAGGAATCAAACATTAATATCTCGGTGTATTGTAATATCTTGGTGTAAGTAACACTGTTATCAAAATATCTGATCAAACTAGAACTCACATGCTAGCTACTCTTTTTCTTTTTTTCATGGCAGGAAATGAATCAGTCAGCATAACACTGACACTGAAAAAACCAGCTGTACTTCTGAGGAGTCAAAGATGACCAGGAGGATTGTGTGACTGAATGAGTCAGATATACTGAACTGCTGCACTTAACCCTCTACCAGAAGCACATGCAGTGAATCATAGAAAATCTTGGATGATTTGTGTCCTCAGTACCAAGTGATGATTTGTGTAGTCTGAGCCCTCTGGCATCCAGGGCATTATTTGTTTTGCCACAAGTACCTCATCCATCTTTGAAGCTGTGTCTTTATGAGGAATATAAAAGGACCATTGAACAGTTTAAATGGCCTATGGAGCTTGACCTGATTACTGTTCTTGATCAACATGGATCACTATAGTAATATCTATCTTGTAGTGACTCATAGCATCATGGAGAATGACACTGATGATTGATTTGAGAGTGATCACTGTACTCTACTCAAGTTTTCTTTAAAAGTTTAGAATATCTTATGGTCCATGTGTGGGACAATAGGGGGGAAATACTACAGGGCATAGGAGGCCAGTCTTGTAGTCACAAAGACCTGGGTTCAAGTTCAGCCCCTGTGACATATACTGGCTGTGTGAACCTGGGCAAGTGATTTAAGTTCACTATGTCCCAAACAACTTTCTAAATTGCAAATGATTTGTTGATAATCATCAACGGAAGGAATTTTTATGCAAGGAGTTAACTGAGATCACAGCTCTAAGGGCATAAAAGTGGGCCATTCTAGAGATGCAGGAAAAAAGGAAGGAGAAAGCATATCCAAGAAGAACTTTATCCATTTCATGGTTTTATAGAGAATCAGCACTATATGATATTTGGATTTTGTACATTTTACTTTTACCACTTTGAAATCAAAGCAGCTAGCATTTAGACAGTGCTTTAAAGTTTGCAAAGTGCTTTATAAGTAATAACTTATTTGATCCTCACAACAACCCTGGGAGGTAGGTATTTTTTCACAGATTGAGAAATTTAAACAGATAGAGCTTGTCATTTCTCTAGGGTCACACAGCTAGTCTGAGGGCAGGTTCAAACTCATGTCTTCTGGTCTGGAGGCCCAGCATTCTATCCATTATACCACCTAGCTACCTCAGAAGACAGAAAAGGACAGAATAACCTACCTCTTACCTTGAAACTCTTTGAAGACCTGGTTTCTATGTTCTCTGGCCCTCTTCCTACTTCAAATTGTTCTATGCCATAATCTGTTCCTTCCCTTTCGTTATCTCACTGGAAAAAAAATAAGTATATCTCCTTTCCAAGACTAATGGCCTCCTTGATATCACAATCTCAGTTACACACCTAAGTGGATGGAATGTTAGAATTGTAGTCAGGAGGTCCTGAATTCAAATCCTGACTCTGACATTAAATACCTTCTCTTTGGTCATGAACTTTGTCAGAAAAATGGGAATAGTAATACTCCTAACACACACCTTACAGAGTTGTTGTGAAACTCAAATGAGATAGTGTATGACATATGAAGTGATTTTTGCATCTGAATGCACCACATAACTGTCTATTACTTGGCTCTCCTCTGATCTGCAGAACTGTCCTTATTCCTTCTTCCTTCTTTGGTTCTTTCAACTCCCATTTCTTTGTTATGTTGTCCCTTATGTCTTTAATGCTATCCTTCTTGTCTCTCACATAGCACTCCCATTCCTGACCATGGCTTCAATAACTGTTTCTGTGCATGTTACTCCAAAATATTTCCTCCCAACCATATTTCTTTTCTGAATTCCTGAACTGACATTTCCAGACACTAACTGGTGACTCTAATCTGGTTGTTCAACTTGCCCGTCAAATTCAACAAAAACAACAACAATGAAACATACACACATGTGTACGTGCACATGTATGTATGTATGTATGTATGCATGTGTGTATAAAAGCATGTTCAGGAATAATTATAATATAGCTATATCTGCCCTATCAGATATAACCCTGAAGAGCTGGGGTGATTCTTCACTAATGCTACTGATCTCCAGTTCTTGGTGGGTTCTCCTCCACTGTTAGCCACCAATAACTAGCCTCCAATTCTTCACTAAAATGTTACCCAATAGAAAGAAATCATATGAAGATAAGAGTCTAGTAATGAAAAGAAAACACAAGCCCAAACCAGTTAAAAAATGCTCACGCACTTTCCAAAAGACTTCCATTTTATAGTATTGCAATTTTCTCAGAAACAGGTTTCTCTACCTCTTTCACGTAGGCAATTACATCAGCAGTACTTTATACATGCTTGTAGAGACAGGATTCAGTGGCAAGTCCCTGGTTACCTAAGGAATGGTGAGAACAAAGGGCAGATCAAATAAAGGAAAGGAAGGAAGGAAAGAAACAAACAAGCATTTATTAAACTTCTACTATGTGGCAGGCACAGTATTAAATACTTAACAAATGTTAGGTCATTTGATCCTCACGACAACCCCTTAATTTCACAGGTAAGCAAACAGAGGGACAAACTTTAAGTGACTTGCCTAGGTCACACAACTGGTTAGTGCCTGAGGCTGGATTTGAGCTCAAGTACTCCTATCTCAAGTCCCAGAGCTCTATCCACTGAGCCACAGGGAGCAAATGTTACAAGGAGAAGGTACCACCTAAGTTCAACCTTACAAGAAGTGTTTTGTTTTGTTCTATTTTAGGAGTTTTTGACCTGTGATTTCTTCTTTGTAGAGAACTACTTCCACTGATAGAAATCTGCCACCCATCTTTTGTTTAGAAATTTTAAAGCTTTTGATGACTCTGCAGTGAATAAAAAACATAAAGATCATTTGAGAAAAAAAAAAAAAACTGATCCAAAGGGCTTATAAGGTCTCTTTTCACAAGCAGAAAATGGGATATGCACGCATGCAATCAGTCAACAACCATTTATTTGGTACTCATCATATTCCAGGCATTGTTCTAATTACAGGAAATACAAAGGAAGGCAAAAGACAGTCTGTCTTTTTCCTCAAGAGGCTCACTGTTTAGTGAGTGAGACAACATGTAAACAATTATGTACAAACATGTTATATACAGGGAAAATTTTAGCTAATCAATAGAGAGAAGTCACTAGATATAAGGAGGGGAAGGATGGGAAAGACTATCTGTAGGAAGTGGGATTTTAGCTGGGACCTGAAGGAAGTGAGAGCAGTCAGAAGGTAGAGATGAGGAGGGGGAGAATTCTAGTCATCGAGGACAGCTAGAGAAAATACCTATGGAGTGTATTGTTCAAGGAACATCAAGAAAATCCGTGTCACTGGATTGCAGAGTACATATTGTGGTAGAAGGTATAATGAGCCTGGAAAAGTGTGAGTTAGGGAGGTGGAGAGGGCAGATTATGAAGGACTCTGAATACCAAAGAGATTTTATATTTGATCCTAGAAATGACAGGGACACACTAGAGTATACCGAATGGTAATGGTGTGTGTGTGTGTGTGTGTGTGTGTGTGTGTGTGTGTGTATCTGTGTGTGTGTGGTGGTGGTAATATGGATGGACTTAATACTTTAGGAAGATTACTTTGACAGCTTAGTGGAGGATAAACTGGATTAGGGAGTGTCTTTGTACAGAGCTCTACCAGTAGTTATTGCAATAGTTCAGGTGTGAGAGCCTACACAAGGTGGTGACAGAGTGGAAGAAACGAGGGGATGTATTCAAAAGATGTTATAAAGGTAAAATCAATAAGCCTTGGCAGCTACTGTTAAAGTGCTCTCTATTTGAAAACAAAACAAAACAACACAACTTCTTGAAAAAGCAGAAAATAGGTAGATTAGGTTTAGACCTTCTTAGTGTGTGTGTGCATATGTGTGTGTGTGTGTGTGTGTATGTAAAATAAAATGAAGATAATTACAGACAGAAGGCACTAGCATTAAGGGAGACTGAGAAAGACCTCTTAAGAAGGTGAGGCTTTGGTTAAGACTTGAAGGAAGTCAATGAGGCTAGGAAGACCAAGAGATGGCGATGAAGAAGAAGAAATTTCTAGACATGGGAAACAGTCAATGAAAATGTCTAAATAAGGAGATGGAGTGTCTTGTGAGAAAAAGAGAATGGAGACTAGTGTCACTGGATCACAGAATACATGGTAAAGAGGGCTCAGGGACATGAGTAAGATGTAATACGACTGGAAAGGTAGGAAGGAGACTGGTTTTGAAGTACTTCGAATGAAAATGGGATTTTATATTTGATCCTGGAAGTGATAGGGATAGATTGGATTTTACTGAATATAACGGTGACATTTTCAGAACTGTGACTTAAGAGGATCAATTTGACAACTGATTCAAAGAGGATGGACTAGAGGGGGAGAGTATTGAGCCAGGGATACCAACCAGAAAGCTAGGTGTGAGGAGATGAAGGTTTGTATCAGTATTGTAGCAATGTGAGAGGAGGGAGGGAGAGTGCAAGAGAGAGGTTACAAAGGTTGAATTGACATGAATCACCAACAGGCTAGAAGGGGGGTGGGGTGAGTAAGAAATTTAGGAGTCTAGGGTGACACACAGATTGTGAAGTAGGATGACAAAGGATGAGGTTTGTGCGCTACACGGTAACAAGAAAGTTAGTTACTAGGAAGGGCATGGGGAAAAGATAATGAGTGGTTTGGATACGTGGAGTTTAAGATGTCTTCAAAACATCTAGTTCAAGATGTACAATAAGAAATGAGAAATGCAAGTCTAGAAGTTAGGAGAGAAGCTAAATCTGAGTAGATCTGTGAATCCTCAACATAGAGATGACAACTGAATCCATGGGAGATGAAATCACCAAGACTAATAATATACAAAGAGAAAAAAGAGGGCCCAGAATAGGACCTCAGCGTGGTTTGGGGGGATGCACCATTAACCATGATGATATGGATAAAGACAGAAGTGGTTGTACAATAGAAGAATTAGGACTTTGGATCCTGCTTTTATATAATTTATGCATTGACTTTCTCTCTTCACAAGTTCTTAACCCTTGATCTCAACACACCTTTTTCCACATCAAATCTTCTACTTCTAGCCTTAAGACCATAACATATAATTCTATATAATATATAATAGCTATACCAAAATAATTGCTCTTTTTAATTCGTTTGCTTAACTACTTTGGAAGAGTACACTTTGGTGTTATAAGAGCACACTTTGGTATGCATAACCAAACTGTTAAAATCATTTTTAAAAGATAGAATTGTAATAACTGATATTTATATTAAATTTTGTTACCAAAGTATTGTGCAAATATAATATTCCTGATCACATTTGATAAGGAGAATCAAGAGGCTAAATGACTTGCTAATGGTCACTAAACTAGAAAGTGTCAAAATCAGGATGCATATATACTTCACCACATTCCTTCTATTTATAGTCATACTACAATGTATAAAGAAGAATGTAGCATAAATGCACTACACAGGAATATTCATGTTATTTACACAGATGATTCCATAGATTAGATACCTTCAGATAATTTCAGTTAGATATAAAGTAGATTTTTCTTTCCTTTATAGTAATTAAACATATCTTTTAAAAGTTAGTAAATGTACATAAGGAATTAATATATCCAGTAGTCTATTTTTAAAGAGTTTGAAGGTAGATTTTTTGTGGGGGATGGGGAGATATGTGCTTTAAGGTGCTAGAGAGAATAGGACTACAGATTCCTTCCAAAATGTGAATAAAAAAATCAGTAATAGTATTTGAAAAATGTTTCTATTTAGAAGATGAGCATGCTGTTGGCATTTGAAAAGCATGGTCTATCTCTCTTTTCTTTTTTAAGCCCTAACTTCATTTGAAGTTGAAAATGATGAAATGACAAAGTCACAACAGCTTGCTAGAAAAGAGATTTTGGAGTTGCTGGACATAATACACCTTGGTTAGATATTTCAAAAACCCTAAAAACAGAAAGAAACCATCCTTTTCCTCTATTCTTCTGAAAACTGTATCATTGTCCATAGGGCCTGGAGAAGCAATGTGTATCAACATAGTTTTCTCTTCCTCTTTTTCTTTTTACCTATCTAGACACAAATATTTTGTATTCAATAATAAATTATCAAATTCATCAGATAACTAAATGGGTTATTTTATTTAAGGTCAGTCTTATCATTTGATCCATAACAATGAAATAAGATTGACTGAGAAAAAAAAAATCACATTGGCTTACATCAATTCACAAATAGATTTACTGCCTTATGAGGAAACAGAAGTAGAGATAGAGATAGATATAGATACAGATATAGATATAGAAATAGACATAGATATAGATAAAGATATAGATATGTGTGTGTGTATATATACACATAAAATTAACAGTCATTATTTTCTCTCTCCTCGCCTCCTAATTGAAAAAGTAAACCAAAATAAAAACAAAGAGATTATAACAAATGTTGTTTAGTCATTTTCAGTCATATTTGATTCTTCATAATCTCGGGTTTCTTGGCAAAGATACTGGAGGGGTTTGCCATTTCCTTCTCCAACTCATTTTACAATGAGGAAGCTGAGACAAAAAAGGTTAAGTGACTTGCCCAGGATCACACTACTGCTAAGTGAGTGACTGAGCGCGAATTTGAACACAGGTCTTTCTGACTTTAGGCACAGCACTCTGTACACAGCACCATGTAGCTACCTCTTGTAACAACTATATGTAGTCATATCAAATAAATTACACTCTCACATTGACCATGTTCTCTCTTTCTCTCTCCCTTTCTTTTTTATTTTTGAAAAGACTTTGCTCTGCATTGTGAAATTTTTATATCTTCCAGGAGGGACACTACGATTCAATAACAATCCTTCGGAATTGTGGTTGATTATTACATTAATCAGAGCTGCTTTTATGCCTCATTAATGCTTGTTAACCAGTGTGCACAGTTAAAACTTAGAAGAATGCTGAGTCATGTACCTGAACATGATATTGAAGATCATTTATCCATAATACCTCATTACTTCACCAACTTCCACATTTGGAAATGTGCATATAGAGTACGAAATGAAGTGAAGATTTAGTGATGAGAGACAGTCATGGTGCAGCAAAGAGCTGGCCTTGGAATAGGGAAGAAATACTGATATTGGCTACATGAGTCTGGGTGAGTCATCTTCTCCCAGACAAATCTCTAAGATTTAAAAATTCCAGAGGAGATGACTATGTGAATTGGTAATGAGAGATCCTTACTGGAAGATCCCGATAATAATGAAATTGCAGATACACATAAAATAACACTAATGAAAAAAAATTGGGGCAGCTGGGTGGCACAGTGGATAGAGTGCCAGGACTGAAGTCAGAAAGACCGGAGTTCAAATCCATCCTCAGACACTTGCTAGCTATATGACTCTGGGCAAGTCACTTAACCCTGCTTGCCTCAGTTTCCTCACCTGGAAAATGAGCTGGAAAAGGAAATGGCAAACCATTCCTGTATCTTTACGAAGAAAACCCAAAAGGGGTAACAAAGAGTCAGACATGGCTGAAATAACTGAAGAACAACAAAAAATGAAAAAATACTATTTTGCATTTCAGTTAACTTTTTTTAAGTCCAGAAAGCTGTCACACACACATTATCCCATTCACCATCCAACAGATAGCAACCTTATTATGCTTAGTTTAAATGGATTTGGGTAGCCTAGATGGTTAATAGAAATGTCAGTATCACTCAGTAGAAGTAGTAGGATTTTGAGGCAAAGTTTCAATGACCAGCTCCCACATGTTCACTATTTAGGTGAGAAAAAAGCAGAAGTATAAAGATGAAATAAATGGTAGGGCTGCTCTTGTATATTAGGAGGAGGAGGAGCAGTTATGCCAGTATTCAGGAAATTGAATGTAAAATGGTATGAGTCATCTGAGTCTAGTATTAATATCCCTTCCAATAGTAACAACATATTGGCAATGGCATATGGCAAGCAAGGATGTGAAATATGTATATGTGAAAATATAATTACACAAGAGAAACTGGAACAAAACTCAACCAACGCGCATAACAATTAGCATGGGATATAAAAGTAAATATAAAAGTAGTGAAGAGAAGAGAAAAGAATATATATATATATGTATATATATATACATATATATATACATATACATATAAAGAATGACCGAGTTTCTTTTGAAAGTGTTCTTATACTTTGGCTACACATTGTTTCTGACAACAGTAAGTATAATCTGCTTGAGAGAAAACGTTTTACTTCTTAAGGCATTATGAACACCAAGAACAAATAATGAAAACGAAAAATTATGGTTGACAGGTTTGAGCTCTAATAATAAATACCCAAACAATTTCAGAAGGCTGAGAGGAAAGCCGTGTGTGCGTGTGTGTGTGTGTGTGTTTGTGTGCGTGTGTGTCTTTGTATCTGTGTGTATCAAATACCTTTTTGTAAAAGGCTACATTCTAAAATTATTTGGTAATGGAAATAACACAGTTGTGGGTAAAGTGCAAGATGAAAATGAAAGAAAAGTTATGAACAAAAAATGAAAGATCAATTCTCACAAAATGGGTATTTGAAGAATTACAAAAGGGGAAGGGTAGAGAACTTCAAGAAGCTATAGGGAACAGAAAAAAAAAACTAGGACAAAATCATGTAGGATGTCTTATGTTTTAGAAATCCTGGTGATTAAGGAAAATATAATATTCTAAAAATAGGCAAGATGATATCTAACCAGCCAAAATTTTGGGGGAAGGTGATATACAGAAACACCTGTTCTCTGAATTTCCATTACAAGACTTTTGGAGCCAATTGGCTTAGATTTTGAGTTTAAAGGAAAACACAAAGTTAGCATGCTGAAGCTTCAAAAAAAGAATCTAAAAAGGAAAATAGAAGAAAAAGATTCACAATTTTGCAGATAAAGTATGCCACAAATTATAGAAATGCTAAAGCTTATATATGTGTGTGAGCCCCAGGAACTGTCTAGAAAAACTAATGAAGCACTTGATGGAAATGGAAAGAAAGAAAATGGAGGGAGGAAAATAATGAAAACAAGTGTTTTCTATGTTTGAAAAACTGACATGAGATCAATTTAATGTTTTTAATGGTGATTTTGTTGGTTTATTTTCATAGAGAGAAAACATCATAACTACATCCTTGCTCTTGAACTTAACTGGTTTTATTCAATTCCTGGCCCTCTCTATTCACCTAATTCATTCAATAAATATTTATTAAATGTCTGTCTTCTACCCGGGGCAGTACTAAATGCAGAAAGAGACAAAAGATAGTCCCTGCCCTCAAGCAGCTTACCAGAATGTGGAGGGAAAAATAAAAAAGCCAGGATTTAAAACTTACTCCTCTCCAATTCCAGTGCATTTCTTCTTGAGTCATATCTAATTAAGAGATTCTGCCTATGAGATTCCCATTCTCTTGAATAATTGAGCCAGGAAAGAGCAAGGCACACAATTCTTTAATGCTAAAGAATATGCTTAAAGATTAATGATGCTCTCTGAGGATACCGATGTTAATTGTTACACTGCCTTTTCAGGTCATAGATTTGTCCTCAGCATTTGACAGTCTGAACTTTACTACAACCTATACTTCATCTTATTTTCATGACATTTTTAGCCTCTTTGAATAGCATCATTCATAGAAGCTGCTTCCTAGCTAATAATTTTAAAATAAATTAGGCAGCAACAAATTTAGTAAGTTCCTCCTAGATTCAAGGGGACATATACATAAGGGGGAAAAAAGCAGTCCCTAACCTCAAGTAGCTTATGTTCTTAATAAAAAAGAGCTTTAAATGGGATGAGAGGAAGTGGGGAGCTAAATCAGGCTGCACTGGTAAAGACCAGAGAGAGAAAGAGCAGCTGGAAGGGGAATAAAGCCTCATAATGGGTTTAGGTTTTTCCCCCAAATAAAAACCCTGGGGGACCTGGCTAATGGGAAAAGGAGACTAGCAAGGTGGAGGGATGGTCTTGAATGAGAATGCCACAGGCACTGAGTTAAGTTCCAGGGAGAGAAGGGAGCTTATGGTGAGTAGATACTGGTAGAATTCAGAAAAAGTCAGAAACAGCTGGTAGGGGAGTGAAGCATGACCAGCCTAGGCCAATTAAAATCTACATTTTAATTTTTTCAAAACTTGGTTCTTCTTTTAGCTACACATGCTTAAAATTAAACTTCCCTGGTTTTCTTTAGAATCAGTTTGATAATACCTGGTATTTTTAGTGTTTTGCCACGAAAAGCATTTTATGTATACTGCCTCATTCAAAGTCCGCTAGTCTGTGAGATATTATGTTCGTTCATAAGCTCACAGATCTAGATTTAGATAGGCACCTAGAGGCCATCTAGGTCAGCTCCTTTTTTTTTTTTTTTATAAATTGTATTTTATGTTTTTCTAATTACATGGAAAGATAGTTTTCAACATTCATTTTTATACGATTTTGAGTTCCAAATCTTCTTCCACTCCCTTCCCTCTCCCCTCCCCAAGGCAACAAGCAATCTTATATAGGTTATACATGTGCAATCACTGGAAACATATTTTACATTAGTCATGTTGTGAAAGAAGAAACAAAACAAAAGGAAAAAAAAAACAACTCCCCCTCCCCCCGCAAAGTGGAAATAATATGCTTCAATCTGCATTCAGACTCCATGGTTATTTCTCTGGATTTGGATAACATTTTCCATCATGAGTCTTTTGGAACTGTCTTGGATCATTCTGCTGCGTAAAAGAACTAGGTGAATCATAGCTGACCATAGCACAGTGTTACTGTTAGAAGTATAATGTTCTCCTGGTTCTGATCACTTCACTCAGCATTTATTCATAAAAGTCTTTCAAGGTTTTACCTAAATCCACATGCTCACAATTTCTTATAGCACAATAGTATTCCATTATGTTTACAAACCACAACTTGTTCATTCATTCCCCAATTGATTCAGGTATTCCTTTAATTTGCAATTCTTTGCCATCACCAAAAGAGCTGCTATAAATATTTTTGTACATGTGAGTCCTTTTCCCTTTTTTTTTTCCAATCTCTTTGTGATACAGACCTAGCAGTGGTGTTGGAGGATCAAAGGGTATGCACATTTTGATTGCTCTTTGGGCATAGCTCCAAATTGTTCCTCAGAAGGTTGGATCAGTTCACAACTCCACCAACGATGCATTAGTGTTCCAATTTTCCCACATCTTCTCTAACATTTATCATTTTCCTTTTCTGTCATATCAACCACTCTGATAGGCATGAGCTAGTACCACAGAGTTATTTTAATTTGCATTTCTCTATTCAAGAGTGATTTAGAGAACTTCTTCATATCTCAATTTTGTGAGTGAAGAACCTGATAATCAAAGGGGCTCAATGACTTATTTGTGATAATAAAACATCAAAGGGAATATTTAAATTAGTTTCCTTACTCAAAGTCCAGATTTTTTCCCACTACACTACTGTTTTCTAAATATATCAGTTTAAATTATATAATTTATATACATGTATATATGTATATAGGTATATTATATATACATATATACCACCATATATTATTATATATATTACATATATATTATAAATATAATTATATAAATAGAACAGAACTACTGAATTTGGCTCACTTTTGGACTAATTTGAAGTGATCGTTCATATCCCATATATTTCATTTAAGCTGACATATCATGATTTAATCAAATTTGAAAAGTTTTGTTTTCTTCCTACTTGAAATCCAGCAATGAAAAATTTATTTAAATGTGAGAAGTGATTTTTTCCTGTTCTATTAATAACCAAATTAGGATTGAAGTCTTTTCTTTCTATTTCCTCATTTGGAGACCAGTCCTTGTAATCAGTCAGTCTCTGAAGGACAGAGCTGATAATGAGATTTTCCTAATCCTCTGTGAACATTCTCCTCAATTTTGGGCAAGCCCTCACCCAACTAGGACAGCTTACATATTCCCTAAAACAGTTTTTCTGGGCTACTTTAAAGCTGTCTCAAACCGATGTAGGAGTCAAAAGAATCCTGGGGAGTTATTTTCACTCTGAACTCGGCCTCAACTCACATTTCAGTGGTAATTTGTGTATGGGAGGGAAAGATGATCAAAGTCTTGTTTGCACTCGTGGAAATTTGTGGGAAAAAAATGTTACTTACATCTTCATCCCCTACATATAATACACACACACACACACACACACACACACACACACACACACACACTCTGCAGCTGGACAGGGGTGGGTTTTTTTTTCCCTCATTCTTTGCTGACAGATTTTAATTTTAATTTTAAATAGGAATTGGTCTGCCTAACTTTTTGTTCATTATGCTATCCCTCCTACCATCTTTTTAAAAAACCAGGCATATCAAGAGATGCACAGAAAGGACCATGAAAAAGAGAGATGCTGTCTTCACTCAAGCATTTAGCTTGTGTCAGCTCACCTTCTGATATCATAAACTAGTCAAAAGACTATCTAGGGGGACTGATCACTTTTTCCCTTCTCTTTTCCCTTCCCTGAATATATGTATTGTAGAATTTATTTATTTCTTGCATTTCTAGTTAGACAATTCTCACAGTGATTTCCCTAGAGACCAAGGCCAATCTGCTCTTCTTCAGAAAGAGCAAATACTCTCTGACTTTTTCGATTTATCTTCCTCCAGCCTTATACTACTATTTTTACTGTGCTAGAAATAATACATTTAGTGTGAGCATGTGTTTTGTTTTGTTGTTCTTGCTGTTTTTAGCAGCTTAGTCCTGTTGTTCCAACAGTGGCAGCTCTCAACTAAATCCAAACTTTGTGAAACATTTCTTAACAGTCTTTAGTACACAGCAGATCCCGTAAAAGCTTAACAACTGAAAACAGTGGCTTACCAACACCTTTAGAAGGAATTACACTGTTGTATTGTTTGTTTTAGTATGTCTTCTGCAATATTTGATAGATACAATTATCCCGTTAATTGTGTTGGCAGCATGGTTTGAAATCCTACCAGCAGCACTTAGTGGTGGTTCTATTACCTTCAAAAGTTACCTAATCTTTCTGATTACCACATTCATCATCTGTGAAACTGGAGTAGCAATATCCATAGTGTCTATCTCATAGAACTGTTGAGAGGACAAAATGATAGGATATATTAAAAGGGCTATATATACCTACTTCAACTGTTATTAGCAGTTCTGAAGTTCAGTCTCTTTGTTGCATGTGCTGTTCCCTAATAATCACTGAATTGATAAATATTAATATGAATGTATAATAATGGAGTTATTTTAATATATGAGGAATTAAATAATATACATGTATGTATATATTCATTTATAAACTATATTTTATATACATACTTAAATTTTTCCAAGTATTTTACACACAGTATTTCATTTGTGAAATTTGTGAAGCATGTACTATAAATATTATGATCACCATTTTAAAGATTGCAAAATTGAGGTTCAATGTGAATATATAGACCGATCAGCACCTAGCACAGTTCTTGAATCAATGAATGAAAATGATTTTAACAAATGTTTATACTGCATATATTACACATATCTGAATATATAAATGTTTATAATGCATACAATTTCTATCATTTCTATTTCTCATTTTATTCTTGCTTTCCATTTTTTTTTCATTTCTCACATAATTTTCTCCTGTTCCCAGAGTTTCATCTACTCCAGCTGCTTGATTTGTCTTTTGGGTAATGGCTGGACTGACTCATTCACCTTCAGACTGCCTGCAAAATCATTCATCATCCTAAACTTTAGAACTTCTGAAGCTCTCTTTCATTTAAAAATTAAATCTGAATAGAGGTTTTTCTACTTTCAATAACACAGTGCGTCCTGCCCAAAGGCCTATATTACACTTCCTGCAATTCAGCTTAATTAAGTTTCCCATAAGACCAATTTATATATTTCCCCCAGTAGGACATTCTCTCTTAAATACCAAGCTATGTTTTTTCCTTAAGCATTCATCTAGTCTCTGTAACTCTAGCAACTGAAATTCAACAAACTATTCTGCAGTTTTTTGAAAGGCATATATGCCTTTAACACTCTCAGAGTGAAGAAATTTATCATAGCTGCTGTTGTGATTCACCTGTTTCTCCATTTCATCCACATACAACTCATCGAGAACCAACCCGATCCTGATACTGTCCTCCAAATTTTTGTATAGAAAATGGAAAGCACATTATCCTAGACTTTGACAAAATTCAAAATGCAAAGAGCAAAAGAACACTGAATTTAGCAGCAAAATACCTGGTTCAAGCCCTTACTTTTAGCAGCTGAATCACCTTGGTTAAGTAAATTTGAACTCCCTGGATTTTGAATATATGTCCTGGATTGCCTAGCTCATAGGGATCCTTTTAGAGTCAAATTGCTTTACATCAGTAAAATGCTTTGTAACTTTTAAAGCACTATATGTCACCTAGTATGGTGTCAATTTCCAGGTATCCCACAAATTTCTGTTCATTGAAATAGGAAATCTTCAAAGATACGTTTTTGAGATCTTGGAATGTGAGAACTAGAAGAAGAAGAGAAACTTTTTTTGAGATTTCCCATAACTCCAATATTACAGATGAAGAAAATTAGTCTGATAAGAGGTTCAATGCTCGCTCATGGTTGTGTAGCCATTAATTGGCAGACCCAGGACTTGAAACCCAGACTTCTGTCTACAAGTTCATAATTCTTTCCATGAACCACACTACCTCTCACTGCTACCTGTATTTTGCATTCTAGTAAGCAGTAGAGCTATTAAATGAGCTCTTTTTCCCAATCACTGTTCAGATTTGAGATAACAAGATATAGGGGAAAGAAGACCAGGCAGAGTGGGAAGACTTTAGTTTAAATTCTACCTCTGGCACTTAATAGCAGTCTAATTTTCAATAAATTTCTTCCTCTCTCTAAGCCTCAGTTTCTACATCTGGTAAATAAAAAAAAAATACAATACCTACTTAGAAAAGTATTTGTTAACTTTAAACCATTATGTGCTGTAATAACAATGCTAATTACCAGCAACTGTGGCTGTGCAAGGCCAATAACACCAGCACACAGGAGGGCTAGTAGCATAGGTTCTTTGATCTGCTTTTCTAAGGGAAAGAAACTTTAAGGGGTTTACAATCTCACTTTAATCAAATATACATATATCATTCACTTAGTTTGGGGGAAAAGCCAGCACCCTGAACTTCAAAACAAATACAAACAAAAATTACAGAGAAAATATAATCAGAGCAAATAACACAAATCAACTAGCTGTCTGACCAAAGCTATACATATGTAGCTACCTGAGAGAGAAGTACCAACATCTGGGTTTTCAAAGCCAGGGGACGCCTTAAAGGCTACCCAGAGTCTCCACACCAACACTCTTCCAATGAGTAAGCCCCAAACAAAATGCTAACTTCAGAGTATATATCAACTTCTTCAGGGTCAGAGTGCTTCATACCTCTGGAGGATTTCATACCTCTGGAGGGTTTCATACCTCTCAAGGGCTTCATACATTTCAAGGGTTTCACACCTCTTGAAGGTTTCACACCTCTCATAACCTAACTAGCAAAAAGGATGTGGGCCTTCCTACAAACAAAGGCACAACTCAAGCAAAGGCACTTGATTGCCTTAGTGCTGAGAAGCACTCCCAAACAAGAGACAACAAAAAGTCCTACTTTGCTTGCCATTACATGTGCATATGTGTATTTTATTTTAATTCAGTACTACATATGCTTCTCCATCCCTGGCAAAACACACACCTAGAAAGAATTTTAAGTCAAAACTTGTATTATTGCTTTCTAGTTTTCTTTCAAGAGAAAATGAGAAAGTTCTCTATCATTTTGGCTTGACCTCCTGTGAAGACATTTTGAGAGGGCATGAATAAGAATCTCAGATAGGAAAGCATGGATGAATAGGCAGGAATGACTGATGATCAGAATTATTGTAGGGAAATTCCAAATCAATGAGAGCACAGATTTTATTTGAGTAGTGCCAGTTTTCTGATGATCTTTTTAGAAGAAAAACATTTTACAATATCCGTTGCCTTTACCTGTGAGAAATTTTATATCAAAATTGAGCTATATGAATTTTAAAAAATAATAATTCCCAGCACAGAATTCTTGCCTGAATGGGGGAGTCTAATTTACTTTTGCAATAGTTGAAAGAATATTTCAATACTTTAAGCATTATGTATTTTGAATATTACCCTATTTCATTTTATCTTCATGTCCCAAGAGTATGCCCCTCACTTAACAACTATAAAGTAAGTCATTAAAAAAAATCATAACATTTCTAGCAGCTAGCTAGTGTTAATCACTGAATGAACTGACAAATAAGGTCTTGTATTTCTTCTGGTAAATTTAAAGTAGTTACTCATTAATTCCCAAAACATGTTAAGCTTGGGCAATCTATTATGATCATTGTGGTTGTCTACTCTTAAACACATACAAACACACATGCAACCACCTACAAAATAAAGATGAAAGACAAAAGCGCTTTTCATATATAGATTAATGAGTGAATGAAAACAAAAAGCATCAATTAAGTGCTTATAATGTACCTAGGACTGAGCTAAGCACTGCAGATAAAAATAGAATACTGATAGTCTTTTTCCTCAAAAAGTACACACTCAAAATGGGAATAACAATGGATGGAAAAGCATGGGAGTCCAAAGGTAACAAGAGTGAAGTAGTTCAGGCCTGGAGGGTTTAGTATGGTCAGTTGGTAAGAACTTTAGGGCTTTAGCATGAGAAGGTAGCCCACCACAACTGGGGAAGGAGAAGATCTGAGAGGAGCAGAGGTTTTAAATTCTCGACAACAGGGATGGAAATGGGAGTGAAGCTCCAGACAGGAAAGGGAAAAAGGAAACGATTGTTGGCAGGAAAGTTGGGTTAGAAAGACATCCTAAAAAACTTGGCTCTACTGGGCTCTCTGGTGCTAGATAAATTCTGGATATGGCAAGAGAAGTAGATAGCACCCATATCTCACCACAGTGGAATCTGTTCCCACAAGTGCCTCAGATGGAGACACTTCTCTCCTCAAAATATTATCAATAACCTCATCTTTTCAAATGCTCATTATTAATGGTAATTCTCATTGATAATTGACATAAGCATTTGAAAGAAATTTCACCAACTTGTTGTCATCTTTCTTACCAGTTTTGACCACTTGATACTAGAAATTCCAAACAGGCACATAATATCCTTTGGAGAAACAACAGAACGGTTTTTTTTACCAAATATATTATAAACTTCCTAAGAATTAGAGGTGTTCAAAAGTGGTTGTCTCAGAAGGTAGTGAGCTCCTTGTAGACTGAAGGTCTTTAGATTTTAGCTTATGTATAAATTGGACTAGATTACATCTGAGGTCCCTTCCAATTCAGATATATTTTGGTACATTCAGTTATATTTTCATTGTTTCCATTCATCACTAGAATGTTAGTTTCTTGACAGTACGAATTGTTTCCTTCTTTGTACTATTATCCCCAGTACCTAGCACAGTCTCTGGCATATGGTAGGTACTTAGTAAATGCTGGTTAGTCTATCAATTATGTCCACGGATTTTCTTGGTGTGGATATCATCTCTGCTTTTATTTTTTCGTGTTTTACTAAAACACTACAGGACCTTATTGATGAGATCTATAGTCATTCAAAAGATATTGGGCTAAACAAATGTTTGGGAGAAAAAAAGACTGATGCAGAGATACTGAACATGTTATTATACTCTGGATATATGGCCCTGTACAAATCATTTAATCTTTCAATGCTGTGGACAACCTTGATCTATTTCTGCCTCTGTGTGTGTGTGTCTCCATGTATGTGTATATATACATATATATGTATATGTATGTATGTGATTGTACGCATCATGTATGTCTATATACATATGTGTAGGGCAGCTAGGTGGCTCAGTGGATTGAGGGCCAGGCCTGAAGTCAGAAAGACTCCTTTTCCTGAGTTCAAATCCAGTCTCAGATACTTAGTAGCTCTGGGACACTAGGCAAGTCCCTTAATGCTGTTTGCCTCAGTTTTCTAATCTTTAAAAAGAGCTGCAGAAGGAAATGACAAACCACTCTAGTGGCTTTGCCAAGAAAACCCTAAATGGGGTCACAAAGAGTTGGATATCACTGATATAACTAAACAGCAACACACCTGTATTTATTGTACATAATTAATAAAAATATATGTATACGTATGTACATACATATTTATGAAACAAAAAATAATAAAGGATCTTATATTCCTTGTCGTTATCTCTGGATTTAGGTGCTATAAAGATATAATCTCCTCTAGAAAATTATCAGTGACTATCAGTTCCATCTTTATTTTTTTCAAAAGGCTAACACGTTCTAGATCATCTTTCTAAAGAAATTATGGAGTTATGAAAGTTTTAGAATAGGTCCATAACTGTTGATGTCTTCTTGTTAATTTTCTCTCAGGTAGAAGCAATTTCTGTGAAATTTTACATTCTTTTGAAATCTTCCTTTCTTTGAGGTAACTTGAAAATCTGTCACTGGGTTGTTTCTATGTATATTAAGCAATTATTCCCTCATTGCCTATATAAATGTTTGTTTAGATGAATCAATCCCTAGGCTTTACTTTAAAATTCTTTCATATCTAGTTTCATTTGGGTACTGGATGTTGAGGGAGAAGTGGTGGGTCTGTGAGGCTTTGACTGCTACCAGACTAAGGCCACAGGTAGAGTGGAAGCTGACACCAATTTTCTGCTTTTCCCTCTAAAGTTGCAGAGGCTCTGTGCTTCCAAAGAACACCTACTTCTATTTGTATATCTGTAGGATTTCAGAATTAGGAACTATCTTGGAGATGTTCTTGGTGATGACTCAGCTGTGGTGACATGGCATGACATGCTTATATAAAAGCACAATATTTTAGTTATTAGCAATTTATCCGAAAATTTCTTCAAAAATCCAGTATCACTTAAAAATTGATTTGATTTTTAAAAATAAATAAAATGTATCGATCTACAAATGATTTAGACAGTTGTGCATGTAAACAAATCTTCAGTAAAATGTTATAATGAAAATGGGATTTCACTCACATCGAGGAATAACTTCATTTAATTATTCTAAACAATGAGAAGCACCTTAGAAACTGTGAATAATTGAGTGTAACATGTTATGGGTAAGTCTAGATAATAACCTTAAATAGATTATTTTAATTTGCCATTCAGAAAAGAGATGCTTCTGAAATATATTAAAAAAATCCAGTACAGGGCAAATGAAATAGGCCTCACTTCTGAAAATAACACTGATGCAACTGAGGCTTAGTACATTTTAATGATCTGATTGTAGATCTTAAATGGTACATTTTATAGATGCAATGCACACAATAAAGTTTTTTAGGATTTGTCCTTATCTTACTCCACATCCTCAAGAAACAAAATTAGTTATTATTTTTTGCCTCAGTCAATTTGATGTCTTATTGATGTCTTTTTTAAAATATATTTTTAATAATGCCAGAAGTTAATATATCTAAATATGTAATAAAAAAGCTCAATAAATCTTTGGTACATAGAAATGTATACCTGGAATTATAAGTATAGTTGTGCTTTTTTTTTTTTCCCCAAGAGAGGAAATAATATGATAAATGTCTAAGGGGAGATTCTCTCTTCTTTTCCTTAGACATAAAAATCATGGTATAATTGATATAGTTATCTTTCCTCAATGCTTAAAAATAAATAATCCCCAAAATCAGGTGTGACCACTATGGAATAGAGGGCAAGGTATGGTAGAGCTAAAGAATGGGGGATAACAAATCATAAGATGTGGTATCCCAAAAGTCTCAGTGAGTTTTAATCCACACTTTGCTAGAGTTTATAATCTAGGAGGAAAGATTCAAACCAATATAGAGGGATAATAGACATATATACAAGCCATACATATCAAATATATGTGATACGCAATATATACAATTGTGTGTGTATATACATACAATATATACATAACATACACGCATACATATAAGTTAGCTAGAAAGAAACGTATACAACCTGGGCTTTTCTGAGCATGCCCAGATTGCCTAAAATGGAGATGCTGTATCCTCTACCACAGGTAGGTGGGGGGTAGTAGCCTCCTTTGACTTCCCACTTGACCTTCACAAACTGAGTTTTTTTCAGACTCTTGAGATGATCGGTTTCTCTCTGTTGCTCTCTTTCTGGCTAAGGCTCTTTTCTGCTGTGTTCACAGAGTGAAGATCACAGTTTTACGTGAGAGGGTGAGGACTTCCTTCCGCCCCAACCCCATGTCTCTCTCTTTTTCACCCTACGTTTTCAGTGTTGTTTCTCCTTAGTTTCAGGTGCGAGCCAGGATTCCAGGTTGAATGGTGCAGCGAGCCTGGCGCAGAAAAGCCAAGCATGCTTGGGACCCCAGCCTCAGAGTGTGTTTGTGGAGATACGGTGGCTCTGGAACTAAGCTATGCGCTTTAATAACAGGATGAATTACAGGGTGAACTGCGATCTTCTTATATTAGACGCAGCAGGAAAAGGAATCTTTGTTTCAGCCCCACAAGTTTTAAAGCTAAAGCCTTCAAAGTGCTAAACAATGGGAATGCAAAGATAGATAAATAACTTTACTTGTTTTTGAGGAATTCATAAAAATCCTATTGTGTTTTGGGGCTCCATTTAAAGACACATATTGGCCCTTTTACTATGCCCTTGTCAACTCCTGGGAAATTCCAGGCCATTACCCTGCTCTGACCAGCAGTTTCTAACTGCCCTGTCCTGAGCAGAGATAGTTCTAAGGAAATTTCTGCGACCTTGTTTTTGTCAACTCCTCTTACCCCTCCCTTTCTGCAGTTCAGCTGTTAAATCATATAGACTACTCCTCTCCCAATACTAGTATTTCAAATGACTGCAGAGTTAAACTAGCAAACAACTTATAACCCCCTGTTTTTTCATCTATCGACCCAGCTACCCCGCTTAAGTGTATATAACCTGATAATCATTTAATATCAATTTAGTTACTTCAATAAGGGCCAGAGCCTGAGCTAATGATCAACCAGAAGAAGAGCCTGGACGTAAATTTCTTTGTTCTCTGAGTAAACTCAGAGACTACCTCTTCATATGTTAATAAGCCCAGATGGGGCTTACTTAAGAGAATTCTTTCCTCTGTCTATGGCTATTAAGGATGAGACTCTTAACCTGAAACACTATTTTGAATAATGGGACTTTTCTTTATCGCAGTATTTTATGAACATACACTCTGTTATGCTATGTTAATGGTAAAGAAAATACAGATGTCCTGGATCATAATTTCAATGGACATTTTGTCAACTCTCTTATCTTATTGTATTTACAACCTATTCAATTAGAAAAGTCCTTTTCTTGTATCATGGTTAAACATACATGGGGATCATAAAATTGATTAACACAGACATGCTGAGTTGGGACAAAAAAATGTATTTAAACCTTCTCATTCCTTTGTTCAGGTAGTCAGAATTTCTGCTCTGGCTCCTTGAACATAAAAGTAAACTAGTTTTGCTAGCTTTAAGGGAATAAACAATATGAATTTACATATCACCTAACTTGTTTGCTTCCTTTAACTAAACTTTCAGGTTGACAAACCCCTGTTGTAATTCCTCTCCTTGGACAACCTTGTATGAAAAGACTGTTTGTTGCCCCAAATTACAATCGCATCACTTTATATACTTGACAACTTAGTTGGTCTGGGGTTTCTTGTTAGTTTCCTTGTTTTTCAGCTGGACACCCTGGTCAGCTCATACTTGTGTTCAAAGAAGATTGTATTCAGTTTGGGCACCATAATATAAGGATATTAGTAAGGAGAAGAGAATCCAGAGGAGGGAAATATGGATAGAGAAGGGCCCACATTCCATGACATGAGGAGCAGTCAAAGAACTGGGCACACATAGCCAGGAGAAAGGAAGTCTCAAGAGGGACTTGAGAATTGCCATATGGAAGAAGAAGTAGACTTGTTCTCTTTTGCCTCCAGGTGGAAGAATAAGAAACAATAAATCAAAGTTGCAAATGGACAAATTTAGACTTGATTTCTGGGGTAAAGGAAAAAAAAAAAAGCTCAGAACAATAGTTTTCCAAAGTTGAAAAGGGCTACATGGGAAAGCAGTTAGTTCCCTGCCCCTGGAGGTTTTGGAGGATTTCAAAGGGAGTCTAGATGACTTTGCCATATATGTTTTAGTAGGGATTGCTTTTCAGGCATAGGTTGATCTAAACTCCTGATGTCCCTTCCAAATGAGGTAGTCTGTGAAAATTTGATGAAAAGATGAATGACAAGGGTATGCATGTGAACAAATAACTGATTTAAAGAGAGGTTCCAGGCAAAGTCATAGGATCACTTGATCGGGACAGATCCTTTTCCAGGGTTGATGGAGTAGGGTGGTATCAAGGAAGATTAAATGGAGGGAGTAGCAGCTGGGATGAGGTTTGAGAAAAAGAAATCCAATGAACAGAGATAAGTATTCACAGAATTATATCATTTCAGAATTATAGAAAATTTAGAGGCCATGTATTTGAGATATATGAAATAGTTAAGTTTCCACACAGTGGGAATCATAGAGCCTACAGCCTTGTGACAGACAGGAACTGTTCAGATGAGATAAGGATCCCAACCAATCAGTAGTGAATGGAAGGGGCTCAAAGACCATAAACTCAGAGGTCCTAGGCAAACCGGATCAAACAGGCCAGGGTTAATCCCAGTTCAATGACTTCCCTTTAGCGAGCTTGTTTAATAAACCTCATTCATATCACCTTCCACACCCCGCATAGAATTAGGACCTCATTAGGTGAACATGCGTCCCATGACCAGGGAGGGGGAACATATCAAGGAATTACACCGGGTGGGCGTATAAGGAAGATTGTAACTCAGAAGGATTAGGACCAATCCTAACCTGGAAGTGAGGAGCTAGCATTATTAACCCTATGAATCTTGCTCCTGCTTCTGTACGTGGTGCTCTCTCCTTCTCAAGGAGGTATGCTCACTTCTCACAAGAAGCGAATAGCATGCACTTCAACCTCTTTAATAAATAGCATTTGGACAACAGTTTTTGGAATTGAGTCTGGGGTCTTCTCTATAACAATTAGTCCAATACACATTTTAACAATAATCACTTCTACAGTATAATCACAAATAATCATCTTGTCTTTGCCCAATACATGAAGGATTACATAATTCAAGGCAGGGAATTGGGAAGAAGATTCCAATTTGGTTGGAAAAAAAGTAGAATGAGATCAACCTGGAAATGGAAATTTGAGGCATGATGTGAAAAGCAAATACCTAGTAAAAGGACTATAATGATTCATATCAAGTAAGCTGTAAAATTTACAGCACTATAGAAATGTCAGCGATGATGATGATAAATAGCATTATATACTTTAACATTTGAAAAGTAGTTAACAGATATTGTTTTATCTTCCCAGCAGATACCCTGGCAAACAAGTAGTATGATTATACTGCTATATACAGATGAGAATAACATGGAAGACTTCCTTGTATATTTATACATATATGAATGTTTTTAAATAGGTAAATAGAGCATTTATTAAGCTTGTATTATGAACATCACACTTTCCTATGATCTGAGGGTACAGTACAAACAAAAGAGACAGTCTACTCTCAAGAACTTATATTCTAACAGGATAAGACAATATATAAAAGGGACCTGGAATGCAGGAGTAAATGGACAATCCTCATATAGGGATGAGGCTGCCAGAAAGGAAGTGGAAAAGTCTAGGTAGGGTGAGAGATAAAAGCAGAGCCATGACTGAAATAAACATGGCCTGGGCAATTCATGAAATGGTTATCTAGTTGTCTAGGGTGAAAGACTTCACCGTTCAAAAGAGAAGATCCTGGAGTAGGGTGAGAAGGCTAATGTTGAAAAGGTGAGAAAGTGTGGGGAATAAATGGAGAGAGAGAGACAAAGACACAGAGGGAGAATGAGAATGTTAGATAGACCAATACAATGATAGCTATATACACTTAAATCTATGCAGCAACAGAGCAATAGACAGTGAGATGGCAGATAGATAATTCTTTTTTAAGTATTGAGGTGATATTAATTTATGTATATATGTATACATATATATCCCATTGCTAAATATATTTCAGTGTCATTTAATGCAACAAATCTTATTTTTAAGGTAAATTGATCCTTGCATTGCAACTGTTAAAAATGTGTGATTTGTATATACACATGTGCATGTGTATATACATATACACAGATATATACACATATATATGTATACACACATACACATATATATGGGAGAGTGTGTGTGCATATATTTGTGAAGATAATAATACATCCATCGGCAATATCAGAAGAATCAATATGTTGTCTGTTTATTATTAAAGTATAGACATTTCACCAATAAATTCAACCTCTACAATAGAGAAGTTTAAGATTGTTTCAGTAAAAACTTATGGGCGACTTAACACCCTTTAACATGAACATGATTTTATAGAATTCTGCCAGTCTCATTCATCTTCCATGTCTGACACTTTTCCATATGTTCAGTGCTCATACATCTGTGAAAAGTTTGACACATCTGTTGTGGGGCATAGAATTTTTTCAGGCTTATGAATGATACTGTCTTGGCAAAGGCAAAATCTAAAAAGCAATTTTACCATCATGGCAGATGAGTGTCCACTTAGAAGAAGGGCCTAGGTTTGTACTTGTATTTGTCCTTCTGTAGTAAATAGTCTACCATATATTGCCATTTGACTTTTAATGTTTTCTTCTCAGTAAGAGTAAGAAATTGATTCTGTTTCTGCCCTGGGTTAAAATTATCATTAAACATGGTTAAAAAATACCCACCTTTTTATCTGGAGTTATGGAATTAAAGCAGCAAAAGGTGTGTTTTATAGGGTTCTTGAATATCCTCTAGTCATTCTCAAACTAAACATTAGTGCTAGAGAAGTTGGCATCACTCACTGCAAGGATTTATCTAATAGCTAATTTTACTTTGCATTTCTAATATCCCTTAGAGGCTGTGGAATCATACCTATGTGGGTAAAATAAGAATGCAAAAACTTAGATTTTGTATGTTTCCCCATGAATAATGTTTGCTTTTATGTAGATATTTTAGGAAAACCATGCATTTCCTTGATTTTCTGAACTAAAAATATAACTTTATTGTATCATTTATTCTAATACATGTTAGGGGAAGTAAGTAATTAAGGTAATTATTTGTCATATCTTGTTTGAGGTCTCTGTTTTTTTCAATTTATAATTCTGTGAAACTTTCTGCAGTTTAATAGACAGTTGTGATTACCCACTTTCCCCTCTTTGCTTAATGTTGTTGTTCAATCTCTTTTTCCAGTTGTATCTGACTCATTGTGACCCCATTTAAGGTTTTCTTGACAAAGATAATGAAGTAGTTTGTCATCTTCCTCCAACTCATTTTACAGGTGAGAAAAATGAAGCAAACAGGGTTAAGTGACTTGCCCAGGGTCACATAGCTAATAAGTGTCTAAGGCCAGATTTGAACTCAAAAATATGAGTCTTTCCAACAGGGGTGGGGAACCTGCAGCCCCTAGGCCACATGTGGCCGTTTAGGTCCTCAAATTTGGCCCTTTGATTGAATCCAAACTTCACAGAACAAATCCCCTTAATAATAGGATTTGTTTTGTAAAACTTGGACTCAAATCAAAAGGCCATGCCCAAGGACCTAGAAAGCCACATGTGGTCTACAGGAGACAGGTTCCCCACCCCTGTATTCACTGTACCACCAACTGCTTCCTTGCTTTGTGTAAATGTCTATAAAACCTCAGTTTGGAAGTATTAGTGGCTTAGTGATATTAATTATTAAAAAAAACCCAACACTGAACTTGATTTATCCTACAAGTAGGATGTAGGCACCATGCATTTCTACTTGGAACCAAAGGAGAGAAAGTTTTTCATCTTTTTCTCTCCATTGGCAGCAGCAAAATGCCATTTGCAAAATTATGGCTCACTTTTTAAGAGAAAATTCAAAGAAATTGCAGCACACCAGTAATTAGTAAATCAGGCAATATTATGAGCCTGAAGCTCCCATAATGACATCTATGTGGGAAGCATTTACTTTCTTGATTTCACTAAATTATTATCTATTATTATTCTAAAGGTAGCTAGAGATACGTACAGGGAGTCAGAAAGACTTGAGTTCAAAACAGGGTTTGTATACTCACTAGCTGTATGACCCTGGACAAGTCACTGAAACATTGCCTCAGTGTCCTAATCTGTAAAATGAGCTGGTAATTAATAATCTTTATGAATTTCCTGGTTTCCTGGCATACTGAATGGTTAATTGATCTACTTAGGGTTACACAACCAAAATATGGAAGAGCAAGGATTTAAATTTAGCCATATTGTCTCTTAAATCAGTAGTATGCTTGTTGACTGACTGGCTGATGGGCTAAGCAACTGTGTGTAATAGTTTCATTTGTAACGATATGCTGTAAGCAGAATGGCCTTTGTTTTCTTTGAGTGACTCAGTTTATCTCATTGAGCCTTGCTGGGTGCTGGGCCTCAGGCCCAGAGCCCAGTTAGGTGTGGAACCTTGGTGGGGTAGGGCTAACTCCAGGGAGGGCCTAGTTTACATGTCTGGGATAGCAGAGGCTTTTTCCCCCTGAACTAAATGAATGTTCTGAAGTTCGGGGTGCTGGATTTTTCCCCTGAACTAATTGAATGCTCTCTGTATGTTGGATTGAAGTAAGCTTGTCAGCCCCTTCACCTTGCTTCCCTTGATTAAGCAAATCAAAAGAACCTGTGCTTTCCTAGCATGCCAGCAGAAGCTGTGGGTGGATCTAGCCAGATGGTTAAAAACAGCTTCGGTTGGAGCCAGAGGCAGCTACAGCCGAAACTGAAGAAGGAGCTGACGGTAGCAGAGCTGACCTATGTGTGGATCGAGGAGTGCTGAGCAAGGACTTGAGGCCAATGGGTAATCTTTTTACCATAGAGGGGAAACATGTATATGATTTTGCTTTATACCATCATGCTTCTCTGTGGCCTCCTGGTTACTCTTGTGAGGCGGACTTATTGGGCCTGGAGGCTTTTGATCCAAATATCAAAATGGGGATGCTGGTTTGTGGGTCTGTTACTCTGGAGCTTAAATACATGCTTTAATTCTTCTGCCTCCTACCTTGAGAATTCCTTATATCTTGCGGTTCCGAACCTTTCAGACATATATATGATTCTCTTTGAAATTATAAATTCTGCCTTCATAATACATATGCAGAACATTCTATTTGTTAAATTGTTGAGGACTATTTGGGGCTTATATTTGTAGCATGGAGATTTTTCATGAGTTAACTAATGAAGGCTGGCAAACTTCTCACATTTAATTTTGACCCTGATCATGTTTTCTAGTTAATACATAGGTATTACATTGTTTGCTACCTATAATAATAACTTGTGGATTAAACATTTTCCTTGCACAATGAATAGTTTTAAACAGAAATGGTAATTAAGGATGACCTTTATGGAAGTTCTGATAGCAATGACATGGGTTTATATTGCAAATATAAAACCCTCCATTTCTGTAAATAAATCTATCCCGCTCAGTCAATCTGTTCAACACTTTGCTATCAACATTGTTTATGTAGATGTTCCCCATAGAGGACCTTTTGTTTCATGTTGTTTTTGTTTGTCAAAGCTTTGGAGTTATAAGGGATTTCAGATACAATATAGTTCAACCCTTCGCTTTACTTTTTTTTTCCAAAATTTTATTTCTTATTATGAAATTAATAAGCAGCAACAAAAAACATTTCAATATGAAGAGAAAAATAGGATTAATGCAATATATATTAAATTGTATGTTAAATTTAACAGAAAAGTAATAAAACTCTCTGTTTTGCTGTATCTACTTCTGAGCTTCTGCCTCTCTTCTCTTTATTTTTAAATGTTTTATTAGGGTTTTTTTTCTTTTAATTTTATTTCCCCTATTTATCACCTACCAGCCACCCTCACACTCCAAATAGAAGCTTTCCTTTATACCAACTAAAAATAGCCAAAGAAAACAAATCAATATATTGGCCATATTTGAAAAGACAAGGCTTATTCTACAAATCTACGCCATTATCATTTTGCCAAGAGCTTAGAGGCATGTTTCATTGTCAATCTTCTGAAGTTATGATTGGGCACTCCATCATTCCAAGTTCTAAAATTGTTCAAAGTTATTTTCTCTGAGATTATTGTAGATAATGTGAAAAAGTATTCTCTTGAAACTATTTACTTCCCTCTGGATTAGTTCATACAAATTCTTTCAATTTTCTCTAAATTTGTGACATTTAAAAATCACAATTATATTCCATTATTTTCATCATACTACAGTTTTTCCTCTCATTCCCCAATCAATGTGTATCCATTTTGTGTTTATATATTTATTACAGTAAAGATGCTAATTTATAAGTACATACATAGATATGTGTATATATATGAGCCTGTATACATGCCTACACATGCCTCTGTATATACATATTCCCTTTATACAGATATGCAAATGTATATGCATGTACATGTATCATAGGACATTTATCCATGTTCATGGACACATCTGTAGATGTGTAGCACATGTGCTGTATGTATACACACACATACATCATAGTTTTCCAAAAACTTGGAATACATATATAGTGTGTCTGTGTGTATGTGAGTGGATGTGTGTGTACACACATATTTATTTATTTCCCTTCATTTAATAACTAAATTGAACTAAATTCCTTCTACTTCTTCACTAAATGAAGAGACAGAAATACAAAAAGTCTCTCTTTACTGTGTAAACCAAGGCAAATGCTCTCTTGAGGGAATTTAGATCTCTCTCCAAAGGGGAAGATGCCAAGAGAATGCAAAAGCCAGTTCTGGAGATTTAAATCCCCCTTTTCCCTAAAGGGAAGAAAGCCAGAGGAAGATGATGCCTGTGAAATTGAAGGAAGGTTTTTATTAAGCAGGGAAGGAAAAAAAAAACATATTGGGACTGCCAACCTATGCTGATAGCCCACCAAGTAATGAATGGGAAGAGTTTATGTATTTTGAAAAAAGGAAGTTAAGGAATTGGGTGGCAGGAAGGAAGTTGGGCTTAGAAAGGAATGAGTCAGTGGAGGGGGAGGTGGGGAGTGGGGAATTAGCAGTGGACCTTTGATATAAAAATCAGAAGGCATCCTTGGTGATAAGCAGTTCAAGGTCCAAGGAGTAATAAGATATCTCCAAAATACTGATAATTCTGAGAGCCCCCTAGCCAAAGTTAGGGGAGTCTCTGGAAATAAGATTGTCTCCCAAACCCATAAAGTCATTAAAGGTAGGAATGTTTCTTGAACCACCACATGGCTCAAGGTCTACTTCAAAGATGGTATGAGCTTAATTGGCTTCAGAGTTGCTTTTTTCTGCATATGCAGCTAGATTTACTCTCAGTCACTGAAAAGGATTGTTGGTATGGCAGCCAATATGGCTGATAAGGGGACAGTCTCTGGGAACCCCCTTGAATTCTCCTTGAATCTTCCCACTTGATCTGGCCTTTGCCTAAGGCCATAAGTCTTTCATTTATCTAGGCCCAAATATCTACCTAGCCTAGCCCTCTATTGTCCAGCTGCTTCCCACCCTTGATTCCATCAAAATCCTATTCTCTTGTTCCTGGAGTCTTGACCTCTAGTCACCCCAGTCCCATCAAGATCCTCCTTAGATTCCTCTTCAAGACCCTCCCTAAACCCCTCCTCTAGCCACCTCAGACTTCTTGACCACCCCTCAATACCTCCCACAATCTTTCTGTATCTAAGATCCATCTTGCCTCCATGAAGGCGCTCAGATTCAATCTAGCTCAGTAGATTCTCAGAGTCTGGCCCATTTGTGAAAACAAGCGTCAGAAAAGGTGAGATTTCTTAAAACAACCCAACATGGCAAATCTGTAATAAACTTTGTCTTTTTCTTTGGCTGAGAAGTCTTGAGGCAGTTCATTTGGCAGGACCCGGCATGTCAGTGTTTTGGAGTCTTGAGCACCCCTAAAAACATATGGTTCCCTACTCATCATTTTTCTTTAACCTCATCACAGCCAGTCCTCATACAGTTCTTCTGGTTACTTGGATAATTGGATAGGTCAAGCAAATCAAGCTATCCATTTACACAACTGTATTAGTATTCTAGGACACACAAGTCAACCAAATTCTCTGTAAGTGAAAACAGTAAAACAGTTTAAAAAATACAGTAAAACAAAAAAAAAAAGAAAAAAAAGATCAACCAGTAGGTGAAATACAAATCTTTTCAAAGTAAATTGATTTAATGATTAGGGTCAAAAAATGGGAAAGAAAAGTTGCAATGATTTCCATTTCAGGAATATCTGAAATCCATTGGAAATCATTTCAATTAAGATTAAGTGCTTAGTATTTTCAAGGCATTGAGTTAGTCAGTGGACATATATAACCCCCTCCCACCCCCCAACCCCCCAAAAAATCAGTTCCTGACCTCAAAGTACTTACATTCCACTTAGGCAATACAAAATGTACATTTCGTGGTACTTATACAAAAGAGATGGTACCTACTCTGAATTTTATGAGATGACAAGACTAAAGACTGAAATATAACATGAAATAAAAATAGAAAAAAAGAAAACTGGATACAAGATGATAAAGATTCACAGAGGAAATTACAAATCAAAAATGGAAAAGGTAAGAGAAAGTTGTGAATATTTAAAATTCAGAAAACTTTTACTTTCAAGTGTATGTGAAGGAGGAAAAAACCAATTGCACTGAAGATTTCCAAGTAGCATATTTTAGATATTACTGAGAAAGAAGATGTGAAAAACAAGAGAATCAATATAATTACAACTCCACAGGAACATTAATAAGTGGCCTCTATAGGTACATATCAACATGCTATTAAGGGCTGCCACTGGGGATTCTTCTCTGAAATTGTGATGTTAGATTAGGGAACTGATGGTCTCATAAGTGCTTTTATGACAACTTATTCCTTTGGAAGAACAGATTAAAAAAGATTAATACATTTAAAGCTATAAAATCAGACTTCCCATTTTCCCTCCATTCCTTTCCAGTCTTCTAATAACCACGCTTCCTGACACTCTTTGATTCACTGATATTTGCCCCCTGACTATTCCAAGAATACTTCTAATCTCAGACATTTTTTCAGACTCATTTCCTTGCCTGGAGTGCCCTCCCTCTGCTACTGGAACTACCAGGCTTTTTGTCTTCCTTTAAGCACCAGCTAAAATCCCACCTTCTACAGAATGTATTCCAATACCCCTCTTAATTCCAATTCCTTCCCTTTGTTAATTATTTCCTATTTATCCTGCATATAGCTTGCTTTGTATATATTTGTTTGCATATCATCTACCATATTAGATTATAAGCTCCTTGAGGTCAAAGACTGTCTTTTACCTGTTTTTTTTTTTAAATATACTCAGTTCTTAGCACAATGGCTGATACATAGTAAACACTTAATGTTATTGATCGATTGAGAAGAAAAGGAAACCATTCTCCTTGACAGAGCTAGCTATATGGACTTGTGTTCCTGTCACCTTCTATTTCTTCCATAACCATGACACATCTGATCTTTTCCTGCGTGCATCTTCATTTACACCTTCTCTATTGACTCTTCCTTCATCTAGAAACATCCCCATGATTAAAAAAATGGTTAAAAAACTTACCTAACTCACCCCTTAAGCTGTCTCCTAGTCTATGTAAAAGACTAATTTCTAGAAGAAAATGAGAATATCACACACACATCTCAGATTTAGAAGAAATCTCCAAGGCTACCTGGTTCAGTCTTTACCAGAGCAGGAATTCTGTCTAGAACATCTCTGATGAGTGGTTATCTAGACTCACCTTAAAGTCCTCCAGGGAAGGGGAAATCACTATCTTCATGAATTATTTCTCTCTATCTAGGGATAATTCTCTTTGTTAAGAAGCTTAGTTCTTCTGGCCAGAGAGTAGTATAGGGGAGGAAAAAAAAAGATTCTGGATTTAGGATCAACAATGGCTGGACTACAATTTTTTCTCCAGCACTTATTACCTGTGTTACCATGGTAAAGTAATTTGCCTTCTCTGATTTTCAATTTTCTCCTCCATGAAGTGAGCAATCATAATATCAGTAATACCTACCTTACAGAGTCGCTGTGATGACCAAATCAGTAAATGTATAATCAGATGTGCAAAGTGCTTTGTAATCCATAAAGCATTAAAACGTCAGTTATTATTAGTTTTTATACCTTTTCATAAAGCCAAAGTCTTTTTCGCTCTGATTTTCCAACCATCAATACAAATTCAGTCAACTAGGTTCAAGGAAAATAACTTTAATATTTTTTCCTCTTGCTAGCCTGAAAAGAGTTTAAGAAATGAGGATTAATTTCCTCATTTTATAAAATCAGTCAAAATACTTATCTCACAAGGAGGAAAACACTTTAGAAATGTTAAAATATAAGATTTTTAAAAAAAAATTATAAGTGAAGAAACTAATTCCTCTATCAAATTCTCCAAACAGGTGTTTCTTTAACTCTTCCATATGTCAAAGCTATCTAGTTCCCTCATCAATCTGTTTAAACTCCTCAGTATCTTTTCAAGTTGTAGAATGTCCTTGTTAAAAACAAGATACCTGAAGTTGAATGTAATAATCACACAGAACCTCAGAGACCTCTATGGCCTTGTACAAGTGAATTAACCTTATTGGACCTAAGTTTTCATATCTATAAAATAAAGATTATTTCAAAGGTCTCTTTAATCCAAGAGTTCTCACCCTTTTTGTGGTGTGTCATAGAGCTCTTCTGCAGTTAGGTGAAACCTAGGGACCCTTTCTCCGAATAATCTTTTTAAATACATAAAATGAAATAAATAAAATAACTAAGGAAACTTTTGAAATAAAGTTAGCGAAATCTATTTTTAAAAACCCTCAACTTCCAGGACTCCAGGTTAAGCACTCCTGCTTTGAGTGATAAATAAATATATTATCATTTGACTTTGTGACTCAGTCCATTACATTTTTGTATTATCCTTCCTAAGCTTCGGTAATCAGATAAGGACATAGATATCTGACCAAGGAAAAGTACAAGAGAACTATTACTTTCTCAGTCCTTGATACTGTTTATTTCTTAATACAACAAATTTATATTACCCTTCTCAGAGGTCATATCACATAGTTGGCCACATCCTGCATGCAGTCCACTAAAAATTCAACATTTTTTCAGATTAACTGATGTCAAGTCATGCTACTGCTATTTCGTACTTGTGAAGTTAATTTTTAGACCAATTTGTAAGGTTTCACCTTTATCCTTATTAAACTTTGGTTTATTAGATGTGGCCCAATATTCTATTGTTCTTAAATCATGGCAATTATTATAGTGTTAGTTCTCTTTCCCAGCTTTGGGGCATCTTGAAACTTATGCCTTTATCAGAATTTAATTATCACTGATACTTAAATCCTGAAATGAATATGTGTAATGCAACCTCATTGACTTGTATATTCTCTCCTAAAAATAGTAACTCATCCTTGTCTTCCCACCTTTGGCAACTCTTTATAATTGTAAAGAGGCAGATTTAGATTTTCTGTACTGCAAAGAAAAAAATGACAAATAATGGATGGGGGTAGAGAGGAATAAGGAAACTACTTCATCTAAAGCAGTTTGATGTTAGCTCAGCATTTTATAGACTTATTTGCCTGGGGCACTGAGAGTTTAAGTAACTTGCCCAAGATCACTCAATTAATGTGTGTTAGAGATAGACCATGAACTGAGGTATTTCTGGCTTTGAGGCTATCTATCTACCTACTATACTGCGTTGCTTCTAAATAATTAAAGATGTCAAAAATATGTCCTCCTATAATTCAACCACAAGGATATATAGTCAGATGATGAAAGCCTTTCTTGCTTTCTTCTGTTTTGAATATACCATAAGACCAATCATTAGAAACAAACCCTCCACCCCCCCCCCCAAAAAAAAAAGTTGCTTAGGTTCCAGCACAGATCACACAAGTGGAAGTATATGTAGAAAGTGTTAGGATTTGCTTAATGTGTTCAACAGAATGTGTCTATACTACTCATATGAATAGAATGAGTAATAGAAAAAAGCCTGTGAAATCTGTGCTTAGACATGTTATTCCTAGAAGGAGATATGAAAAACATGAGTCGAATCCTTTTGGTAACACCTTATTTTAATCCAGAATGCACTGGCATACTAATGCAACAACAAGAAAGCTTCTACAATTGCAAAGTTATTGTGGGGGAGATATTTCTTTTCTTCTCTTCCAGAATCCTTTTTTAGCAAGGGTTAAGATTTTTAATGAAATCTAGTCAGAAATGGAGTAAACTATTAGGTATCAAGCTACTGAAGCTTCCACAGGCATAGGGAAGTCTAGAAACTTTCCATTTTCTGGAAGACCTGCAGATAGAATGTTTTAATCTTTATTAGTCAGATATGCTGGGGACTCTGCAAAATGCAGTTGAGTCAGCAATGGACATTTCTAATGTATGCATATAATGAATACCATGAGAATATCGTTTATTTTTATACCATAGAGGTGACAGTGGAGACAAGAGACATTTTTACCTATTGAATTTACCTTCAAATTTCAGGTGGAAAATATAAGGAAATTTATAACTATAACATGTATTGGAGAGTTACCAATCAATCTATCAATTTAGGATTTATTAAGTATCAGTTATGGGTCAACTAGGCAGTATGCTCAGTTCAAGGGTCAGAAAGACACATGCAAAGCAGTCCTGAAATCAAGGCGTTTGCAATTATTGAGAGGAAAATGCAAGCAAAATTGTATCTAATATAGTATATGAATAATACTATTTTAAATATGTCTAAAGGTAGTTTTCAAGAGGAAGTAATCACTAGTGAAAAGATCATGAAAGCTCTCAGAAACACAGTGAAGTAAGCCTAACACTTTGATACAGACCTCATAGAGAAAACTCAGTGTAACAAATGAGGTCTGATACATTTTCTAAACTGCCTGGAAATTCAGTAAAGGCACACAGTACTTCTAAAAAAGTTTGGCATTCAGGGAAAAAAAAAATATGTGCTTGCAAACTCGTGAAGATATCCCATAACATGTAGTAACAGTAGTAGCAGTATCACTGATGGTAGTGATGTTGTTGACAGTAATTATATGCTAATGATAGCAGCTGATATTAGTGTATGGATAGGCTTAAAGTCTCAACAAAATTGAAATTTTTATATGCCATCTATGAATGATAAATAAAGGAATATGGCTAGAAAGAAGAATGGTTTTGCCTCAGGTTTAGATTTGTTCAAGAACCTCTTCTACCACTCAATTGCATTGAAGAAAATACCCTTGATGAACACATAGCTTAATTTCAGAAAAAAAAAAAAAACTGCTCAAGTGAGAAAGTAAGCATATAGTTTGTTACTAATTGATGTTTTCTTCATTAGTTTTGTCTTTGGTTGTTGTTTTGAGTATCAATAAGATCAGTGATTTTTGTTTTGGTCTTTGTTTTGGTCTTCACTGTCTTTGGTATTTTCTTTCCCTTCTGATGTACGGCACTCTGAATACCCTCACAATACCATTTTCTCTTTCACAGATCTCTATGCAGACTTTGTCTAATCCAGATGCTTGTTCTGTCTTTGTTCTTTTTAGTATCATATCTATTTTCTCTACACACCTCTGGAACTGATGTTAGAATCTAAATGTGGTGTCTCTACCATCCTTGATGACAAAGAGATTTTGTTATAAAAGTCTTTACAAATCTTCTCCCATACTTGCTTTCCTTCTTATGTTGGCATGCTTAAATGCCGTTAAAGATAAGTATGCTTAGTGTATAGATATCTAATTTAAACACATCTATTTAAATTGTTTTTACCCTCCTGTACGCCTTTCTGTTTTACAAGGGGATACTGTTTTTAATCTTTCACTTCTATTTTTACATGTCTTTCCTGGCCTAACCTCTTCAGAAGATTGTAACCTCCTTAGGGATGACTTGAGTTATTCTTATCTTATCCCATCATCTATCACAAAGACTTGAATATAACAGGTGATTGGTAAATGTTTATTGAATTGAATTAAACTATGTAACCCTAAAGTTCTAAAGACAATAAAGCAAGTGAATTATACAAATGAGTTAAACCTGAACTTGTACAAATTCATTTTCACTGGGAATATCTATTTTCTTCCTCCTCACTCCCTTAAAAAGAGACACATTTAGGGAAAATATTATTTGTAGGATAAAAAAAAATTCAGATCATTTTTGACTCTAATATTCTATGAATGTAAACACTACTAACATACCTAAAAAATATAATTCGTAAATTAGTTGCCCTAAAAAGCATTATAAAATTTTAAAATAAATTCAGGCATAGCAAATTAATGCCTAATTAGGGAAAACTGCACCATTTGGGTGTTACACATTGAAACATTGAAGCTAATATCAAATAGGAAAATGATTCTTCCTCAAAGTGTCTCTAGATGCAATTATCAATAAATAAAAAATGTTCCATTATATTATTAGAACTCATATTCTATTCACACTGTAGCAAACTGTAAGTTCTTTGAGGGCTGAGAATGTTTTCTTTTTACTAATAGTCTAGCATATTACTTTATATGTAACAATAATAACTAACAATTATAGATAGTTTTAAGGTTTGCAAAGTGCTTTACATATATCACCTAATTTGATACAATAATCCCAAGATGTAGGTGTGAGTGGGAGATAACTCTTGTGAAGACTTCACAGAGGGAGAATATAGGAATTATTTTCTTCTCTTATTCTTGAAATAAGTGGAGTTTGGAGGAATAGAATAGACTCAGGATTTAACCTTGTAGGGATCTGGTTACCTAACTTCTAGGAATTCAGGGTTTGGGGCAATAAGTACCCTCTCTCATCTCTCTGTCTTGGTGCTAGCACAAAGTTTTGACCAAATAAGGATATAATGGCTGCATATGAGTTGTTTGTTCCTTGCTCCAGGAAGCCCGTCCCCCCTCTTCCTCATTCCTCTCCTTTACCTTAGCCATATTACTGCCACATCAGCAGCTAGTTGCTAAATAAGGAGATATGTTTGGATTGGCTGTGCCTGATTTCCTGATTCTTTGCCTAACTTTTCACGCCTAGATTGTAAGCCTGCCTCCCAGCCAATGGAGAGGAGAGATAGTGGTAGGTGGGAATTTTCTCACTTTAGGATATATATTGGTGTCTTGCCTTTTGTAATTCACCTCCTTCCACTGGTCTGTTCTAGTGGAGGTGATGCCTCTTTCTCGCAAGAATTGTATAAATACTTTCTGTTCTCCCTCAAGACTCCTCTTTATTTTATGAATTTTTTATATTATACTGGTAAGGGTCTTGTAGCCCACACACTTGTTATTATTATTCCCAATTTGTAGATGAGGAAACTGAGGCAGAGGTTAAGCGATCTGCCTAAGGTCATACAGATAAGTAATTTCACTTTCAGAAGTTGAAATCAGTTCTACCTGACTCTTTCCCAGCACTCCAGCAACCATGCCATCAAGCTGCACATAGTAGGCACTGATAAACACTTGTTGAATAGAAATGAATTTACTTTAATTGATCATTAAAAACTAATTACAGTAACCATAATAGGTCTTTTTCTTTTATCATTATGTCAAGTTATTTCCTTGAAGCCTCATGTTCCAGCAAGCAATAGTTTAGCTATCTAGAATACAAGCTTGTTAATTTTACAGACAGAAAGAATAAAATACTACTGGTTCCTGTTGTTTAAAAAGGTTCGAGGGACACAGTTTCTGGGTAATTTAATAATTTTATTAATAAGACCAGCAGGTTATTAATACTAGGATGGTCATTTCTCTTAGACCAAAGACAATCATGGCAGTGCACTCACAGTTTATATACCCTTCAAAACAGCGAGCGGTCCATCAAATAGCAATCAAATCGAATTGGTTAAATAAAGTGATTGGAGGTTTCCTATGAAAATGAAGGGCTGAGTATCTCTTGGATTGGGAATGTATCTCTATACCAGACCACCCATAGCTTTAGGCTATCAATTCAAAGAATATATAGCCCACCTAAGACTGAGCAGAGTACAATAGGTTTCTCCACTCTAGATTAAATTCCTAGCAAGGTTGGATGGGGTCTGACCAAAAACAGAGGAGAGTTAATGCAATCTCATCATCAGTTATGACCTTCAAGAAAAAGTGGGCTTAAAGTCAGGACTTTGGAAGGGGGGAGGTGCGGAGAGCTCTGAATCTCTCAGAGATATTGGCTATTAATAATAATTTCTCTCATTCCAGAGAAAAACAAAAACTGAGGTTGCAGCCAATAGTTAATACTTTCTTACCACTTTGAGTCTTGGTAATTTTGATAGCAGAAGATTTTATTTTACAGAGACTGGGTTACACTGGATAATTCATTACCTGCACCTAATTGAAATAGGAATAGCTAACTATATGAAACAACCATTAATTTTTTTAAATAAAAAACCCTCTGGTTTGTTTTACAATAAATATTTAAGATTTTTACTGCATTTTATTTCTAAACTGTGGAATCTCTTCTTTTGAATTGTTTTTCCTTGATGATTGATCTATTGTCACAGAATATTACTATATTCGTGCTAATAAAGTCGTTTTCTTTAGCTGCTTAGTGTTTAACTTTCCAATGTTTATAATTTTGTTAAATTATCTTGTTATAAAACTGTACTCTGCTTTGTAATTACTTAGTTACAGAGGGAAAATTGAGAGATCTATAAAAATAAGCAGGAGCAAGTTATAAAGGATAATTAGAGTAACCAAGAAAACAGTGAGCTCAGAATTGCAAAGTACATTTCATCTGCTAATAAAAAGATATTCCTTTGAGATTTGTTTTTCTTATATTAAGCATAAAATAAGCAAAAATTAACTCTCTATGCCAATAACAGTGGGCATACAGTGCAAGGTGAAAGGTAAGAAAATATACTTCCTTTTCTCCTCTCATTTCCCCAGAGGAAAACAAGAAAAAAAAGGAAAAAGTTTAATTACTAGAGGATTTCATGTTTAATTGAAGAAGAAAAGAGAAATTATTTTCTAAGCGTTATGCATACTGGGACACGCTGTAGTAGATAAACATTGACTGTTCACTCTCAGGAACTTTCTGTGAGTCATCATCATTTTTATTATTGTCCCAGGGAAATTATGGGTATTATTGTTTTATAAGATTGAAAGATTATACAGAGGGCTTTCTAGTTACATAAATTTGCATTGCAAATTTGACTTTATATAAAGAATTCTGAAATAAACCCACATTCCAAAAAAACACCTGTGTTAACATTACTGTACAGTACTGGGCTGTCGCTCAGTTCCTGACCCTTAAGCCAGTGCTCCTTCTTCCCAATCCCCACCAAAAGACCAAAACCAAAAACAAACCTCCAAGTGAAAGCAAAGCCTGATGAAGGCTTGGTTTAAGAGCTTCTATTAAGAAGACCTTTGCCCTTTGCTGACCACTAGCCTCTGTGTGTCCAGCCTCCAAGTGTCTGTCTTCCATCAGTCTGTGTTTAGGTACTGTGTGTCTGTCCCTGGCCCCTTGCATCCCCAGTCCTCTCCAGTCTGTGTCCCTCCCTGGTCCCACATATCTGCCAAATCCCTCCCACCACCCCTGCCCCTCTTCCTTTAGGTTATGCCTAGGCCCCAACTTGTCTAGCTCTAGGCTCCATGTGTTCCTCCTTCCCTTCTTGCTTCTCTATCTCAGATCCCCATGTGTACTTGAACTATGTATGGCCCACCAACCCCTTTCCTTCCTTCTCCCCTCCCTTCTATTTTTCCTCACCTACTTGAGCAAATTTGAAATATATAAAAATTGCTTTATGTAGAGGTCTAACAAATGCTCCATTACATAAAGCAACACTGCCTATATCTAAGATTGATTTAATCAGTGAAAAACCTTTCATCTCCAATTTTTTCCCTATTCTTCTTTAGTCTTTTAGTCCATAACTAACATTATACAGAAAATAACGTATCTTTCAGCATCATCTCCAAAGAAGAACACTCTTCTCAAGGTTCTTGTGGCCTTGAGGCAGGTGATAGGCAGCAGAATGAGCACTGGAGGAGTTCAAAAGACCTGAGTTCAAATACAGTCACTTACTACCTGGGTAATCCTGAGCAAGTCACTTAATCTCTGTTTGCTTCAGTTTCTTCAATTGTAAAATGGGGATGATAATAGCACCTACTTTGCAAGGTCATCATGAGGATCAGTCAATCATTCAAGCATTTATTAAGTGCCTATTATGTGCCAGACTCTGTGTTAAGCAGAGGATCAAATGAGATAACATTTATAAAAGTACTTAGCACAGTAACTGGCACATAGTAAGTGCTTTATTAATACTTATTCTCTTCTTCCTTCTATTTCCCTGTGCCAGGCCACATTCTTTCTTGTATAGGTGAGTACAGAAGGACACTGTTGACCTAGATCATGAACAGTAAATGGACAGCCATGGAGTCATCCCTATCTTTATATCCTCTATCTTTTTCAACCCTGGGTAAAGATAGAGAATGAAGATAACTTACATGAAAAGCCATAGTTTTGTGGAGACAATGAATTAAACACTTTAATTAGAAATCTCCTCTTTCTTGCCTGCTAACCTGGAACTAACCATTAATCCTCAATCTCTGCTTTTATATCTGATTTTCTATTTCTGTCAGAGGGTTGTAGGGTTATGGGAAAAGGGAAAACAAACAAACAGACCTGGCTTTTTATTTATACTCATGGAAACTAAATGGGGGCAGCTAGGTGGAACAGTGGATAAAGTACTATAATAAGGAAGACTCATCTTCATGAGTTCAAATCCAGCCTCAGATACTTACTAGCTATGTGACCCTGGGCAAGTCACTTAACCCTGTTTTCCTGAGTTCCTCATCAGTAAATGAGCAAGGGAAGGAAATGGAAAACTACTCCAGTATCTTTGCTGAGAAAACACCAAATGAGGTCATGAAGAGTTGGAGACAACTGAACAAATGAAGGGGAATCAATAACTGAATATCCCAAAGTTTGAGTTTCATTGGGTTTGCCTAATATTAATAGAACCTTTACAAAAATATTCTCCCTTAGTCTTGGATTATATCTACCCAGAGTTACTCCTGGGAAAATATCAGACTGTTGCTTGAATAGTTTGAGCTTGTAAAGTCAGTTATTTGGTCATTTCCTATGGTTTCCTAGGTCATTTCATGGCCTATAGCTTTAATTGTTAAGTAAGGGTTATAGATTTCATCTATCATATAAAGGATGCATAGGGATGGTAGAGTGATTAATACTAGAATTATAGCTGGCAAAACAGTTCAGATCATTTCTACTTCTTGGGCATCTATAGTGCTTGAATGGGTTAATTTTGTGGTTAATATTAAAATAATAATACATAGTACTAATGAACTAATTAGGAAAATGATTCTTAATGTGAGGTAGTAGAAATACATTAATTTTTCTATGATTAGGGATATGGCATCTTGAAAGCCCAACTGTATTCCATAAGGCATGTAAGATATATAGGATTTATACCTATATATAATTTAAATATGGCAAAGTTGTATGATAATTATTACTAATATCTTATGAGAAAGTCATAGAGGTAATGGGAATTGACTCAAAATCAATTTTAGGGATTCAATTCCTCCTTTTCTTGAATTTAAGATTTAATGAATACTGGTTGTTCAAACGTATGATAAGGCGGAGGACAACTGGAAAGTCATTCAATATTAGTAGTAGTTAATTCTACAGTGGGTACTTCTTGTATAGATGAAAAGGCTTTTCAAATAATGAATACTATTAGAATTATGGATGTTAGTGAAATGAAAGAGCCAATTGATGATAGGACATTTCATATTGTATAAGTATCTGGGTAATCTGAATATCATCATGGCATTCCAGAGAGTCCAAATGAAGGGGAATCAGTAACTGAATACCCCAAACTTTGAGTTTCCAGGGGCCAGGCCTAATATTAATAGCATCTTTACAAAATTATTCTCTCTTAGGCTTGTATTATGTCTTCACAGAGTTACTCCTGGGAAAATACCAGAATGTTATTTGAATAGTTAGAGCTTATAAGTCTGTAGAGATATGTAAAAATGTTCTCTAAGGTCCTATATAAACATTTAAGGTAACAATGAGCATATTAGGCAAAAAAAAAAGACCTGCCTTTATTTTACTTCACAGAAAAATGCATAAAGTATATAAAGGAATTACCATATCCCCTAAGAAATCTGTATAGTTTCCTTTCTATTCAGTCAAGCCCACCACTTGTGGTTTGGACTGCCTTTGGAAGTAAATGATTGAAGTGGTGCTAGACAGAGTTACACTTTAAATGCAGAGGTCCATATAGCCATCCAAACTGAAGATTTTACCCTGAGGGCAATTCCCTGCATAGAAGCTCCCATTTGTCTTGTGAGAGAAGGGAAATATTGGATACACATAAGCACCCCATATTTCTCCCTCATATATACACACACACCTAAGGACCAAGGTCTATTTAAGATATGACTAAAAAGGGGAACTTTGCAACCGACTCCTTTCTGTAGGTAGGTAGCTTTGTCCCAGAGTGTACTGAGCTAGTACTAACTGTGTCCACATTCTCTATCAGTTATTATGGGTCTTTCTATTCTCACTATAAAAGATAAAATGGAATCTGGCATAATAGTGCACATTTATAATCCCTGCTATCAGGGAAGCTGAGGCTGGTGGATCATTTGAGCTCATGAGTTCTGCGCTGCAACTGGGCTGAACCAATCAGCTGTCTGTACAAAGTCTGGTACCAAAAAATTTACCAGGTCAAAGTTTCCATGTATATTAGAAGTGAGATTAGCCCTTAAATCCAAAATTAAAAAGTTTAAAAAAGAGAAAAAACATAAATCCCCCCAAAAGACTTACCATGCTCTGAGTTCATCTCAGGATATTTCTCTTACCAATGTGCTATCAATATTTAGAATCTTCCCTTATTTTCCAGGAAGGAATTAGCCTTCCTCTACCTACAAGTTAATTGTAGGCAAACAAGATATGATATCACCCCCAACTAGTGGAGCCAGAAAAAGGACTTGGCATATTAGTTTCTATCATTCTTATTTCAAAGCACTTACTTTACTAGAATCAATAAACAACTTTTCCTCCTTTGAGAGTAATGCAATTAAATTGTCATTCATATAATTGTCCATTTTGCAATTGGGGTGTAGGGTATTCAGGGAAGACTAGAGCTGCCAAGTCCTTTTCAGGGTGTCTTTCTCCCTTTGGTGTCTACCAAGAATTCATCCAAGAATCAACTGACTCCAAGAAGCTGTAGTATGTAGCAAGCACAATGGGTATACTCCAGTAACAGTATGGCAGATGGGCTAAACTGGGTTGAGGGGAACTGAGGGGTCTCAAACCCATTGATGAGTTAGTGGGTTGTCTACCCCAAGCGTGTGACCACTTCCCTTAGTGGGATGGGTGCTTGAGAACAATTTATACCAATGATAATGATAGGTGGCTAAAGGAGGCACTGTGGAGCACTTAGAGCTTAGTTAGACATTGAAGATGCCAAGATCATTCACTGCATCCTGAGCCATTGCCAGTCATCTTGACTTTTGTCTTGCCACTGGATTCCAATGACTCTGAAAAAGAAAGTGAGGCTGAGAAATTTGCACAATGATGGTTCACTCACATTCATGAGAATCAAAAAACATCATCCATCCCATTTATCCATTTTTTTCCTATCTCAAAGTCCTATGGCAAGAGGCAAGTGACAAAGCAGCAGGTGCGATACACTGGGAGCTGTAATCACAACCTGTATACAGGCAGCCCCGGCCATAGGGTTGTCTTCTCACTGGACTGAAGCAGCAGTGGTAATTGGTAGTCCCTGGGGTGTCTGAGCAGCCTTTTTTAAGGACCACACTACTCACATCCTGGTATAAGGAAGAGATTAGAAAAGGTACCCTAAAAATTGGCTGCTTCACCCAATCCTCACCTGCTTACCACGGCCAATGTGGAGGATCACACCCTGTGGTCAAAACACACACACACACACACACACACACACACACACACACACACACACAAATATACAAAAACTTCTGGGAAGAGGATTGCACTCACCATTGATACATGGAATTTGAACACACTTATAGACTACAGGAAATACAGTAGATCTGAAAGACAAATAACTTTTGTTGTGAGAGAATTCAGCAGTTATCCCATCCAAATAGCAGCCATGAGAGAAACAAGGCTGGCAAATGAAGGCCAACTTACTGAAGTAGAAGCTGAACAGATGGTTTTCTGGAGTGACTGCAGTGATGGGGAACACCATGAAGCTGGTATAGGTTTTGGAATCAAAACAAATCTAGACAACACATTTGTATGCCCCTCAAAAGGAATGAACAGCAGGTTCATGACAATGTGATTGCCACTTGCAGGAAAGTGCCATGCCACCATCATGCCTGTGCTCCCACCATGATGAACCTTGATAAGGTCAAAGACAAATTTTATGAAGACCTGGAGACCTTTATCGTCAATGTGCCAAAAGAGGACAAGCTTATAATTCTGGGTGACTTTAGTGCCAGAGTAGGCTTAGACTACCAGATTTAGCAGGGAGTCCTAGGGAGGAATGGAGTTGGAAACAGCAACAATGGTCACTTACTACTGAAGACTTGTGCATCTCATGAACTTCTCATCACCCAAACCTTCTTCAGTTTATCTAAATGCAATAAAACTTTGTGGATTCACACTTGCAACAAACATTGGCATTTAATAGATTGTATTATTGTAAGGAGAAGAGACAGACAGGATGTGAGAATGATGAAGGTGATGTGTGGCACAGAGTGCTGAACTGATCATAGACGTATTCTCTTCAAGCTAAATGTTTGCATTCAGCAAAAGCAGTGATCTCAAAGCAGAATGACTACCACAAGACTTAATGTCACAGATTAGAGTGCTTCTCTAATTCCAAACAGTTCACTGCTAACTTGGAGGGAATATTGAGCCAACATATGGTTGGCAACAGAGGAGCAGAAAAGGGGTGGGCAGGTTTCAGAGATTTGGTGTATAGTACTACTTTTATTCATCTGGGCTGGAACACTCACGAACATCAAGCTTGGTTTGATGAAAATGATGGGGAGATTCAGAAGCTGATAAATGAAAAAATGAGAACTCCACAGGGTTTACTAGCAGGATATTTCATCTGTCTCTAAAAAGGTAGCATTTACCTCTGCTAAAAGTAAAGTACAAGCAAAACTTAGAGAGGCAGGATTCTTGCTTAGTAAGAAGGTAGATGAAAGTCAGTTTTATACTGATAGTAACAATCCAAAGTTCTTTTATGGTGTCCTGATGGCTATTTGTGGGCAAAGACCTATAGTGCATTTCAACTACACTGTGCTGATGGAGCCACATTGATTAATGCTAAGAACATGATCCTGGAGAGACAGGCTGAACACTTCCATAGTGTTCTCAACAGACCATCATCCATCAATACTCAAGTCATTTACTTCAGGTTGAAGTCAATCCATCTCTCGCAGAATTTCCAGCTGCAGAAGAGGTTTTGAACGCCGTTAGGCTCCTCTAAGGTGGCAAAGCACCTGGTGTTGATTCTATTCCAGCTGAGATTTACAAGACTGAAATTTTCCAGGTTGTATGGCAAGAGGAGGTTATCTCCCAGGAATTCAAGAATGCCTCCATTTTCCATCTCTATAAATAAAAGGGAAATAAATTGTCCTGTGATAATCACAAGGGGATATCTATCTCAGTCATTGTTGGCAAGATTCTTGCCAGAGTCTTCCTTCCTAGGCTGGTTCTTCACCTGCAAGATGGTCATCCACCTGAGAGCCAGTGTAGCTTCAGGAAGTGAGTAATCATAGTCAGTATAGTGTTTGCTGTTCAACATCTCTCGGAGAAATGCCAGGAGCAGAACAGAGGTCTATACACAATATTCATTGATCAAACCAAGATTTTGATACTGTCAGTCATGAGGGCTTGTAGAAAAAATTATGACAAAATTTTATTGCCTGGAGTTCATCAGTATTGTATATCATTTTCATGATGGCATGCTTTCACAGGTTTTGAATATGAGTGGTGCTCTTGCACTTTCCCAGTCATCAATGGAGTGAATCAGGGCTTGCTGCCACGCTTTTTAGCATGATATTTTCAGCAATGTTATTAAGTGTCTTCAGTGAGGATGAAAATGGCATCAAGGTCTGCTACCACACTGATGGTAATTTTTTAATATGTAAAGGCTACAAGCCAAGACTAAAGTGGAGAGGGCGCTGGTGTATGTCCTTTCATTTGCAGACGATTGTGCACTCAATGCAATTTCTGAAGTATGGATCAATTCTCTGCTGTTTATGCTAATTTTGGTCTAATAATTAACACTAAGAAAAGAGAGGTTCTCCACTAACCAGTGCCACAACATCCATACATGGAAACATCAGTCATAGCAAATGGAGGAATTTTGACTGTTATGGATAAGTTCACTTACCTTAGCAGTGTAATTTCCAGAGATGTACAGATAAATCACGAGATTGACACATGCACTGCCATTGATAGTTCAGTGTTTGGTAGGCTCCAAAGGAAAGTGTTGGAAAAAAGACATAGCAAACTGAAGGTCTACAGAGACATTGCACTGACCTCATTATTGTGTCCTATGAAACCTGGCCAGTACACCGCTGCCATGCCGGGGAAAAAATAGCTTTCATCTAAATTGTTTTAGGAAGATTCTGAAGAACACCTGGCAAAATAAAGCACCAAACAAGGAGGTCCTTTCTTGAGCTGTACTGCCAATTATCCCAACTCTCCTGCAGAGGGTATAACTCTGATGGGCTGACCACCTTGTTCAAATGTCAAACATATGTTTGCTTAAAATACTGTTTTATGGAGAACTCACAGAAGGCAAGTGCTCACACAGAGGTCAGACAAAATGATACAAGGACACTTTCCCGGTCTCTCTGACGAACTTTGTAATCAATTGTGCGACATAGGAGACATTGGCATAGTACTGACCATCCAGCATGGTGGATACGTAAGGTGCTGTACTCTATGAACAAGGCAGAATTTCAGTAGCTCAAAGAAC